>NC_041392.1:720436221-720498496 GCF_002162155.2 Triticum dicoccoides
CTAAGACTCCATCTCTCTCTCCTCTCTCTCTCTCCCACACACACACACTAAGACTCCATCTCACACACACATGCTCTAGGCGGAGCATTTGTACTCACCACCCTTCATCCAACCTTACCCGTATGATAAACAATCACCTTTATTTACTTGCATAACATGGACAAATTCCACTTTACTTTAGTAGTTAGCAAACTTATCATCTGTACCCTTATAAAAAAACGAGTTGGTGGTGATGGTGTGCCTGCCATCTTGTAATACAGACCGTATGATCTATATCTGAGGATAGAAAGCAAACTATGATAATTTTACAAAAGATACCGACACCTCTCTCCACATCATTATCTCTCGCAACCTCATTGCTCAGCAATTAAAAAGGAATAAGTCTCTGGAACAATCTAGCATGCATGGTGGTCACTGCCGCATGCCGGCGCCGTCCATCCCCATGCCTCCACCCATTACAACCACCAGTCACCACCACGCTCCACTCCTCCTCGCCTTATCTCTCATATTTCATTTTTTCGATGACATTCTCGAGATACCAGTTTTCCGATAAAATTCTTGAGATATCACTAGTTTTTACACATGGGACTACTCCTGCATGGGTCAATCACAACAGGTGTTCTGTAAAAAAATGCATATTGATGTTCCGTGCAATGCACGAGAATCTTTCTTGTAATTATATAACGCAAATCATGAGCAGGAAGTGACATTTTTTTGACACAACCATGTTAACATGGCCACGTAAATCACTAGCTAAAGTAAATACCATTATACTTATATCCTGATGCAAAAGGTTGAGTACATATCCGAAGAGTAGAGTCGCACACACGCACTCTGTCTCTCAAAATCTCTCTCACACACACACCAGTTACGTGACGCCCACTTAAGCAGACACGTATGTTACAATTTGTGCACCCACGGGTACACGTGATGCTGCGCATTTATTTAAGCCGGAAGGCGAACCCAAACAGTAGCTGCATTAATTCCCCTCCCGCCGCCTCTTCTCTGGTCGTCGTTGCCCGGTAGCCATGGGCCGGCCGAAGGTAAAAACATACGCCATACTCCCGCCGGAGCGGCGCTTTAATATGGAAATTTTAGTGGTCATGCATGCATATTTTTGTGCTAGCACTCCTATATAAGGGTTGACCGGTCGCTTCCGGCGGACGTGCGCGGGCGGTGGAAGAGGAAGGAGAATGGAAGCGGGATGTGGAGTAACATTTTTTACCACAATTTTCTTAGGAAACTGAGTGCAATAATTGAGTAGTTTTGCAAACTACCAGTACTACACCTGAAACGGTTCAAAACCTATACTCCCTTGCCAGCGCGCGCTTCCCGCGTGAAACGGTCAGCGTCACCCTGGAGCGTCAGTGCCGCATTAATGCCCGACCAGAGCGGAGGTGACCTCTCACTGGCGCCGGCTTTGAAGTGGCGCGACGGCCGAGAGAGCGCCGCTTCCCGGTGCACGCGACTGCTCCGCATCGAGACTGGCCATAGGCCCTGTTTGGATCCATGGGTTAGAGTTAGTTTGAGCTAGTTGGGGCTCAAATAGCCCTAAACTATCCAAGCATGAGGGTTTAAATTGGAGCAAGTTGCACCGAACCCACCAAAAAAAACTATCCCACCCAAGAGGTGCTAACTGGAGATAGTTCTCATTGGGACCACTAAAAAATCACTTTTCTCTCTCCATGAAGTGCATTTATTGTCAATCTAACCCTGTCACCCAAACACCTCTTTGTCTACAGTTAGTTCAGGGTTAGTCATGAGTTAGTCTAACCTCTAGATAAGTTAGAGTATCAAACAGGAGCAGTATAGGACATGCAAGTTTCTCAAAGCATACAGGCAAATTCGTACGTGAAAGGATTTTTTTCTTTTTGAAAACGGAACGTGAAAGGAATTTTTTTTAGAACGCTCTTGGCATGTCGCTAACATGTGATAGTTAACCGACCTCAATTGACGGCAGAAACGCCAGCCCGCCGCACTTTGATAGAGACGAGGAGGGAGAAGCGATACAGGCTGCTGGATTACTAGAGTAGGTGTCGCACGGAAGCCAAGAAATATGGTGATAGCGTGGGTTAGCCATGTACTAGTATGATACTACACTGGGCTGCTGTGTTTCCTACTCTTCCAGTCCACTGTGGAGATAATTGGTTAATTTTATATCGCTGAATAATATTAAATATTATGAGTGCAGACGCACCACCACGAGGTTCCTTGCTCCTTCTCGGTCGTCCGGAATCTATGTTCTTCCACTCTATTTTTTTAAGTGAGCTTTGTTCATCCTTTTGCCAACACGCGAGACATCTAGCATCAAGGTGCACGTGTTATGCAAGGATCGTTCCATCTATATGAAGAACACATGGGACTAGAACTACGAGACGAACATGTACCCAGGAGTGGACATACGAACCTGAGTAATGTAGCGCAGTAAGTGAAGTAGAAAGGCACAAATGGTATGAACATGTGTGGCATATAGGGTGTGTTTGGTTGCGTTCTCGTCTCAGCATAGTTGTTCCCTCTTCATGCATGCTCAACTCAACACCCCTCTTCATGCATGCTTCTAGTGTATTTGTGCTAAACTAGTGTGGACTCATGCACCCTCCATACACTCTACCAAACACACAAAAGTAGGTCGAGAAGGGAACTCTTGGGCGGCATTTGTCTCTTACTACGTACTACCACTAAATGTTGTACGTGCAATGCACGGTGATGTTATGGAGTCCGTGCCTAAGTACTCTACTACTACTATATTAGTTGGAGGCACATATTAACTTTTATATTTGTTTACGTGTATGCCCCGAGACCTTCCAACTAGACGTGTCTTTGTATCCAGGTCGCACTTTGTATCGTTCATGCCACTAAGTACTACTACGTGTGGTCTCCGACCCAGAATTGGAAGAAGTGGAGACGCTCTACCACGCTCTTTTTTTACGCTGGGCTCTACCACGCTGTTCATGTCCCACTCCTTTCGCTGACGTGTGGGACATCCAGCACGTGCCATGTTTGGCACCCTTCGTCATAAGAGTTGAAACGCTAGCATTCATCAAAAATAAAAATAATTATAAATCGGCAGTGATACTATTTTTTTGCGAACCAATCAGCAGTGATACTATACCACGCGGTTTCCTTGCTCCTCGATATCGGAAAGAATACTTCCGTTCGCCAACATGTGGGACGTCGACCATCCTGGTCCACTTGCCATGCACGCAGAACTCCAAGGGAGACACCCAGGTTGTCGCATCGCAGTAACAATGACTAATGAGGCGTCAAATCATAGGCCCACTTCCCACTTTGAAGTTGCTTGGACGAAGGAACCATCATGACTTCGTTGAATTCCGCTTCTTGAACAAAACTACTGTACGAGCAATACTGCTAGCTACAGTAGTTACTTCAACAGAGGCCTCCTTTCGTTCATAGGATAGGAATATGAAAATCATAGGAAGTGAGATGACATGCATCTCAATTCCTATAGAGAAAGAGATGCCATTTGATGCTTAGGATAGGAATTTTTCCATTTAGTCTAGGCTAATGTACTGGTAATTTGCTCTAAAAACTACAGTAGTAACTAGTAGTACTGGTACATGCTCGTACTCAGACACACACACACACACTAACTACTAGTACTACTACTTCTCACATGCTGGCCAGACGTCGTCCTTATCCTTCTCGGCTTTGTCGGTGACACCCCACCGTGTGCTTGGCTCTCCGCTGACCTCTCTGCAGCAGTGCGTGCGTCCTTTTCTTTCTTGCGATGGCGGGCCTCTCTTTTCTTGAGTGCTTTCTGACTTTTTCGCTCCCTCTGTGCGGCTTTGGCCGCCTCTTGCTCTACCGCCCATTCGGCCTTGGCATGTTCAAATTCCTCCCACATAGTTGTGAGGTCGCGAGCGGCGATGAACTCGGCACGGCGGGATGCCATCGCTTCCCTACCATTTTGTGTGCGGTCATGGGCGGCGAGGAACTTGGCACGGCGGGATGCCATCGATGCGTTACCGGTTAGTGTGCGGCACGGTGGCATGAACGACGCTTGGCGAGAGCTCTGGGGTGGAGTGGCCGGACAACCGTATAGTGCATTGGTTTGTCAAGAGCTCAAGGCCAGAAGACGAAGCAAATTTGGATTCCCCTTCAATCCTGGTCATTTATTACCGAGTAAGATGCATTGGCGGTCATCGAACTTGTCTTGATAGCTCACTTTGATCATTGTATACGAGATATGGTGATTATACAGTCACTAGCTTAGTGTATAGCTTCGTATTTGTCTGGTTGACCAATCAAACAGTCTGCATGCGCCGCATCAACTCGTGTTCTTTATCTATCTACGCGGGCCTACCTGTCAATGGAGAAAGAAATACTGTAAAAACCAAAATTATGCTAGAGTCCGGACCGCTTCCGGAGCCCGCTCTCACCGCCCTGGCCCCTCAAGATGCCAGTTGCCCGCCGCATGCATGCATAGCAAGTAGTACTCCTTATGTGGAGGAGAGAGAGGCATTGACGAAGTCAAGGAGTGGGCTCTGCCAGAGCCCGTCTCTACACGTGCTCCTAGGTATAAAAATATTAATTCTAAAAAAGGCATAAAAACAATTGTTTCTTAAAAAGAAAGGTAAAAAACATTTGAGAGGAAATAGATAGAGAGAAAGTGAGAAAAGGCTGTAACCTGGGCATTACATGAGGAAGGAGGGAGTGGTGCACATGCCAAGTTCACTGGGCTGCCGTGTTTCACACTCCTCCGTCATAACAGTGGAGACAATAGCTTTCATCAAAAATAAACAATGAATACTCGTTGCTCGTCCTCTATATCGGAAAGAATACTTTCATTTGCCGACATGTGGGACGTCGACCATCCCGGTCCACCTGCCATGCACAAAATTATCCTGGTCTACCCCGGTCATATCGTAGGCCCAACCTTTCCCACTGTAAGTTGTTCGGACGAAGGAACCATCATGACTTCGTTGAATTCCTCTTCTTCAAGAAAACTTACTGTACCCGCAATACTGCTACCACACGCGAAGACTGGACGGCACTGTACCACGTCATATCACTGAAACCACTAGGGCAAACTAGCCCGCCTAGGTCATCTATTTTGGAATGGAGGGAGTACGTCTCTGCACTGCTATGATTTTGTGTTGCACGTCATATCACTGAAACCCACTAGGCCAAACTAGCCCGCCTAGGTCATCGATCGCTAAGCCTACAATTTTAGGAGCTAGGGCTATTGGTCAATCGACGAGGGATAAGTATAAGTGTACCACGAGCTCATCAGCCCCAACGTTTCTCTTCGGTGAGTGTTTTGCAAGTACTATAGCTCGCACAGTAGCTAGCCTACTAACACCAAGAATCATCAAACAAGCCCTGCTGATATGATAAACAGTTTAAACTTACATCTAATCATGCCATATATTACATCAAAAGTTGGTGAGGATACATCTGTTTCCATAACTCGGAGACGGTTCGCATGATTCATCGCATGATTCACTATCAAATAAAAGTAGCAAGATCCGCCCACACAAGACAGTGCACTAGCCCTAAGATGGTTTGATAACATGCATCGTTCTGGTAATTAAACACAGGGCAATGCAAACTACCTTGAAGGATTAGCTCGATCAACTATTTCTTGTCATCGATCTCTCGGGCAATGACCACAGCATGGACAGCGGCATGGGAATCGATTTCTGGGGCGATGTCCGCAGGACTGACCGCGACATCGGAATCGATCTCTGGGGCGATGTCCACAGGATGGAAAGCGGCATCGGAATCGATCTCCGGGGCGATGCCAACAGGACGGGCCATGACATCGGAATCATCAAGGACGTCCACCGGCACCTACACAACCCTAACATATTAGCAAGCACATTGCAAATAATCAAAAACCACAACTATGGTAATAAGCCATTATTTTTACCTTGTGCAGCTCACCGGGGGATCTCATCCCTCCGGGGGCCATCTCCTCGTCCTCGATGGGGGCCATCACCTTGCCAGGGGAATACTGCTTCTCAACGGCGACTATCTCCTCAAACTCGGTCTTGAGCCTCACATAGGTGGCAATCAGAGTTACTGGGGTAGGCACGGTGGGGCCCTTGCCGTTCTTCCAACTTCCTTTGAGGAGTTCGTCCGCCAACATCCTCAACACTATGGCCAATGCTTGTTTCTTGCAGTTCTTCGTCTCCATGGGTTGGCCCACCAACATGGTCAACTCGTTGGTCGGTGCTCGCTTCCTGGATATCGCTGTCTCCATTGGGTTGTCCGCCGGCAACTCTTTGCCTAGTGCTCCAGGATCCATCAATGATCTGACAAACAAAAAGCAATCGAAAGGAAACAACAATCGCAATGAAAACGGGAAAAGAATAGGATGTGAGAATCGGTCGGTGCTTCGCAAAAAGAAGATTCTTGGAATGAGAATATAGCAGCATAACTCATTCGGCCACCTTTCCTTCGTCGGTACAAAAGAAAAATGGCAGAAGTGAGTAGCCTGGAGTGAGGTTTTCTTCAAGAAAGGGAAGAAAGGGCTTGAACGAGCGTTCCAGTGAAATGGTGGTTGCTTTGTCCAGTCCAACTTGGAGGCCACCTTACCACTACTAGTGAAGGTGTGGGTTTTGTGATATGACAGGTCATGACGGCCACACTGGGGTTACATGTGAGTCTCGACTGTAGCACCTCGCTGTAATTCGGTGGATGGCACGCGGGCCCGGATGCTTTGAAATGTCCCAGATGTACATAGAGCGGCAAGTCATAAAGGAGTGCTTAATATTGTGCACCGCGACCAAGGCGGAGAGGAAAACAAGAGAACTACGTAATTAATGCATGAGTTTAATTAGGGTAGTTTTGTAAAGTACGAGATACATTCGTCCAATCACAAAATGCCTTGGTTCATGAGATTTGAGATTTGAGCTCTATAAACCGGAAGGGAGGGAGTACTGCACACGGTGTAGTCTAGTCACTTGTTGAAATCTCTAGAAAGGCAAATACTCCTTTCTGGTTTACAGGGCTATACTACTCCCTCCGTCTAGGTGTGTAAGTCATCTTAGGCTATCCATAGTGGGAGTAACTTAGCTAGTAACATAGCGCACTCCAAGAATTTTTTGCTTATGTGGCAAGTAATTAATGAGAGGTGGTAACACAATATGTTACTGTAATATAGCGCTTTTCAAGATAAGATGAGTCTACAAGCTAATAAATGAAGCCATCTAAAATACTACTATTATGTTAGTACTTTGCATTATGAAGGTAGTAATTTAGGTTAGTGTCATATGCATGACACTAGTCTAAGTTACTCCCCACTATGACCAGCCTTACGAAAACCAAATAGTCCCAAAACACTTAGGTGTGGTGCATTAACTTCTACCTTGTTTCTTGTTTCTTGACATATCAACCAATAAGAGATGAGAGGTGTGCATGCTTTTAATGACTTGCAATGGCTAGTTCATTGCATGCAATGCTATTAATTAGCAAATAAACATTGGTGACCCTAGGAGGAAACGGTGCTAAGCGCGTGGACCTATGCAGAATGAGTATCAACCAATGGATAATGGAGTTTAATTGTTAAACAACAGCAATTTTGTCTCATGCAAGAGCCTGGCTAGTACTCCAAGGAACCGCACCATGCGAGCGTTTGCAACTGCCACGTTCAGGTTGCGCTTGGCTCTTCACCTCTTCGAGAAGACGAACAATAATGATTACTCCTACTTTTACAGTATCGAATGCACTGCTGCATGTCTGTCCACCTCGTGCGGGAGGGATAGCGAAAGCTTCAACTTACTGCTCCTGCCTTTGCGTCCATGACATGTGGGCCCTCCTGTCATGCAGCCAAAGGCAGGTGCAGTTAAGGCACCAGAGCTCAGTCCGTGGGGGAGAGGGCGTTGTAGTAATGAAATTTCTCGGTCTTGTACGAGTTGACGAAGATAGGGGTTTCTTTCTTGCTAGGGTTGCTCACTACGTATATATAGGCCGGAGCCTCCGTGCTTGCTTGCTAGGGTTTCTCTATTCACACACTCTCATCCTCTCCAGATTTAAACAAGATAGGGGTAGTAACACTGTCTTTCTCCCTTCAAAAAACACTGGATTTCTATCCTCACCGCTGGTTACAGATCCGGACGTATCCCCCTCCGCCTATGAAGGGGAGGAGGGGTAGCGTTTAGGCCGCCGTCGACAGCGAGGGAGGAGACCCACTGCCGGCCGCACCGTTATCTCTGGCCGAGCGCCGGCGCGGCAGGTCCTCCAATCCCTTCGTCATTGCCTGTGGGCGGATCCGGCCTCCTGCCGCCCACCTATCCACATCCCGACGACCTTCAGGTATATCTTCGTTCGAAACCGCCTTAGCTCTACTTCCCCAGCTCGCTATGTCGCTGCATGTGCATCATTTTCTACCTCTCAACCCCTCTCGGTCGGATGGTCCAATGTCACATATGTTTTTTTCTTCTATTGTTAGAGGTAAAGCTACTTCATGGAGTCGAATCTTGTACTCCCTCCGTCCGAAAATACTTGCCACTAAAATGGACGTATCTAGATGTATTTTAGTTCTAGACACATCCATTTTGATGACAAGTAATTCCAGATGGAGGGAGTACTTGGTTCAAACAAGAAATAAAGTGGGGGTGGGGGAATTTAGTATGTACATTGGACTTGGTACAAACAGGAAGGAAAGGGGTGAAAGTAGTATAGACTGGTCATCCAACCGGTCTCTTGGTCGAAAAGGGAAATATAGGGGTAACGCTGTACATAGTGGTATGACCAGGACTAGATTTGTTATCCACACATAGGTGTAGGTGGCTAGAGTGAACAAAAATGGGACCAACCCAGATATGTTTCTTGGATGTTTGTTTCTCGGGGCAACAAACTATGAATCACCACTTTATGCCCCGGTTTACATACATGGTGCTGGACTGCTGGTGCACCCACTGTTATAAGCCATGACAAGTTTAGCCAAATGTTTTTGCCTGTAATTGTTTGAGACTCTGACTGTTTCCACTGTGCCTTTTTGTGCAAATAGGGATATCCAATTCACCTGGTTGTTGTTGTGACCTTTTGGTGCACTCCACAAAACTCTTCTTAAAAGAAGTGACTTTTGTGCTGTTTAACTGGAATGTCAGAATGGCACAGTTGGTTCCTTTTGGTGGAACTGCACAAAGGGAGATCTGTGTTCCAATCCTCATCATCCATATTAGCGCCATAACCTTCCTTTAGGTAAGAATGATATTTAATGCATGTGTTCATCTCTATTTTCCGACTGCCATGAGAAAATAATGTTGTTTTTTACTAGTACACTTGTACTCCCTCACTGACAAAACCAATTCTGAATTAGAAGGCCAATCATGTACTTGGTTTCACCAACTGGTTAGTAGAAAGAGAAACAGAGCATGAAGAGGAGGAAGAAGAAGAATAAACAGTGTCAAGGCGATCTTGCTGAAGCCAGAGGCCTCAGTCGAGGCCATTCAAGGGCTCCGGCAATGACTACCTTACATGTGAGACGATCCTCCAGGGAGCCGTTCCACTTCTGCTGTCTCACTTAATTAATTAGGAGTACTTAAGTACCACTAATTTATTACTGCCTAATTTTCCTGTTGGAGTTAAACAAATCTTTAGTAGGACCCTATGCTGAATCATGTACGTGTGTATGTTTGTCTATGGAGGTGAATCATGTGGTGGAGCAGGGAGGGAATATTATTAGTGTCATGACATAATAGTGCTATTGTTTTGCATGTCAATTTATTGCCATTGGTTCAATGAGGCAATGTTTTGCGTATTGTCCATCATGAATTTGATGCTACTGGTTGAGTAATATGCTAATGTCTTCCTATCCTTTCTCACTAAGCTAATGAAGGTTTCACCTTGTTCCTACTTGTGCAAACATGGACCATGTTGTGCCAATCATACATTAAATGGAACTACACAAGACAGTACAATGAATTGTATCCCAGCCAGTGCTTTAACTCTGCTGGAAGTTCTTGATAGTCTTTCGATATAATCTCAGCACTGGTAAACAAGAGTGATTTCAACCATACATTTGAAGTGCACAAAAATATATACTATTGTGTGATTCCAGTGAGTTCTTTATCATCTCTTATGGGACTACATGAATAAGCTTTTTTTCTCAGGTTGGTACGGGCCTAAGGCCTTCATCCATATTAGTTTGCTGTCATCTCTATTTGTATCGTGCTACTGTCAAGAGAAACTCCTTTATCTTTGCATATTAATGTTTTGCAACCTATGATAAATGGCAATGCTTTGAGTGTTGACTTGAGCTAATTGACACTGATTAAATAAACTAATACCTCTCTTTAAGCAAGACTACTATGTTGCTAACTTTACCCATTAAGATAATGAGGGTGCTTCTATTTGTTAGTGTATGTTTCATAAACTAGTCCCACTATTATAGTAATCTCACTCTCTCAATATATGTGCCAACAGGGATGCTCGATTTTGGTGGAACTGCACAAAAACTTTGGGTGCTTCATTGCCTCGACAGCTTCCGTCCTTTCCTGTCAGTTGCTAAACTCCGCATGCTTTCTTCCTTTGCTGTCAGTCGCTTGGCTTATCTCGACTTCCAGTCAAAGGAAATAGTAATTGATATGCTACCTCACACAGGTTGGTACTGGTGTTTATCCTGATTATTGTGCCTGTCATACGTATTGGTAATTTGGTATTGTGCTACTATTTGCTGATTTCATAAAGGAGTAATTTGGAGCCTAAACTCGCAGGCAAATCATTACATCAGGTGATTTCAGTAGAACTGCACAAAATGATCAGATGGACAGGTACTTATGCTGCTGCTATGTACTCCAGAGTTCACTCAGACAAGCATCGATGTTGACAAGAAGTGCCTATATTCATTCGAGTATCAACTGGCGTCAACCAATTGTCAAACTCCAAGTGTTAGGAGAGTGAACGCCAAAAATATTGCTTGGTGCATCGCCCAAAAAAACGCAGTCCAGTCTTTGGTCCCAACTTGTGCCTTTTGGTTATCGGCACATATGGTAGCGAACTATATGGCATGGAGTCTAAAGATTCCAGACAAGTTGGTTGACGCGTATATTCATCTGGCACTTAATCAGTCTGCACACCAAGGATGCTCCATTTCAGTTGAACTGCACAAAAAATTTGGGTGGTTCATTTTCTCAACTGCCTCCTTTCTTGTCTTCAATGTAGAATTTTGCCAAGATACAGGACCAAGATGACCCAGTAAACTGGTTGGATGAAAGTAGTGGCCAAGTTGCCCAAACCTCCCTGGGCACGAGGCCACTATTTGAGGATAAGCCTACAAGCAAAGTTCAGATTGTCTGTGCTGCCTCTTATGTACTCGAAAGTTAACTCGTACAAGAACTAATTTTAGCAAGAAGTACCTCCGATTGAACACCATTTACCAGTATGTACCCTAGGTAATTAAAGTTCGTGCATGGATCATATTGTCTGTGATCTCAATCATTTGGATGCATAAACATACTGAACATGCGTATATCTTAATCTTTTTGTAAATTATGTATGAATATTGTCGTGTGATCTATCAATCATTTGGATGCATAGATATGCTGAGCTTCTGTATATATGAATCTTTTGAGTTGTTGATTGTGAATGTTGGCTATGGATATGAACGTGTCCTGTGAACCTGAGTTTGATATGAATGTTTACCTTTTCTATTGTATTTGTGTGTGAACTTGTTAGTATGCCTACTGTGGGGTATAAAATGCAGGTCTCTTATAAAAGTAATGCCATGTCCAATTTATGTTTTCCCTTCTAACCACCGCGGAGTGCTGCCGCGCACCCGAACCAGTGAAGTTTCCCACTCCTCTCTATCTGCGACTCCACTGCAGCTTAATAAATAGTAACGTCTTCGGTTTTAGCCCGGTTTTCCGTAGATTAACCAGGCAATTCTCTTCTTCGTGATTAATCAACGAGGCAATTCTTTTGCCTCCGTTTCAAAAAAAAATTAGTAACGTCTAACTGAGCCAGTTAGTTAGATGCGTATACTTGGTGTAGTAGGATCTTTATTTACTTTGATGCATACACTTGTTCTTTTTTGGTAGCCCTTTTGTAATGATGGATGATGTTTGGTTTGGAAGAGAGAGTTGCGTCTTCACTCTTCTGGTCTGCTTACTACTTCTGTTGCACCCCCAGCCCTGGTTGCTGCTGCTGTTGTTTTCAATGTACAATTAGTAGTATATTTCGTCTGTTGGTTGAATAAATGTGTTGTTAGAACGACAAACACAATGTTTTGGAAGTTGTTGCACGGTTCGATCCTTTAGTGCCCCATACCGTACGTAGCGCATACTATTTATCGTACGGAACACATTTTTTTTGAAACTCGGAACACATTTTCCACTTGTTGATAACATGCAGCCCACTGATGAAGGCCCAATAGAGAAGCCCATAATTAACTGGAAGGGGGGCTCTCAAATGAATCCGGCCTAGGTACATGCTCATGGTCCCCTAAACATAAATAAGTAAATAAATAAATAAATAAAGCTAAATGCTCATGCACTAGTTCTTTGGGAAAATAGGTAGCCCGGTATTTCTTTTTCAAGAATACCCAAACTAGGCCTATTTGTTTTCTCTGAATTACTGGGCTGCAAATCTTTCAAGACGAGGAGGGATGCATTCCGGCCTGGCTTAAGAGTATGGTCAATGTCTATTAAAAGTAATATCAAAAGGGGTTGAAAATTCCAAAAAATTTATAGCAAATGGGATATAAGTTTCTTTTTTTGTTTTTGTTCTTCACTGATATCTTATACGTATTTCATTGGATTTAACATGACATAGTACTAATTTATTTTTAAATTTGTTTTAGTATGGCTATTAATTTTTGGATTAAGAATATTTATTTCCACAGCAAAAATTTGTGAATTTTCAAAAATTCCCACATATTTAGTTAATTTTTTGACCCTGGTACTGACCAGAAAATGGCCAGCAATTCTAAAAATGGAAAACGGGCTGCAATAAATTCCATATGAAATATAAAATGAGTAAAAATTATAAAAATAATAGCAAATGGGTTGTACACGCCACAAATTTCGAGGCTGACTTGTTTACGCAAGGCTTTGTGAGTGAACACACGATTCTAGCAGCAGTAAGTGTTGGATGTCCATCCAATGGCCAACGTGCTTCTTCATTCACTGATCTTCCTGCTCCAGCCGCCTAAACTAGCACCGGCGGGACTGCCTGCTCCCTCCTCTTGTGGCCCACTGTGATGCCGCGCAGGCTTCCCCGGCACACCCTACTCCCTCTGCTGGCCTGGCCGCATGCAATCAACTACCTCCTTATTACGCGAAAAAATGATTCCTCCCACTGACATTTGGGGCGCACCGGTTGGGAGGCTGACCTGTGGGCCTACTAAGTTGGCGCGTACGCAGGGCTTGTCTACTTAGTCAACAAATGATTCTAGAAGCAGTAATCGTTGGATTTGAATCGAGCGGTCCTACTGCTTCTTCAATCGCTGCTCTTCTTGCACCAGTCGCCCAAACCAGCGTCGGGGAGACCGCCTGCTCCTGCCTCCAGTGGCCGGCTGGGCTGCCAATGAGGCCTCATCGCCCTCTACTACTCCCACCGCTAGCCAGGGCCTGCGGCGACGGCAGCCTCACACCGCAGCTGAACCAGCGAACCCTCGTACTCCTCTCCGCGTGGGCATCCATTGTCGTGTCTTCCCCGACTCCGCGTCGTCCCCTTCCTAGGCCTCGCCGTCGTCCACCACCTTGGTGCTCTCAGCGCGGCGTGGTCAATGTGGTCAACGACATTCCATCGGAAGAGTATTGTACGTGGAGAGGCTGACAGCTGGGTCCATGGCCACAACCCAGTTTTTTCGTGATTTGCCAAGTAAGTCGCTTTGTGAGGCCTATTGGGCTGCAAATCTTTCAAGACAAGGAGAGCTTTCATTCGGCTGGCGGAGAAAATGGACCATCAGTAATGAGAAATGGGTTGTACATTTTTTAAACACATCAAACCGGCAATTAGTTTCAAATATCTTTTCTTCATTTTGATATTTGAAATTACATTAATTTTTATGCCTGGAGAATTTGTTGGATTTTATATTGATATACATTTACTTTTAAAATCAGTTTGAATGTGAGTCAAAATTTCGGGATTAAAAACAGTTCGGACCGCACCGAAATATGCAAAATTTCGTATAATTTTTTAACCGTGGCCACAATATGGGCTGTAATGCTAACAAAAAGGATATGGGCTCCAAAAAAAACTTAATAACTAGCAAATGGGCTGTAAATTATTAGAAATAATGGCAGATGGGTTGTATGTTGTTTTCCACAGATTTGAGGCTTTCCTAAAAAAAGGTTGACGCACAAGCAGTGACTATTGGATGGCCATCCAACGCCCGTTGTGCTTCTTCAATCTCTGATGTTCCTGCTCCAGCCGCTCAAACAGGCGCAGGCGGGACTGCCTGCTCCCTCCTCCCCGCGGCCGGCTCTGCTGCGGCGCAGGCCTCACCGCCCCACCGTACTCCCATCGCTGGCCTAGCCATCCCTCTACTCACCCACACCTGCTGTTATTATCCGGCGACGGCAGACGAACCAGTAAACCCTCGTACAGTCGTACTCCCCCCCGCGTGGGAAACAACTGCTGAGTCTTCCCTGCCTCCGTGTCGTTCCCTTCGTAGGCCTCGCTGTTGTCACCGTCCTGGTGCTCTCGGCGCGGCCTGGTCCACATGGTCAACGACCGACATGCATCTGAAGTGGACTTTACGTGGAGAGGCCGATAGCTGGGTCCATGGCCGCAGGCAAGGAAATGCCTCCTTACTACGCGCAAAATAATGATTCCTCCACCTGACATCAGGGACCCACCGAAAGGGCCTCTGTATTTCGTGAAAAAAACGTTACCGCCACTGACAGCTCGGACCCACCAGCTATATCTTCGCACGCAAGGAAGTGCCTCCTTATTACGCTGAAAAAAATGAATACCCCCCTACTAGCTGGGACCCACCTTGGTGGGAGGCTGACTTGTGGGCCTACTAAGTTGACGGGGACGGAGGGCTTTGTCAACTTAGTCAATATGCATGATTCTAGCTCCAGTGACCATACGATGTCCATCCAACGGCCGTAGTGCTTCTGCAACCTCTGGTCTTCTTGCTCCAGCCGCCCAAACCAGCGCCGGTCGTGCCTCATGCTCCTGCCTCCCGTGGCCGGCTGCGATGTGGCGGAGGCCTCATCGCCCCCTACTTCTCCCACCGCTGGCCAGGCCATCCCTCTACTCACCCACACCCCCTGTTATTCTGCGGCGACGGCAGCCTCACACCGCAGCGAACTAGTGAACCCTCGTACTCCTCTACGCGTGGGCATCCACTGTCTCGTCTTCCCCGGCTCCGCGTCGTCCCCTTCCTAGGCCTCGCCGTCGTCCACCGCCCTGGTGCTCTCGGCGCGGCGTGGTCAACATGGTCAAGGAACGGCTTCCATCGAACGTGGACTGTACGTGGAGAGGCTGATAGCTGGGTCCACGGCCGCAGCAAGGAAGTGCCTCCTTATTACATGCCAAATAATTATTCCTCTACCTGACAGTGGGACCAACCAGATGGGCGACCGTATTTCGCCCCCCTGACTGTTGGGACCCACCAGCTACATCTTCGCACACAAGTAAGTGCCTGACAGTCGGGACCCACCTGGTCAAAGCGTACGTAGCGTTGTCATTCTGGTCGTGAATGTGTATGTACATATATACTGGTCGATGTAGAGGCGCGCACGTGTCATAGTAGAGGCGCGCATGTAGAATGTACACGTACGTACAGCGGTCAGGGTGCAACAAAGAAAATACGGCCATGTATGGGTACATATGGGCGGGGTCTCGAACGCCTACTCGCGCATACGTACGGCGAGGGCTCGTGTACATGGCTGGGTCAGAACAGAGAAACAGCGTCGTCGTCGTGTTCATGGGGAGGCAACGGAATGCATCGTGTTCATGGGGAGGCAATGGAATGCGTCGTGTTCATCGGGAGGGCTTGGACGGAACAGGCGATGGAAACGAGGCCTGGCGTACCGCAGAACGGAGGAAACGACCTTGTGTTCGACCGGCCACGTTCGAAACGGGATCCTGTTGATCGGGAGGGGTCTGGCGTACCGTGAAATAGAGGAAACGGACCTCCTACTATCGAAATGGGGGTCCAGTTGATCGGGAGGGGTGTGGCGTACCGCAAAACGGACGAAACAGACTTGTGTTGGAGCGCTCCGGTCGAAACGGGGGTCCTGTTCATTGGGAGGGGTGTGGCGTACCGCAAAACGGGACTCCACAGGATACTGTTCATCTCCACCGTCGACCCCCTCCAGCCTCCACGAGCTACTGTTCATCCACCGTCAACCTCCTCCAGCCTGCACCTGCGACTGTTCATCCACGGGCTCCTGTTCATCCAGCCTCCAGCGCGCGCTACTCCACCGGCTACTGTTCAACCAGCCCTCTCCACGGGTTCCTGTTCAACCACCCCTCCACGGGCTACTGTTCATCCTGCCCTCCACCGTCTACTGTTCATCCTGCCCTCCATGCGGTGGTCCTGTTCATCCAGCCCTCCACGGGGTCCTGTTCATCCAGCCCCAACCGGCTCGATCGATCGGGGTCCTGTTCATCCAGAGGCAACACCATGGGGTCCTGTTCATCCACCTCGTGAGCACCTCGTGTGCCTTCCGGACTCCGTTTTCTTGCACGATACGTATTTTGGTCGGTAAAAATTCATTATATATTCTCCTGAAGGTTTTGACTCCCGTATCACGCAAAAATCCCTTGTCTTTGTTATGAGTTGTCCTGCTGCAGACAGAGCAACATGTCGTCCCAGGATTTGGAAGGAGAAAGCTATGTGGCTGATTACCTTGCAGATCCTAAGGTTTATGGGGATGTGGAGCATTGTGGTTGGACTACGGAAGAAGAAGAAGACTATGAACCCAAGAGAAAGGAGGAGACGAGCTCAGATGAAGATGAAGTCCCACTACCTCAACCTGGGGACATGCATGTGGAGTTCAAAAAGTCATGCCTCCCGGATAGGGTAAAGAAACCTAAGATCAAGTTTATCCCTTTTCGCCTCTTGCAGGAGAACAAGCAGGAACTCTGCAAAAAGATACTGAGCTTGGAGCAGGAGATCGAGGACCTAAGGGACCAAAATTTTGTCCTCAGATGCAAATTAAGGAAGAAGCCTACGCCATCAACAAAATCATCGCTGTCTCCTCCAACAAAGAAGAATTGAGTATCTGGGTATGGGCACTCCACTTGGAAACTTCCAAGCTTGGGGGAGTGCCCCGGTATCGTATCACCATCACTTTTATCTTTACCGTTTTCCTTAGTTCGATCTTATTAGTAGTATTTTGATCTAGTAGAATAAAGTTTATGGCATGATCTAGTTATGAGTTTTGCTTTATTATCCTTCTATATAATCGAGTCTGTGAGCTATATAATAAAGATTAGTGTTGAGTCAAGGGCTTGATAATTTTGCCATGATCCTAAGTGAATAAAAGAAAAGAGAAAGAAATAAAAAGAAACAAAGAGATCATATGGATCTCATGGAGAGTAATGAGCTCACATAGAAAAAGTACGATGAATAAAAGTTGTTGAGAGTTGACAAGCATAGTTTTGGTCATCGTTGCAATTAATAGGAAGTAATAAAGAAAGAGAGGTCTTCACATATAGATATACTATCTTGGACATCTTTTATGATTGTGAGCACTCTTTAAAATATGACATGCTAAAGAGTTGACATTGGACAAGGAAGATAACGTAATGGGTTATGTTTTCTTACATCTGAGATAAATTATATTGTCTTGGATCCCCCAACATGTTGAGCTTGCCTTTCCCACTCATGCTAGCCAAATTCATTGCACCAAGTAGAGATACTACTTGTGCTTCTAAATACCCTTAAACCAGTGTTGCCATGAGATTCCACCATACCTACCTATGGATTGAATAAGATCCTTCAAGTAAGTTTTCATCGGTGCAAAGCAATAAAAATTGCTCTCTAAATATGTATGATCGATTGGTGTGGGAGAAATAAGCTTTATACGATCTTGTGATGTGGAAGTAATAAAAGCGATGGACTGCATAATAAAGGTTCATATCGCAAGGCGCAATATAAAGTGATGTTCTTTCGCACTAAGATTTTGTACATCCAACCATAAAAGCGCATGGCAACCTCGGCTTCCCTCTACGAAGGGCCTATCTTTTATCATTATCTTCTACCTTATGCAAGAGTCATGGTGATTTTCACCCTTCCTTTTTATAGTTTATCCTTTGGCAAGCACAATATGTTGGAAAGATCCTGGTATATATGGCTAATTGGATGTGAGTTTTCATGAACTGTTATTGTTGACATTACCCTTGAGGTAAAACGTTGGGAGGCAAAACTATAGGCCCCTATCTTTCTCTGTGTCCGATTAAAACTCCATACCCATAAGTATTGCGTGAGTATCAGCAATTGTGAAAGATTATATGATAGTTGAGTATGTGGACTTGCTGAAAAGCTCTTATACATTGACTCTTTCCTATGTTATGATAAATTGCAATTGCTTCAATGACCGAGATTGTAGTTTGTTAGTTTTCAATGAAGTTTATGATTCATTCTTGATATTGTGATTGAATTATTACTCTAGCATTAGAGATCATATGACAAGAATTATATAAGTTGATGTTCTAAGAATAATCATGATGCCCTCATGTCCGTATTTTATTTTTATCGACACCTTCATCTCTAAACATGTGGACATATTTTTCGATTTTGGCTTTTCGCTTCAGGACAGGCGAGGTCTAAGCTTGGGGGAGTTGATACGTCCATTTTGCATCATGCTTTTATATCAATATTTATTGCATTATGGGCTGTTATTTCACATTATGTCACAATACTTATGGCTATTCTCTCTTATTTTACAAGGTTTGCATAAGGAGGGAGAATGCCGGCAGTTGGAATTCTGGGCTGGAAAAGGAGCAAATATTAGAGACCAATTCTGCACAACTCCAAAAGTCCTGAAACTCCATAGAACACCTTATAATAACTAATGAAAAATCCTTGCCAAAGATGAAGACCAGGGGGCCCACACCCTAGTCACGAGGGTGGGGGGCGCCCGCCCCCCCCCCCTAGGGCATGCCCCCTACCTCGTGGGCCCCTTGGTGGCTCTCCGATGACCATCTTATCCTATATGAAGTCTTTCATCGAGAAAAAAATGAGAAGCAACCTTTCGGGACGAAACTCCGCCGCCACGAGGCGGAACCTTGGCGGATCCAATCTAGAGCTCCGGCAGAGCTGTTCTGTCGGGGAAACTTCCCTCCCGGAGGGGGAAATCATCGCCATCGTCATCACCAACGCTCCTCTCATCGGGAGAGGGCAATCTCCATCGACATCTTCATCATCACCATCTCTTCTCAAAACCCTAGTTCATCTCTTGTATCTAATTCTTGTCTCCATGTCTGGGATTGGTGCTAGTAGGTTGCTAGTAGTGTTAATTACACCATGTAGTTGATGCTAGTTGGTTTAATTGGTGGAAGATCATATGTTCAGATCCTATATGCATATTAATACCCCTCTGATAGTGAACATGTTTATGCATTGTGAGTAGTTACGTTTGTTCCTGAGGACAAGGGAGAAGTCTTGCTATTAGTAGTCATGTGAATTTGGCATTCGTTCGATATTTTGATGAGATGTATGTTGTCTAGCCTCTAGTGGTGTTATGTGAACGTCGACTACATAACACTTCACCATTATTTGGGCCTAGAGGAAGGCATTGGGAAGTAATAAGTAGATGATGGGTTGCTAGAGTGACAGAAGCTTAAACCCTAGTTTATGCGTTGCTTCGTAAGGGGCTGATTTGGATCCATATGTTTCATGATGTGGTTAGGTTTACCTTAATACTTTTGTTGTAGTTGCGGATGGTTGGAATAGAGGTCAATCATAAGTGGGATGCTTGTTCAAGTAAGAACAGCACCCAAGCACCGGTCCACCCACATATCAAATTATTAAAGTACCGAACACAAATCATATGAACGTGATGAAAACTAGCTTGACGATATTCCCATGTGTCCTCGGGAGCACTTTTCCTTATATAAGAGTTTGTACAGGCTTGTCCTTTGCTACAAAAAGGATTGGGCCACCTTGTTGCACTTTATTTACTTTTGTTATTTGTTGCTCGTTGAGGGAGTCCTGGATTAGGGGGTCTCCGGACAGCCGGACTATCTCCATTGGCCGGACTGTTAGACTATGAAGATACAAGATTGAAGACTTCGTCTTGTGTCCGGATGGGACTGTACTTGGCGTGGAAGGCAAGCTAGGCAATACGGATACGGATATCTCCTCCTTTGTAACCGACCTTGTGTAACCCTAACCCTCTCCGGTGTCTATATAAACCGGGGGGTTTTAGTCCGTAGGACAACAATCACAACATACAATCATACCATAGGCTAGCTTCTAGGGTTTAGCCTCTCTGATCTCGTGGTAGATCTACTCTTGTATTGCCATATCATCAATATTAATCAAGCAGGACATAGGGTTTTACCTCCATCAAGAGGGCCCGAACCTGGGTTAAACATCGTGTCCCCTACCTCCTGTTACCATCCGGCCTAGACGCACAGTTCAGGACCCCCTATCCGAGATCCGCCGGTTTTGACACCGACATTGGTGCTTTCATTGAGAGTTCCTCTGTGTCATCGCCGTTAGGCTTGATGGCTCCTACTATCATCGATAGCGATGCGGTCCAGGGTGAGACTTTTCTCCCCGGACAGATCTTCGTATTCGGCGGCTTTGCACTGCGGGCTAATTCGCTTGGCCATCTGGAGCAGATTGAAAGCTATGCCCCTGGCCATCAGGTCAGATTTGGAAGTTTGAATTACACGGCCGACATCCGCGGAGACTTGATATTCGACGGATTTGAGCCACTGCCGGGTGCGCCGCACTGTCGCGATGGGTATGACCTAGCTCTGCCGCCGAACAGTACCCCAGAGGCCGCGCCCGCATCAGCTCTGACCCTTAGCTCGGAGCCAACTGCGCCAGTCGAGGACGGGTGGTAAGACACCGCCTCAGGGGCTGCAGTGTCAACAGCGATCGAGCCGAACACCAGCCTAACCCTCTGCGCAGCCCGTGACTCCATGGTGCCGGACTCTTTTCCGGACTCCGAACCATCCGCGCCCCTGCCAATCGAATCCGATTGGGCACCGATCATGGAATTCACCGCCGCGGATATGTTTCAGCACTCGCCCTTCGGCGAAATTCTGAATTCACTAAGGTCTCTCTCTTTGTCAGGAAAGCCCTGGCCGGATTATGGCCAACAGGATTGGGATGCGGACGACGAAGAAATTTGACACCCACCCACCACCCACTTAATAGCCACTGTCGATGACTCAACCGACATGCTCGACTCTGACTCTGAAGACATCGACGGTATGGACGACGATGCGGGAGGCGAAGAGGAACCACCACCCACAGGGCGCTGGACGTCCACCTCATCATATGACGTATACATTCTGGACACACCAAAAGAAGACGACGAAGAGGAACGGAAATACGCACTGAAGGCTTGTTCCCTCGAGAAGCAGTCAAAGCGGCGGCGCAAGCGCCGCCCCAAATCCCGCCTCGGCAGAAATAACAATCGTACAGACCCAGCGTTGGAGCAGGGTGAACCACTGCCGGACTACGGCAATAAGGAGAATCAAACCAAACAAAACTAATTCTGTCAAAGATAATAGTCCGGACGATATAACGCCGGACAGGCACCCGGAGCAGCATAATGCCCGTCAAAGGCTTGTTGCCACCGCGAGGAGTCTGAAAAAGCAGAAGCAAAGGCTCAAGGCTGCGCAAGACACACCCCAAATCAGATGGAGTAAAGTACTCAACACTGCAGTGAAGTACGGCGACAATCGCCCCACCAAGAGCTACCCAAAGTGGAAGTTGCTACCTGAATTCGATGAGGAGGCCTCAGACCCCCACAACCAAAAATCAAAACAGCCACCTGGCCGGATAGAAGACCTCACGGCCAACATCGAGCGGCAAACAATGCCACTCACAAGCCAATACGCGATAGACGCGAGGGCTCGCACCAAAAGGACGGCGCAACCAGATCAATTTATGGACCACGCAAGCGCGCCCCAGCATACGATGTAACACAACAAACATCCAAGCAACGTGGTACACCCAGATACAGGGGTGCCGCACACCCCCTATGTTTCACCAACGAGGTGCTGGACAATGAATTTCCAGAGGGATTCAAACCCTTAAACATAGAGGCATACGACGGAACAATAGACCCTGGGGTCTGGATTGAGGACTATATCCTCCATATCCATATGGCTCAAGGAGATGATCTCCATGCCATCAAGTACTTACCCCTCAAGCTCAAAGGGCCAGCTCGCCACTGGCTTAAAAGCCTCCCCAAAACTCCATTAGAAGCTGGGAAGAGCTCGAAGACACTTTTCGGGAAAATTTTCAAGGGACTTATGTCCGACCTTCGGACGCGGACGATTTGAGTCATATAACTCAACAGCCCAGAGAGTCAGCCAGAAAACTTTGGAACAGGTTTCTTACTAAAAAGAACCAAATTGTCAACTGTCCGGACGCCGAAGCCTTGGCAGCTTTTAAGCATAGTGTTCGTGACGAATGGCTTGCCAGACACCTCGGCCAAGAAAAGCCGAGAACAATGGCAACATTAACAAGCCTCATGACCCGCTTTTGCGCGGGTGAGGACAGCCGGCTAGCCAGATGCAGCACCAGCGACCCCAGTACATCTGAAGTTAGAGATGGAAATGGGAAATCACGGCGCAACAGCAATAACAAACGCCGGAATAAAGAAGACAGCACGAAGAGCACGGCAGTAAACGCCGGATTCAAAAGCTCTCAGCCGGGTCAGCAAAAGCCGCCCTCTAAGGGCGCCAGGGACGAACTGTCCAGCCTAAACAAAATTCTGGACCAAATATGTCAGATCCATAGCACCCCTAGTAAACCCGCTAATCATACCCACAAAGAATGTTGGGTCTTCAAGCAGTCCGGCAAGCTCAACGCCATACACAAGGGGGAGGATACATCAAGCGAAGACGAGGATGAGCCTCCCAAGCAAGACACTGGGGAACAAAAGAAATTTCCACCAGAAGTCAAAACAGTAAACGTGTTACACATGATCAAGGGAAGACACAAAACGGCACTCCCAGAAAAATATGCCCAAGGGCCTATCACTGCAGAGCCATGCCACTGGTCGTCTCAACCGATCACTTTCGACCATCGTGATTACTCAGCAAGTATCCGTCATGCAGGATGGGATGCCCTGGTATTATACCCAATAATTGACGGATACCACTTCGCACGAGTCCTGATGGACGGTGGCAGCAGTCTAAACCTGATATACCAGGATACAATCCGCGAAATGGGGATAGACCCAACAAAAAATTGCCAAAGCAATACTACCTTTAAAGGAGTAACGCCAGGCCCAAGGGCTCATTCCACGGGTTCCCTGATACTAAAGGTCATATTCGGCTTCCCCGATAACTTCCGTAGAGAACATTTAACCTTTCACATTGCTCCGTTCCAAAGTGGCTATCAAGCACTACTCGGACGCAAAGCTTTCGTTCGCTTTAATCCAAAACCGCACTACACTTCCCTCACACTCAAGATGCCCGGCCCATGTGGCATCATTACAATGAACGGAAGTATTAAGCGATCGTTGCGCGCCGAAGAGAGCGCGGCTGCCTTGGCAGCCGCACACTAAAAACGGCCTGACCAACTAAAGCATTTAACAGGTCGTCAAGACCTCGGACACGGTTAGACAAGTCCGGCATGAAATTCATACCGGATCAATGGTCACACCCCTATACAAGGGGCTCAACGCGCGCAGACAAGTGGCAATTTTTACTCATCTTGAATTATACATGGTTTCTTTAAAAACTATCCTTTTGCACGACAACTTTTTCACCTAAGTTCCTCTCTTTTATAGATGATCATCGTGCTACACCCGTCCAGGATACGGCACAACAGAGACACAGGCGCAGACGTGCAGCGGGGACCCGCTCCAAGGATTCTTTTTAGATTAAGACCCTGCGTAAACCTTTTTTACTATCTCTTGTTGATACATATCCACCGAATTCTCAGCATAGTTGAGAAGGATGCTGACGTCTTGGCATGTGGCCACGTCAGAATAATGCACGTACCTGGACACAAGGGGCTTCTTACAAAGGGCACTATTTGGGCCCGGTTTATACCATAAAGACCAAATACCTTAGGGAGTGTTCGGCATCGCGAGTTTGGCCTTATATGCATCAGCTCTGAATCATTGTCTTTGGTCAAATGTTTGCTTTGCCCGGCTCCTGTGTTTTGGTGCCTTACGTTCCGCTTTATCGGCAAAGGTAGCACCAGGAGAACTACTGCGATTGTGCCCTAGTTCATCCGGACGAGCACCTCAGTACAGAAAGCCGAAAACTGACTGTCATGATATAGCGTGAGACTGGTCAACCACTCGATGACCTATCGAAATGTTAGAATTCCTCCGCCTTAACGAAGGGCCGTTTTCCGGCCAGGCATGTACGCACCCCGTGATCGAGAGAGTGCGGAGCCACTAGGGGCTATCTAGTAGCCCCACTGTCAAACTCCTATGGCTAAGTGAAAGTGTTAAAGCATCATAGTCCGGTTGCCTCGTTCGCTATGCTACCACCTCCTTAATAGGACCAAGACGTTGGGTTAAGTGTGAACACGCGTTTTTCGCGAGCACCTCCGCAGTATATGCGTGGGGCTCGAAGCCGACGGCTGCAATCTTTCAGGTTATACACATGTATACATAAACGGCCACACACGAGGCATCATACTACTTTCAGGCAAAAGTATAAACATGGACTTATAAAACTTCATAAAAGCATTGTGTTTACAATTAAAATACATATCACTGAAACATTATATTCTTCAAGCACTGGGCCTCTATCAAACGAGCACCCTCGAGAACTTCCTCGAAATAATGCTCGGCAGCCACTCGGCCTACGGCCGAACCCTGTGCCGCAACTGTGGTAGCGTCCATCTCCGCCCAGTATGCTTTAACGCGGGCAAGGGCCATCCGCGAGCCTTCTATGCATGCCGACCGCTTCATCGCATTAATGCGCGGCACCGCACCAAGGAACTGCTGCACTAAGCTAAAATAGTTGTTCGGCTTTGGCTTTTCCGGCCATAGCTGATCCACAACAGACCTCATGGCGAGTCCGAACAACCTATTCAGTTCAGCCCATTCGGCTAGCTGGTCAGTCAATGAAAACGGACGCTCTGGAACGTGGAATTGCGACCAGAACAGCTTGTCCACCTCATGATCTGTCTGACCTTGGAAGTACTTGGCCGCATCGGCAACGCTCGCTGCCAAATCCATATACGCATCTGCCGAACTCCACAGCCGATCCAGAGGGGCATACCGTGGATCTCCGAACTTCCTCCGTAACATGAAGCGTTTCCCAGCCGCAATATCCCCGACTTCCCGCAGCTCCTCCTTCTTCGCTCTCATAGCAGAACGGGTGTCTTTGTCCGCCGCCGTGGCCTTCTCAAGGTTCATTGCCTTCGCTCGATTTTCTTTTTCAAGGACCCGACAACGGTCAGCAGCGTCTTTTAATTCTACGGCCATCTTGGCCATCTTCTCTTGGCTCTTGCAATGTGCGGCCTTCTCGGCTTTCAACTCTTTGGCTGCCTTTAAAGCAGCCGCATTACTAATCCTTGCTTGTTCCTTGGCTCGGGCAAGTTCAAAGGTTCGTTGCCTTCGCTCGATTTTCTTTTTCAAGGACCCGACAACGGTCAGCAGCGTCTTTTAATCCTACGGCCATCTTGTCCATCTTCTCTTGGCTCTCGCAATGTGTGGCCTTCTCGGCTTTCAACTCTTTGGCCTCCTTTAAAGCAGCCGCATTACTAATACTCGCTTGTTCCTTGGCTCGGGCAAGTTCTCCCCGCAAAGCTTCCACGGTGGCAGCTCCATCTGCAGTCACAACATATTAAAGATACTGGCATCATGCTGCTCTTACTATGTGGCGTTCACCAGATAATAATACTTACCCTGTGCCTCGTCAAGCCTCTTGTTACAAGCTCGATGTCGGTGTCTGCCGCATCTAGTTGCCGTTTTAATTTGGCAAACTCACTAGTCCGGCGAGCCACTGGAGCTTCCACCACCTGCACATAGGGGCAGTCTGGTTATTGCCTGGCAATATGATCCTCTGTTCGCCGCCGTTCTCGATGACAACCAGAGTCTCAGGGGCTACTATCTACACAGCGCACACCTAACATGTGCATTACTATCACATGTTATCTCACGTACCTCAAAGCCTGTCAGTAGACTCATAAAAGCTTCATGTAATCCGCTTTCGGCGGACGAGATTCTCTCCATCACCGTACTCATGAGCATACGGTGTTCTTCTAAGATGTCCGCTCGCCCCACCAACTTCCTTAGAATGTCCGACCGCACACCAGACGGTGCCGGACTCTTTTGTCTGCTCTCTTCGGGAGCCGGACACTGGGGACTTCGGGGGTCTATGGGATTATCTTCTGGCCTCACCGGATCTGGAGAGGCCCTCCGTGACGACACTTTGGGGTCGCCCGCTTCTTGAGCGGAGGAGTCCGGGGGAGGCGTTTCGCTCTCCATCATCTCTGGAAGAAGATCCCCCGAAGACGAGCTCAGCTGAGAGGGGCTAAGGCCCGAACTGCAAGATATATGCGGTGGTTATTCTCTCAGAGAAAAAGATAGCATACCTTTACTATTAAAGTATTTTGGATCACTTATTTTGGATCCCCCACGGACTTTGTGCGGCAAAAGCACCCCCCCGACGTAGGACCCTCTGTGGGAGACTTCTTCTCCCGTTTGGAGGCTTCGGCTTCCGGATCCTCGGAAGCAGTCTTTTTCCTCCCCCGGTTATCCTCCTTCGAAGAGACGCTCGTTCCCTTGGTTGGAATGGGCAGCAATGGGGGCGCCCGTATTATCCCCCCCCCCTCGGTATCTTCCTTCAAGGGCTCCGGGCAAGGTGCGACCTCGAGCATCTTTTCCAATACCGGATTTTCCAAACCCTCAGGGAGGGGGGCCAAACACCGAATCATCTCTGCCTTTGTTAGCCAGTCCTGGTCAAAAAGCAAACTCTTAGAAATAACTTCGAATAAAAGACAGTGTGTTCGGCTAGAGGATTTCTTACTTGTTCGGCGACGCGGTTACTGCTCAGGCCCACGTCCTCGGTAATATCCGGACATCCTACTTGAGGTCCGAAGAATGACTTGTACATCTCCTCGTGCGTCAGGTCGAGGAAACTTTGAATGCCACGTGGTCCCTCTGGGTTGAACTCCCAGAAGCGAAGGGGTCGGCGTTTGCAAGGCTGGACTTGACGAACCAGCATAACTTGTATTACCACAACCAAATTAAAATCTCCCTCAAAGAGATCTCGGATGCGGCTTTGCAGTATAGGCACGTCCTTGGCTGGACCCCAACTCAGACCTCTGCTAATCCATGACATTAGTTGTGGTGGGGGGCCCGAGCGGAAAGCAGGGGCAGCCGCCCACTTAGCACTTCTGGGAGCTGTGACGTAAAACCACTCCTGCTGCCATAATTCGGACACCTCTGGGAAGGAACCTTTCGGCCATGGAGCTCCTGCCATCTTGCCTATTGATGCACCTCCACACGCTGCATGTTTCCCCTCGATCATCTTCGGCTTCACTTCAAAGGTCTTGAGCCACAAGCCGAAGTGAGGGGTGATGCGGAGGAAGGCCTCGCACACGACAATAAATGTCAAGATGTGGAGAAAGGAGTCTGGAGCAAGATCATGGAAATCTAGCCCGTAATAGAACATCAAACCCCTGATGAAGGGATCCAGAGTGAGGCCTAGACCTCGGAGGAAGTGGGAGACAAACACGGCATTCTCGTTGGGTTCGGGAGTAGCAACGATCTGCCCTCGGGCAGGCAGCCGATGCGAAGCCTTCGCGGTCAGGTATCTGGCCTCCCTCAACTGCTTAATGTCCTCTTCCGTAACGGAAGAGGGTGTCCATCGGCCTTGAAGGCTGGATCCGGACATGGTTGAAGATCCGGACCACCTAACCTAGGGTTTGGGTGTTAGAACTCGAGGCGGGGGAAGGGTTCGATTGAGCACGGGAGGGAAAAAGTGAAAACCTTGTCCCTTTATAAAGAGGGTGAATATCAAGCGTCCTCTCCGTAGCCGTTTAGGGATTGCCTATAATCTAGGAATCCTAGACACGATTGGTGTCATGGGTTTGTCACGGCAGATGTCCTTGTGAAAGGACTTAGTCGTGGAGCCATCGCTACAGGTTAGCTTAAGGGGTTAAACCGGACAAGGGACACGGGGAATTTTATACTAGTTCGGCCCCTTCGAGGAAGGTAAAAGCCTATGTCTAGTTGTGATTGGTATTGCTAGGGTTTAGAAGGCCAGGGAGCGAATCCGCTTTGTCTGGCTCTCGAGTTGTTGTTGTCTGTCCCTAAACCGCTGCCGGGTCATCCCTTTATATACATAGGTTGAGGCCCGTCAGTTTACAGAGTCCCGAGCCGGATCATAAATGTATCTAGTTCGGTCTCTATCCTTCCTATCTTACAATACAAGTTACATGACTAAGCCGGTTTACATTTACAGGCTTTAACCCGCCTTTGGGCCTTGGGCCTCCATGAAGCGCCACCATCCTTGCATATTTATGGGCTTCTAATATTCAAGGAGTCAACTCGGCTACATAAGGCCGGTTTACCTCCAGTAGTAATATCCCCAACATTAGGCCCCAGATTGGTTTGAACTTGTTCATGTCAATCTTCCACACTTATAAAAAATCTTCTCCTATCTTCACTTTTGATCTGGTAAACCACCGTGACATCATACTTCAAAATTATGAAAAACCGCCCTGATGTCATCCATCCGTTGATGTCAGAGATTACCTTCATTTAATATATATTCTGTCACCGAGGCGACACCTTTATTAACTTATCCATTTTTTGGGCTCCTCGTTTCCCGTGCTTGCCGTTTTATCGCTTCGCCTTATAAATAGGACCGAGGGGTCATTTTCACCTTCCCCCCCATGCCTCTTCACGTCATCTTCCTCGCGCCGCTCAGCCTCTGGAGCTCCGCCGCCACCGTCGACCGTCGCCTCTACTCCGACCCTGGCCGCTGGATCACCCTGAATGCACCTGAATACTGCGGCGCCTTTCCGCTTCCTCACCAGCTCCGGTAAGTTCTCCACTTTTTTCGCCACGGATCTGTTCTAGGGTTTCGACGTTCTTCGCAGTTCTTCCGAAGTTCATCAGAGCTATTCTTCCCTTAGTACGTAGATGGATACTTCATGCTTGACGCATCTCTTGCCGTAGCTAATCTACCATGGTTACCACAAATCCTTATGTGCAAAGAACTAATCTAGTCTGTCATAAATTGCTTTAGTTCTGCACCCC
This sequence comes from Triticum dicoccoides, assembly GCF_002162155.2. NCBI lineage: Eukaryota > Viridiplantae > Streptophyta > Magnoliopsida > Poales > Poaceae > Triticum > Triticum dicoccoides. Next base: position 720,465,525 of record NC_041392.1, read on the forward strand.
TTCAAGATCCAATTATTTTTGCTTTTCTGTCTTATTTTCGATCCGAAAGTTTTATCTGTCACTGTGATATCTGTTTTTATGTTCCTGTGAGATTCGTTTCTCCTCGCACCAATATAGGCGGTTTTACCTTGTATAAACAGTTTATGCCATTAGCCCTCTGATAAACCAGAGGAGCATTTTACCTTCATAATTATGCTCCGGTTTAACAGTGTGTGAGCTATCCTGTGCTAGTATACCCTTAGTATCTGGGTTGTACCATTTCACATATCAGTATGTTTCTTACTCCCTTGTCTCTTGTATATAATCATACGTAATTTATAAACCGGCCTTTCATTTTCAGTTTGTTTGCTTTGCAATGGACAAAAAATTCACTGCCTGCAACTGGGCTCGTTCCAGGGTTACTGAGGCTCAGCTGAATGAGATGATTGGCATCGGCTCTCTGCCTAAGAAAACTGAGATCAAATGGTGAGTACCTGGAACAGAAAATCCTCCAACCCCAAGGCAGGGCGAGGTGGTGGTCTTTGTTGACCATATAGGCCATGGTTTCAAACCACCAGGGTCAAAGTTTTATCGGGATGTGCTTGCCAGCTTCCAACTGCATCCACAAGATATTGGTCCCAACTCAGTTTCCAACTTATGCAACTTCCAGGTCTTCTATGAAGTATATTTACAAGAAGAACCAACTGTCGAACTGTTCTGGGATTTCTTTCACTTAAACTAGCGCACAGAGTTTGTAAATGGCCCGAACACAGAGCTTGGTGGTGTATCGATTCAAAAGCAGAAAGAAGTGGAATTTCCTCATGCCAAACATCATAGCCACCCAAAGGAAGGAACCAAACATGGTTTTATTGCATAGACACTTTGCGTGAGGATGAAAATCCCCTCCCCGGTTTTCGTGATCACAGACTATCCAATACTCACCCAATGCCACAACGTCTGAGCTCTTCAGAAAGGACGAAATATGCTCCTCAACTCACCAAGCTCTGGGTCTTTATGGCAAACGGTTTAACAGGTGTGGACTTTGTGCGCTGCTGGATATCCTGGAGTATCTTGCCGCTAAGCCAGCGTCCCGGTTTAATGTGCGAATATACCGGTGAGGTTGACGACCCTCAACGCCATTGCAACATCCAATTATCTGAGGAAGAAGTTACTGAAGGTGTAAAGAAGATTCTGAATGAATCGGAACTGGTCTGCAGTCAAACCGGTCTGGGTCCCTTCTATGCTAAGATCAAGCCGCCTGCTGTAAGCATTACACTTCCTCTTCATCTCTAATATCTTTAACTTATACAATCTGTAACCCTTCTTCTTTATATATATATATATATATGTATAAGGTGATGACCCCATCTGGAAACGGAAATCCATAGAGAAAGCGGCAAAGCCAATTGGAGGCAAAGCGGTCAAGCCAACCCGCCCGAAGACCAAAGCCGTAAAACGGACGTCAAAGCGGAAAACGGCTGACCGGATTAATATGGAGCTTGATGATGATACTGATGATCCAGAAGTTGAGGTAGAACTTGACTAACTTGGCTCTCTTTTTATGCATCTTGTTAACAATGATCTTCCTCAGGAGGAGGCAGAAGCTAGTCAAGTTGATGACGTAGAGGTAATTACCCTTTCCTCCGGGTCAGACTCTATGCCAACACAAAAAACTTGCCAAGCAATCCAGAAAGTAAGCTTTTCTCATACTCTTGCTCACTTGGATCCAACATTATTTTGAAGACTCAACAGCATGAAGCTCGCCGGACATCCCGGCATAGTGGCCAACAGTTCACCTCTGTCGGTTTACCTGACACTCCGGTTCAGAAGCGCCGGTCTGAGGTCTCTCCTACTTCTGACCATTCTTACCCCAAGGCAGGTTATTTCAGACAGCCTCTTAATCCGTCCGATTCAAATTATCAGGTGACACCTCCTTCCTCTTCTGGTGAATCGATAGCAACTCAACTCCCCCTTTTGAAAACTGTGGCCGGGTGAGCTATAAAAAACCTTTCCTTTCAATGCACCCTAAATCCTTTGAATAGGATGTTAATCCTTTTTTTATTCTATTTGCAGGGCCAAAGCCAGACCCAGCAAGAAAGCTCGGGTCACCAATCCGCCAGAAGACCCTGTCATTGAAGAAGAAGAACCAAGAGGTGAACCGGAACAGACTGATGAACTGGAAGGCCCCCATCCTGAAGCTACTTTTGATGATCCGCCCCTTGAAGGCCAACATACCAATGAACCAACAGATGATGAGCCTGCCGCACCTAATACTGAACCGGCTGAACCAAACCGGGCTAGTCCAATGAAAAACACTGAAATTCCATCATCATCCACCAAAAATCCTGAAGGCCAAGGTGACGATGTTATTATTACTGGAATAGGCCACAGCTCTCCTATCCATCCCGTTGTTTTAGCTCAGCATAGTGCCAAAGAAGAGCAAATTGCCAAGGATAAAGGTAAATGGAGCAGCAACTTATCAAACTATGCTCATCTTAACGCTGATGAGCTTCATTCAGGCTTCTTGAACATATGCACTCAAACCGGGATTATGAAGCCAGTTTGGTGAACTTGATGAAAGAGCGATATGAGGTAAATTCTTCTATCTTTGTATATTGATTCATAGCTGAAACACTATCCCAAGTAGCCCCCAAGCGCCATTTTATGATTGTTAATCACAAACCGGGTCTTTGTAACACTTCAAGCATCCCATCATTCATCCGTGCAAAGGCGTGTCGCCAATAATAGATAAGACTCATCTGTGAAAAAATTAGATAAATTTCTGCAGCATAGCCCCCAAAGGCCGGTTTAACTTGGCAAGTTAATCCGGTTTTTAATCCACACAGCCATTTTTTACAACAAATGTACATTAGCCCCCAAGTGTCAAGGATAATGCTTGCATTGTTCTGGAGACTTGTATAGAGTGTAGTATTTGAGAGCAAATAGGCATTAGCCCCCAAGTATGAAGTGGATAACTTGTTATATGCTTTATAATTAGTGCATAAATATGTTGTTTGTTGAATATACCTTCAATGTTGCAGGCTGAACTAAGAAGCAAAGATTCCCGAAACTCTGACTTGCAAGAAAATGTGAAGTCTCAACAAGCTGAAGCTGCAAAAGCCAAAGAGGAGTTGACCCAGGCCCTGGCCGGAATGGAAAAGCTGAAAGAATCCTTCAACCAAGATCGTGCTAAATGGCAAACCGAAAAAACCGGTTTAACCAAAAGAGTGTAGACACCGAGGCAGCCCTGAAACCAGTGGTTGAAGAACTAGCCAGTTTGAAGCATCAAATCAATGCTATGACCTCTACTATCTTTGGTAAGTGTCTGCTTATGTATGTTGCGCCAGTCAATGAATCTTAAAACTGACAAAAATGTTGATAAAATCTTTGGCAGGCACCCGGATCACTCATCTTGGTGCAGATATGCGGATGAAGCTCAAAGAGGCATATACATTGGTTGAGCAGCTATACTCTGGGTCTCAGCGGGCCATTAGTACGGCGGCTTATAACAAACCGGCGCAAACTTTCATTAAGGAGACCCTTGAGAAGCTGGGCATGTTACCAGCACGTATTGTCGAGTTGAAGAGAGCCGTTGCCAGAGCAGGAGCATTAACCGCCCTTATTCGAGCCAAGGCCTAGATTCCAGACCTTGAAGTGGAGGATATCATTAAAGGATATCCAGGTGTTAAAGAAGACGGTTCAAACTTTGACAATGATGATCTTCGGCGGCTGACCAAACAGATGCGGCCAGCGGCCAGCAAGTTGGCTAAGGATACCAATTTGTCTCATTTTCAACCGTTTTATGATGCAGAAGGGAAAAGATAGCCAGCCGATATCCATGAAGTCGAAGAACTTGTGCCTCCGATTCGTAAGCACACTTACGCCCCTGATATTAACCCTTCTGATCTTATCCATGAGGAAGCCGTGTTCCAAGATTTAACTGGAATCGATTGGCCAATGGCTGATTTCCAGCGGCTGGGGAGGGATGAAGAAGTGCCTACATCAACTGATCCGCAACCGTCAAACCGTCGTGATGAAGAGTCCTGATTTGGTCGCCGGTTTATATGGCTACTGTGAAAAACAATGGCACTGTTTGAGCCGATTTGAAGCTTCATGTAATAGGATAGCTGAAACTTTGTTTATCTGCCATGCCATCGAGCATGTTTCGTAACGCTTTGTGACAATCTGTGCCGCCCTTCAGGATATATTTTATGCATAGCCTATGATGACTTACCTTCCTGGGTCCAAAAAACTTAAAAGTGTCTAGCGGTTTACCGCTAGACATGTCATAATATCCAAGAAGTATATAGTACTTTAGCTGAATAATCAAGTGTTTGTACAAAAAATAATGTACATAACATACCTCATTAATTGACCAAACGTGTATATAGCAAAGGTGTTTAACACCAACCCGATACATTTGATAATTTCATCTTCATAATGCTGGTCTATATATTAAACCGGACCGGTATAACTACCGGATTTTCTTTATAACACTGGTGATTTAGTCAAACCAGACCGGGTCAATGACCACCGGTTTATAATTGATCATGTGCCAACAACTGGTAGTTGGAAAGCAAGCCGGGTCAAGGACGCCGGTTTATCAAAAAAAATTACTTATGATTTTCAACAAACAAAATTCCAATAGGAAAATATGCGAGGCTTTTTACGAGCCGCCAGGCTCCAAATCGAGGCTTTTCATGGGCTGCTAGGCCTCTAAGTTAAACCATTTAACAAAGCCTTTTAAGATGGGCCTCCAATTAACCAATCATCGTTTTAACTATGACAAGTTCAGGGTCTGTAAAAGATTGACTTGTCAAATGTTCGATGGGTCATACCAGGATTACCTGGATAGGAGTGGCTTACTTGATGAAGGCAGGCTAACCTGGGGTTTTAGGTGAATACACCAGGCTTCCAAGCCGTGGCTTGATAGCCAATTACGAGGGTCCTTTCAAACTCTTTGTTTCTTTGCAAAAAAGAGCCCCCAAGTAACTTTGTGAGCAATGCTCAGTGTGTGTGCCTATGTTTGAGTCTGTACCGTGTACAACACTCTCTTTGGCTCCACAAATTTTTCCTTGTGTGGCTTGAAATGCCTATCAAGATGCGTAGCTGTGGTTCAAACATGACCAAGCCCGCTAGTGATTTTCCTTATCTCTATGCAGCTGCTAAAGTCGGTTTAACAAAGACTCCGCTTTGTTAGTTAACTTGTAAAAGCGCACACATGTATAAGAAAGAACAGATACCCCGCTTATAACGGAGGCTCAGATTTATGATATGATATATACATTGTCATAAATATGTACAAATGAAGAGCCTATGGCTTCAAGTATAATAAGGCCGAAGGAGAGCTATGTTCCATGGCCGCTTTGTCTCCTCCTCCGATTGAAATGAGTCTTCATGCTCTCGAACATCAATGAGGTAGTAAGATCCGTTGTGCAGGTTTTTGCTGACCACAAAAGGTCCTTCCCAAGGGGGGATAACTTGTGCATATCAGTCTGATCCTGGATGAGCCGGAGCACCAAATCACCTTCTTGAAAGGTTCTAGCTTTAACCCGGCGGCTGTGATAACGTCGAAGATCTTGTTGATAAATCACCGAACGTGCTGCTGCAAGATCACGCTCTTCATCCAACAGGTCTAGAGAATCCTGACATGCCTTCTCATTATCAGCCTCAACATAAGCTGCAACACGGGGCGAATCGTGACAGATGTCACTAGGAAGAACTGCCTCCACTCCATAAACCATGAAGGAAGGTGTGTAACCCATAGACCTATTGGGTGTGGTGTTGATACTCCATAACACAGAAGGTAGCTCCTCAGCCCAACAACCCAGCGTCCGCTTTAAGGGAACCATAAGCCTTGGTTTGATACCCCGTAGAATTTCTTGATTTGCCCTTTCCGCTTGACCATTAGATTGGGGGTGAGCCACTGATGCTAGATCAAGCCGGATGTGCTCACGTTGACAGAATTCTTCCATCTCCCCTTTTGACAGATTAGTACCATTATCTGTTATAATGCTTTGTGGAAAGCCAAACCGGAATATCACCTTTTTAATGAATTGAACCATCGTGGCTGCATGACACTTGCTGACTGGCTCTGCCTCCACCCATTTAGTGAATTTATCAACTTCTACTAATAGGTGTGTCTTCTTGTGCTTAGAGCGCTTGAAGGGTCCAACCATATCAAGCCCCCAAGTTGCAAATGGCCACGTAATTGGAATCATCCGAAACTCTTGAGCCGGAACGTGCGCACGGCGGGTAAATTTTTGACATCCATCACATCTCTTGAATAAATCATCCACATCAGCATGCGCCATCAACCAGTAAAAACCATAGCGAAACGCTTTGGCAACCAACGACTTTGAACCGGCGTGGTGACCACAATCCCCTTCATGGATTTCTCGCAAAATCTCACGACCTTCTTGAGGAGAAACACAGCGCTGAATTGCTCCTGAAACACTGTAACGATGTAACTCCCCATTGAGGATGGTCATGGACATGGAATGCCGGATTATCTGTCGAGCCAACGTTTCCTCCTCTGGTAACTCACCCCGGTTCATGTAATCTAGATATGGGATCGTCCAATCCGGTATGGCATGTAGAGCTGCCACCAACTGAGCCTCCAGATCAGGAATAGCCAACTCTTCAGTTGGTATTTTGACTGACGAATTGTGCAACACATCAAGAAAGACATTGGGCGGAGCCGGTTTACGTTGAGAACCAAGAAGACTTAAAGCGTTCGTCGCTTCATTCTTCCGCCGGTCTATATGGTCCACCTGATAACCTTTAAAGTGACCAGCCACTGCGTCCACCTCTCGCCGATATGCAGCCATGAGTGGGTCCTTAGAATCCCAACTGCAAGACACCTGCTAGGCCACTAGATCTGAATCACCAAAGCACTTAACCCGGCTCAAATTCATCTCTTTAGCCATCCAAAGCCTGTGGAGTAAAGCCTCATATTCAGCTGCATTGTTAGTACAAGGGAACATTAAACGGAGGACATAACAAAACTTGTCACCTCATGGGGAATTTAATACGACTCCAGCCCCCGAGCCCTCCAACTGTCTGGACCCATCAAAATGAATAGTCCAGTATGTATTATCTGGTTTCTCTTCAGGTGCCTGTAACTCCGTCCAATCATTGATGAAATCCACGAGTGCCTGGGACTTGATCGCTGTGCAGGGTATATATTTGAGCCCATGAGGCCCAAGCTCAATGGCCCACTTGGCAACCCTGCCAGTTGCCTCTCTGTTTTGAATGATGTCGCCCAGAGGAGCTGAACTAACCACTGTGATGGGATGGCCCTGAAAATAGTGTTTAAGCTTCCGGCTTGCCATAAACACCCCATACACCAGTTTCTGCCAATGTGGATAGCTCTATTTTGACTCAATGAGCACCTCACTGATATAATAAACCGGCCGTTGAACCAGATACTCCTTACCAGGCTCCTTGTGCTCTACCACAATGGCTACGCTAACAGCCCGGGCATTAGCAGCCACATATACTAATAATGGCTCTTTACCGATTGGCGCTGCAAGCACGGGCGGTTCAACTAGCTGCCTCTTCAGATCCTCAAACGCTTTATCAGCTGCCTCACTCCAGATAAAGTTATCTGTTTTCTTGAGCATCTGATATAAAGGGATGGCCTTTTCTCCAAGGCGGCTGATAAACCGGCCCAAGGCTGTAATCCGGTCGGCCAGACGCTGAACATCGTTAATACACGCTGGTTTAGCCAAGGATGTAATTGCGGCAATCTTTTCCGGATTAGCTTCAATGCCTCTGTTTGAAACCAGAAAGCCTAAGAGTTTGTCGGCCGGGACACCGAAGACACACTTCTCCAGATTGAGCATCATCTTGTAAACCCGGAGATTGTCAAAGGTTTCTCGTAGATCATCTATCAATGTCCCTTCCTTTCTAGATTTGACCACAATATCATCCACATACGCATGAACATTGCGCCCAATTTGTTTATGAAGGCAATTCTGAACACATCGCTGGTAAGTTGCCTGAGCACTCTTGAGTCCAAAGGGCATGGAAACGTAGCAGAAGGCTCCAAAGGGAGTTATAAAGGCTGTCTTCTCCTGGTCCTTAACTGCCATTTTGATCTGATGATAACCAGAGTAAGCATCCAGAAAACACAAACGGTCACAACCCGCCGTAGCATCAATTATCTGATCGATGCGAGGGAGAGCAAAGGGGTCTGCAGGGCAAGCCTTGTTTAAATCTGTGTAGTCCACACACATGCGCCAAGTGCCATTTTTCTTAAGATCCAGCACCGGATTGGCCAACCACTCTGGATGAAAAACTTCGACAATAAACCCAGCAGCCAACAGACAGGATACTTCTTCACCTATAGCCTTGCGTCTCTCCTCGTTGAAACGGCGGAGGAACTGCCGGACCGGTTTGAACTTAGGATCAATGTTGAGTGTGTGCTCAGCGAGTTCCCTCGGTACACCTGGCATGTCAGAAGGTTTCCATGAAAAGATGTCATGATTCTCACGGATGAACTCGATGAGCGCGCTTTCCTATTTGGGATCCAGGTTAGCGCTGATGTTGAACTGTTTGGATGAATCACCAGGAACAAAGTCAACCATCTTAGTGTCTGTAGCCGATTTGAACTTCAACGCTGGATCATGTTCCGTAGTTGGCTTTTTTAAAGAGGTCATGTCTGCCGGATCAACTTGCTCCTTATAGAATTTTAACTCCTCCATGGCACAAACCGACTCAGCATAAGCCGCATCGCCTTCTTCACACTCCAAAGCAATCTTTCTACTTCCATGTACTGTGAAAGTCCCTTTATGACCTAGCATTTTAAGCTGTAGATAAACATAACATGGCCTTGCCATAAACTTAGCATAAACCGGCCGCCCAAATAAGGCGTGGTACGGACTTTTGATCTTTACCACCTCAAATGTCAATGTTTCTGACCTTGAATCGTAGTCATCTCCAAAAGCTACCTCCAAAGCTATCTTACCAACAGGATATGCAGACTTACCCGGCACCACACCATGAAAGACCATATTTGACGGTTTAAGGTCCTTATCTGTCAACCCCATACGGCGGAATGTATCATAATACAAAATATTGATACTACTTCCCCCATCCATGAGCACTTTAGTGAACTTGTACCCCCCCAACTTGAGGGGCTACCACCAAGGCCAAATGACCTAGATTATCAACCTGGGGCGGGTGATCATCTCTACTCCACAAAATAGGTTGCTCCGACCAGCGTAAATACTGAGGTACTATCGGCTCAACAGAGTTGACTGTCCTTTTGTGAAGCTTCTGATCATATTTGCACAAACTAGTAGTGAAGACATGATATTGCCCGATGTTCAGCTGTTTGGGATTGCTCTGATAACCCGACTGCTGCTGCTGCTGACTCCCCTGATGGTTGTAACCTCCCTGGTTGCCTTGGTGTCCTTGATTGACGTGTCCGGTTTGGTTGCCTGGAAACCCTAAACCGGAACCACCACCTCCGTAACCCGGCCCGTGGAAACCTCCTCCTGAACCGCCGGGCGGGCCATTGTCATATTGGAACATATTGGAATTCTTGAAGTCCCGCATGATATAGCAATCTTTCCAAAGGTGTGACGCCGACTTCTTCTTCGATCCATGCTTTGGACAGGGCTGATTTAACAGGCGCTCCAAATTTTTGCCTGAACCTCCACCCCGCTGGGGCTACTTGCCCTTACGGCGCTGGCCATTCTCCTGCACGTTGGTGTTTGCAAAAAAGTCCAAGCTACTGTCGGCCTTGCGCTTACCACCGCTTCCATGGCCTGCCGGATTATGTTGGTGACCTTTGGCATTGCCATTCTTTTTACCTTTCTCCAGTTTGTCCTCCTCTGAATCCGGATCCTTGGTATTATCTGAATCGGCGTATTTAACCAAAGTGGCCATGAGTGTTGACATGTCATTGCAGTGACGTTTGAGCCTTCCCAACTTCTGTTTTAACAGTTTGAAACGACAATTGCCCTCTAATGTTAACACTGCAGTGTCTGCATTGATACGATCTGATGAATGCAAAATCGCTGGAACTCATTTGACCCAATGGGTCATGGACTCCCCTTCCTCTTGGACACAAGCAGCCAGATCTACGATTGACATCGGCTGCTTACACGTATCATTGAAGTTCTGGATAAACTGGTGCTTCAATTCGGCCCATGATCCAACAGAGTTGGTTGGCAAGCTCTTCAACCAAGTGTGAGATGTTCCTTCCAACATCATGGTGAAATATTTAGCACACACTGCCTCATCCACATCTAACATCTCCATTGCCATCTCATAGCTTTCCACCCATGCCTCTGATTGCAAATCGGTGGTGTAATTTGGTACCTTACGAGGTCCCTTGAAATCCTTGGGCAATCTCACATTACGTAAAGCGGGAGTCAAACATGGCACCCCTAAGGAGCTGAACATCACCCCTGGCTCCACGGAGGCTATCGGTGTCAAAACCGGCGAATCTCGTGTAGGGGGTCCCAAACTGTGCGTCTAGGCCGAATGGTAACAGGAGACAAGGGACACGAAGTTTTACCCAGGTTCGGGCCCTCTCGGTGGAGGTAAAACCCTACGTCTTGCTTGATTAATATTGATGATATGGGTAGTACAAGAGTAGATCTACCACGAGATCGAGGAGGCTAAACCCTAGAAGCTAGCCTATGGTATGATTGTTGATGTGTACGTTGTCCTACGGACTAAAACCCTCCGGTTTATATAGACACCGGATAGGGTTAGGGTTACATAGAGTCGGTTACAATGGTAGGAGATCTTCATATCCGTATCGCCAAGCTTGCCTTCCACGCCAAGGAAAGTCCCTTCCGGACATGGGACGGAGTCTTCAATCTTGTATCTTCATAGTCCAGGAGTCCGACTGAAGGTATAGTCCGGCTAGCCGAACACCCCCTAATCCAGGACTCCCTCAGTAGCCCCTGAACCAGGCTTCAATGGCGACGAGTCTGGCACGCAGATTGTCTTCGGCATTGCAAGGCGGGTTCCTCCTCCAAGTACTTCATAGAAGATTTTGAACGCAAAGATAGCGTCCGGCTCTGCAAAATAAGTTTCCACATATTGCCATAGAGAGAATAATATTTACACCAATCTAATCTACTGACATATTTCGTAGCGCCATTTCATTGGAGTCATTTCATTATCCCACCTCAGCGCGTCATGCGAGGTGGTTTCCTTGGAACGTCTTGTTAAAGCAGAGATCGTGTCCCCTTATCCCGGGATTCTCATCAATACGGGTGTGGGTAACCCAACCGCTTCTAGGACTCCTAGATTATAGGCAAGTCCAAACGGGCACGGAGAGGACACTTGATATTCACCCTCTTTATAAAGGGGACAAGGCTTTTATTTTTCTATCCCGTGCTCAATCGAATCCTTCCCCCACCTCAAGCTCAAATGCCCGAAGTTCAGGTCAGGTGCCCCGAACCTTCAGTGATGTCCGGATCTAGCCTTCAAGGCCGATGGATGTCCTCCTCCATCACGGAAGAAGACATCAAGAAGTTGAGGGAGGCCAGATATTTGACCGCCGAGATTTTACATCGGCTGCCTCCCCGAGGGCAGGCCGTCCCCACCCCCGAACCCAACGAGAACGTCGTGTTCGTTTCCCACTTCCTCCGAGGTCTAGGCCTTGCCCTGGATCCTTTCGTCAGGGGTTTGATGTTTTACTATGGGCTAGATTTTCATGATCTAGCTCCAGACTCCTTTCTTCATATCACGACATTTATTATCATGTGCGAGGCCTTCCTCCGGGTTACCCCTCACTTTGGCCTATGGCTCAAGACCTTTGAAGTGAAGCCGAAGCTGGTCGAGGGGGAACATGCAGCGTGTGGAGGTGCCTCAATACGCAAGATGACGGGAGCTCCGTGGCCCAAAGGTTCCATCCCAGAGGTGTCTGAATTGTGGCAGCAGGAGTGGTTCTACATCACGGCTCCTAGAAGTGCCAAGTGGGCGCCCCCTGTTTTCCGATCGGGCCCCCCACCACAACTGATGTCATGGATCAGCAGAGGTCTAAGCTGGGGGCCAGCCAAGGACGTGCATATACTGCAAGGCCGCATTCGAGATCTCTTCAATGGAGATTTCAGTTTGGTTGCAGTGATACAGGTTATGCTGGTTCATCAAGTCCAGCCTTGCAAACGCCGGCCTCTTCGCCTGTGGGAGTTCAATCCTGAGGGACGGCGTGCCATTCAAAATTTTCTCGGCCTGACGCACGAGGAGATGTACAAGTCATTCTTCGGACCTCAGACGGAGTGTCCGGAAATCACCGAGGACGTGGGCCTGAGTAGCAACTGCACCACCGAACAGGTAAGGCATCTTCCGGCCGAACATACTTTCTCTACTTTGTTACGAAGTTATCTCTGAGAGTTCGCTTTTTGACTAGGACTGGCTAACAAAGGCGAAGTCGATTCGGTGTTCGGCCCCCCTCCCTGAGGATTTGGAAAATCCGGTATTGGAAAAGATGCTCCAGACCGCACCTTGTTCGGAACCCTTGAAGGAAGATACTGTGGAGGATAATGCGGGTGGACGCGAGCCCCCAACGCTGCCCATTCTAACCGAGGGAGCGAGCGTTTCCATGAAGGAAGACGACCAGAAGAGGAAAAGGACTGCGCTCGGGGATTCGGAAGCCGAAGCTTCCAAACGGGAGAAGAAGTCTCCCACAGAGGGTCCTACCTTGGGGGGCGCCGTTGCCGCACGAGTTATAAGTGACCCGAAATACTTTAACAGTACAGATATGCCATCTTTTTCTTCTGAGAAGATAACCACTGCATATATATTTGCAGTTCGGGCCTTAGCCCCTCTCAAATGAGCTCGTCTTCGGGGGAGCTTCTTCTAGAGATGATGGAGAGAGAAACGCCTCCTCCGGACTCCTCCGCTCCGGAAGCGGGCGACCCTGAAGTGTCTTCACGGAGGGCCTCTCCGTGTCCGGTGAGGCCAGAAGATAATCCCGTTGACCCCCGAAGCTCCCAGTGTCCGGCTCCCGAAGAGAGCAGACAAAAGAGTTCGGCACCGTCTAGTGTGCGATCGGATGTTCTGAGGGAGTTGGTGGGGCGAGCGGTCATCTCAGATGAACACCATGTGCTGATGAATACGATGATGGAGAGAATATCGTCCGCCGAAAGCGGATTGCATGAAGCTTTTATAAGTCTACTGACAGGCTTTGAGGTACGTAAAAGAATGTATGGTAGTCCTGCACATGCTAGGTGTGCCCTGTGTAGATAGTAGCCCTTGAGACTCTGGTTGTCATCGAAAACGACGATGAACAGAGGATCATATTCCCAAGCAATAACCATACTTCCTCTATGTGCAGGTGATGGAAGCTCCGGTGGCTAGCCGGACTAGCGAGTTTACCCATTTAGACCGGCAGTTGGATGCGGCAGACGCCGACATCGAGCTTCTTAACAAAAGGCTTGACAAGGCATAGGGTAAGTGTCATTATCTGGTAAACGCCACAATAGGAAGAGCAGTATGATGCCAGCATCTTTAATATGTTGTGACTGCAGATGGAGCTGCCACTGTTGAAGCCTTGCGGGCAGAACTTGCCCGAGCCAAGGAACAAGCAAGGTTGGGTAATGCGGCTGCCTTGAAGGCGTCCGAAGAGTTGCAAGCCGAGAAGGCCGCGCATGGCGAGAGCCGAGACAAGATGGCCAAGATGGCTATACAATTAAAAGCCACCGCCGACCGTTGCCGGGTTCTTGAAAAAGAAAACCAAGCGAAAGCATCGGACCTTGAAAAGGCTGCTGCGACGAAAAAGGATCTCCGCTCTGCTATGAGGGCAAAGAAGGAGGAGATGCGGGAAGCCGGGGATATTGTAGCTGGGAAATTCTTTATGTTGTGGAGGAAATTCGGAGATCCACGGTATGCCCCTCTGGATCGGCTGTGGAGTTCGGAGGATGTGTATATGGATTTGGCGGCAAGCGCTGCCGATGCGGCCAAGTACTTCCAGGGCTAGACGGACCGTGGAGCAGACTAGCTGTTTTGGAGACAATTCCATTCTCCCGAGCATCCACTTTCATTGACTGACCAATTAGCCGAATGGGCCGAACTAAATAGGTTGTCCGGACTCTCCATGAGGTCTGATGTGGATCAGTTATGGCCGGAAAGGTCAAAACCGAACAGCTATTTCAGCTTGGTGCAGCAGTTCCTTGACGTGGTGTCGCGCATTAATGCGATGAAGAGGTCGGCGTGCATAGAGGGCACACGGATGGCCTTTTCCCGTGTTAAGGCATACTGGGCGGAGATGGATGCTACCAATGTTGCAGCGCGGGATTCGGCTATAGGTCGAAAGGCTGTTGAGCACTATCTTGAAGAAGTTCCTGAGGGTGCCCGCTTGATAGAGACCCAGTGCTCAAAAAATATTATGTTTGAGTGATATGTAATCTCATTGTAAGCGAAATTCTTTTATAAAATTTTTATAAGGCTATTTTTATACTTTTGCCTGAAAGTAATATGATGCCTCCTGGGCGGCCGTTTATGTATACATGTGTATAACCAGAAAGATTGCAGTCGTTGGCTTCAGCCCCCACGCATATAATGCGGAGGTGCTCGCAAAAACACGCGTTCACACTTAACCCAACATCTTGGTCCTATTAAGGAGGTGATAGCGGAGCGAGCGAGGTAACCGGACTATAATGCTTTAGCACTTTCACTTAGCCATAGGAGTTTGACAGTGGGGCTACTAGATAGCCCCTGGTGGCTCCGCACTCTTCCAGTTCTGGGGTGCGTACATGCTTGGCCGAAAAACGGCCCTTCGTTAAGGCGGAGGAATTATAACATTCCCACAAGTCATCGAGTGGTTGACCAGTCTCACGCTATATCATGACACTCAGTTTTCGGCTTTCTCTACGGAGGTGCTCGTCTGGATGAACCAGGGCACAATCGCAGTAGTTCTCCTAGTGCTACCTTAGCCGGTAAAGCGGAACGTAAGGCACCAAAACACAGGAGCCGGGCAAACCCAACATTTGACCAAAGACAATGATTCGGAGCTGATGCATATAGGGCCAAACTCGCGACGCCGAACACTCCCTAAGGTTTTCGGTCTTTGTGGTATAAACCGGGCCTAAATAATGGCCTTTGTAAGAAGCCCCTTGTGTCCAGGTACGTGCATTGTTCTGGCGTGGCCACATGCCAAGACGTCAGCATCCTTCTCAACGGTGGATATGTGTCAACAAGAGACAGTAAAAAAGGTTTACGCAGGGTCTTAATCTAAAAAGAATCCTTGGAGCGGGTCCCTGCTGCACGTTTGCGCCTGTGTGTCCGTTGTGTCGTATCCTGGACGGGTGTAGCACGATGATTGTCTGTAAAAGAGAGGAAGTTAAGTGAAAAAGTTGTCGTGCAAAAAGGATAGTTTTTAAAGAAACCATGTGTAATTCAAGATGATAAGAAATTGCCACTTGTCTGCGCGCGTTGAGCCCCTTGTATTGACAAATAGGGGTGTGACCACTTATTTCGGTATAAATAGCGGCGCCGGACTTGATTAGTTGTATCTGAGGTCTTGACGACCTATTGGATGCTTTCGTTTATCCAGGCACTTTTAGTGTGCGGCGGCCAAGGCAGCCTCACTCTCTTTGGCGCGCAGAGATCGCTTGATATTTCCGTGCACTGTAATGATGCCCCGTGGACCGGGCATCTTGAGTGTGAGGGAGGCGTAGTGCGGTATGGCATTAAAGTGAGCGAAAGCTTCGCGTCCGAGCAGTGCTTGATAGCCACTTTGAAACGGAGCTATGTGGAAAGTTAAATGCTCGCGACGGAAGTTATCGGGGGAGCCGAATATAACTTGTAGTGAGAGGGAGCCCGTACAACGAGCCCCTGGGCCTGGCGTTACTCCTTTAAAGGTAGTATTGTTATGACGAATTTGTGTTGGGTCTAACCCCATCCTGCGGATTGTATCTTGATATATTAGGTTTAGGCTACTGCCGCCATCCATCAAGACCCTTGTGAAGTGATATCCGCCAATTACTGGGTCTAACACCAGGGCAGCCCATCCTGCATGTCGTATACTTGCTGAGTAATCGCGATGGTCGAAAGTGATCAGTTGAGATGACCAGTGGCAGGACTTCGTAGTGATAGGCACTTGGGTATACTTTCCTGGGAGTGTCGTATTGTTTTCCCTTGATTATGTGCAACACGTTTACTGTTTTGACTTCTAGTGGAAATTTCTTTTGTTCCTCCGTGTCTTGCTTGGGAGGCTCGTCCTCGTCTTCACTTGGTGTATCCTCCCCCTTATGTACGGTGTTGAGCTTGCCGGACTTCTTGAAGACCCAACATTCTCTGTGGGTATGATTAGCAGGTTTACCAAGGGTACTATGGATCTGACATACTTGGTCCAGAATTTTGTTGAGGCTGGACAGTTCGTCCCTAGTGCCTTTAGGCGGCTTTTGACCTGGCCGAGAGCTTTTGAATCCGGCATTTACCGCCGTGCCCTTCGTGCCGTCTTCTTTATTCCGGCGTTTGTTATTGTTGTTGCGTCGTGATTTCCCATTTCCATCTCTAACTTCACATGTACTGGGGTCGCTGGTGTTGTATCTGGCTAGCCAGCTGTCCTCCCCCGCGCAAAAGCGGGTCATGAGGTTTGTTAATGCGGCCATCGTTCTCGGCTTATTTTGGCCGAGGTGTATGGCGAGCCATTCGTCATGGACGCTATGCTTGAAAGCTGCTAAGGCTTCGGCGTCCGGACAGTCAACAATCTGGTTCTTTTTAGTAAGAAACCTGTTCCAAAGCTTTCGGGCTGACTCTCCGGGCTGTTGAGTTATATGACTCAAATCGTCCGCATCCAGAGGTCGGACATATGTCCCTTGAAAATTTTCCCGAAAAGCATCTTTGAGCTCTTCCCAACTTCCAATGGAGCTTCCGGGGAGACCTTTGAGCCAGTGACGAGTTGGCCCTTTAAGCTTGAGGGGTATGTACTTGATGGCGTGGAGATCATCTCCTCGAGCCATATGGATATGAAGGATGTAGTCCTCAATCCAGACCCCAGGGTCTGTTGTTCCATCATATGCCTCTATGTTTACGGGCTTGAATCCGTCTAGAAATTCGTGGTCCAGCACCTCATCGCTGAAACATAGGGGGTGTGCGGCACCCCTGTAGCTGGGTGTACCGCATTGTTCGGATGTTTGTTGTGTTGCATTGCATGCTGGGGCGCGCTTGTGTGGTCCATAGATGGACCTGGTTGCGCCGTCCTTTGGGTGCGAGCCCTCGCATGGTCGCGTCTTGTATTGTGAGCGGCGTTGTATGCCGCCCTGTGTTGGTAGAGGGGTCGTCTATCCGACCAGGTGGCTGCTTTGATATTTGGTTGTGGGGGTTCTGAGGCCTCCTCGGGTAGCAGCTTCCGCTTTGGGTAGCTTTTGGAAGGGCGATTGTCGCCGTACCTTGCAGCAATGCTGAGTATTTTACTCCATCTGAATTGGAGTGTGTCTTGCGCGGCCTTGAGCCTTTGTTTCTGCTTTTTCAGGCTCCTTGCGGTGGCAACAAGCCTTTTACGGGCAGTCTGTTTCTCTAGGTGTTTGTCCGGCGTTATGTCGTCCGGACCATTATCCTTGATAGGATTTGTTTGTTCGGTTTGATTATCAAGATTGCCGTTGTCCGGCAGCGGTTCGCCCTGCTCCAGCGCTGGGTCTGCATGATCGCTATTTCTGTCGAGGCGGGATTTGCGGCGGCGCTTGCGTCGCCGCTTTGATTGCTTTTCGAGGGAACAAGCCTTCGGTGTGTCCTTCCGCTCCTCGTCGTCATCTTTTGGTGTGTCCACCATGTATACGTCATATGACAAGGTGGCATTCCAGGGCCCAATAAGCGTTGGTTCTTCATCATCTCCTTCATCGGCGTCCATACCGTCGATATCTTGAGAGTCGAAGTCAAGCATGTCGGTTAACTCGTCGACAGTGGCTACAAAGTGGGTGGTGGGTGGGTTTTGAATTTCTTCATCGTCCGAATCCCAACCTTGCTGACCGTAGTCTGGCCAGGGTTCTCCTGATAAAGAGAGAGACTTCAGTGTCTTCAGAATATCGCTGAAAGGCGAGTGCTGAAAGATGTCCGCGGCAGTAAACTCCATGATCGGCGCCTAATCGGATTCGATCAGCAGGGGCGCGGAGGGTTCGGAGTCCGGAGAGGAGGCCGGCTCCTTGGAGTCACGAGTTTCACAGAGTGCGGGGCTGGTGTTTGCCTCGATCGCCGTTGGGATCGCAGCCCCCGAGGCGGCATCCAACCACCCATCCTCGATCGGTGCAGTTGGCTCCGAATTAAGGGTCGAAGCCGATGCGGGTGCGGCCTCCAGGGCACTGTTCGGCGGCAGAGCTAGATCATGCTCTTCGTGACAGTGCGGCGCGCTCGGCAGTGGCTCGAATCCGTCGAAGATCAAGTCCCCGCGGATGTCAATCGTGTAGTTTAAGCTTCCAAATCTGACCTGATGGCTAGGGGCATAGCTTTCGATCTGCTCCAGATGGCCATGTGAATTGGCCTGCAGTGCGAAGCCGCCAAAGACGAAGATCTGTCCGGGGAGGAAGGTCTCACCCTAGACTGCATCGCCATTGATGATCGTAGGAGCCATCAAGCCTGACGGTGACGACACAAAGGAACTCTCAATGAAAGCACAAATGTCAGTGTCAAAACCGGCGGATCTTGGGTAGGGGGTCCCGAACTGTGCGTCTAGGCCGGATGGTAACAGGAGACAAGGGACACGAAGTTTTACCCAGGTTCGGGCCCTCTCGATGGAGGTAAAACCCTACGTCCTGCTTGATTAATATTGATGATATGGGTAGTACAAGAGTAGATCTACCACGAGATCGAGGAGGCTAAACCCTAGAAGCTAGCCTATGGTATGATTGTTGATGTGTATGTTGTCCTACGGACTAAAACCCTCCGGTTTATATAGACACCGGATAGGGTTAGGGTTACATAGAGTCGGTTACAATGGTAGGAGATCTTCATATCCGTATCGCCAAGCTTGCCTTCCACGCCAAGGAAAGTCCCTTCCGGACACGGGACGGAGTCTTCAATCTTGTATCTTCATAGTCCAGGAGTCCGGCTGAAGGTATAGTCCGGCTAGCCGAACACCCCCTAATCCAGGACTCCCTCAGAGGCCATGGGGTGAACCGGAGTATGCGATCGTGCTCCGTGTCGAGCTGTCAACTCGGCCTCCCGACGTGCACGGCCATGGTCCACAACATCTTGCACATTAGCGCCTCCCCCGGCCGGGTTGTTCCCCCGTGGTGAATTTCGGCGACGTGCGCTACTGGACATGGCCGGTTCGTCCTCCACGTGTCTGCTATAACTCCGGCTTGGACGGGGAGTGGAATGGATCCTCTCACGACTGTGTGAATACGCCTGCTGTTGATTTAGCGCTGTTTGAAGGAAATCCCTGGCCCGATGTGCTTCCACTTCAACTGGTGACTCGCCGTCGGTTGGGAGGGCCGCCAGGCGTGAAGCGGTGGCCACAATGTTGTCCAACGGGTTGGAATAAAGCCCGGGCGGCGTCGATGGCACAACGTTGTTCTGGCGAGGCAGGTCCGTCGTGCGCGGCTGAACCGGCGCTCCTGCTCCCGGTGCCCCCGCCTGGTTTAGTGTGGGTTGGTTACCAGCTCCTGCACTTGGCTTGTTGAAAAGATTCTGCGGCTCATAAACCGACGAGAGACGTGATCGATACCTTCTTCTTATGACTTCCTCTCCAGCATTCTGGTCGAGTCTAATCCGGTAAGCCTGTGCTTCCAACTCGGCCCGCTCCATAGCCATCCTGGCATTCTCTGTTGCCGGGTCCGCTTTAGCCTGGGCTATCTGATCTTTCACTTTTGCAATCTCCGCATTGTGCTGATCCCTGGCTGCTGCGTCCACCTCCGCGGACATCAACGTTTCCAGAGCGTCGAACAAATCAGATAAGACTTGGGCCGGAGGTGGCGCCGAGCTTCCTGCCCCTGCTGGTGCGGCCGTCGTTGAACCGAAGAGCATTGCTGCGGCGGTAGATGAATGAGGCGCCGATTTTGTGCCGGCCATGAAGATGGCGGCCCGGTTTGGCAGACCGGGGGTATCCGGAATACTGTTGCCCTCGGATCCTCCCTCAATCCGGCCGTCCTGCAACTGGTAAAGCGATTCGGTCTCTCCAGAAGACTCGTCATCAGAGCAGACTACGGTTTCTCCATCGGACACCGGTCCATCCTCGTACCCCGATCCACGGACGACACCTACGAAAACATGCCTTGCCTCGGGCTGAACCGGCGAAGAACTTGCACGCCGAGCCGTTTCGATGATGTCGGTGCCGATGTCCGGCTCGGGGGCCGGTTCGCCGATCTTGTCGATGAAGACGTGAATCCCACCAAAGGGGACCCGGTACCTGTATTCGATTGAATCGGCCTCGGGACCCCATCCTGCGTTGTCGATGTAGAGCTTGCCGTGACGAGTCTTCGTCATCCGGCCCACAGCGTATCTGTCGGTGTCAAAACCGGCGGATCTCGGGTAGGGGGTCCCGAACTATGCGTCTAGGCCGGATGGTAACAGGAGGCAAGGGACACGAAGTTTTACCCAAGTTCGGGCCCTCTCGATGGAGGTAAAACCCTATGTCCTGCTTGATTAATATTGATGATATGGGTAGTACAAGAGTAGATCTACCACGAGATCGAAGAGGCTAAACCCTAGAAGCTAGCCTATGGTATGATTGTTGATGTCTATGTTGTCCTACGGACTAAAACCCTCCGGTTTATATAGACATCGTATAGGGTTAGGGTTACATGGAGTCGGTTACAATGGTAGGACATCTACATATCCGTATCGCCATGCTTGCCTTCCACGCCAAGGAAAGTCCCTCCCAGACACGGGACAAAGTCTTCAATCTTGTATCTTCACAGTCCAACAGTCCGTCCAAAGGATATAGTCCGGCTGTCCGGACACCCCCTAATCCAGGACTCCCTCAGTAGCCCCTGAACCAGGCTTCATTGCCGACGAGTCCGGCGCGCAGATTGTCTTCGGCATTGCAAGGCGGGTTCCTCCTCCAAGTACTTCGTAGAAGATTTTGAACACATAGATAGTGTCCGGTTCTGTAAAATAAGTTTCCACATATTGCCATAGAGAGAATAATATTTACACCAATCTAATATGTTGACGTATTCCGTAGCGTGACCCACCACGGCCAAGCCTTTATCCGAGTCGTTTCATTATCCCACCTCAGTGCGTTATGCGAGGCAGTTTCCTTGGCACGTCTTGTTAAAGCAGAGATCGTGTCCGCTTATCCCGGGATTCTCATCAATACGGGCGTGCGTATACCAACCACTTCTAGGACTCCTAGATTATAGGCAAGTCCAAACAGACAGGGAGAGGACACTTGATATTCACCCTCTTTATAAAGGGGATAAGGCTTTTATTTTTCCCTCCCGTGCTCAATCGAATCCTTCCCCCACCTCAAGCTCAAACGCCCGAAGTTCAAGTCAAGTGCTCCGAACCTCCAGTGATGTCCGGATCTAGCCTTCAAGGGCGATGAATGCCTTCTTCCGTCACGGAAGAAGACATCAAGAAGTTGAGGGAGGCCAAATATCTAACCGCCGCGATTTTGCATCGGCTGCCTCCCTGAGGGCAGGCCGTCCCCACCCCCGAACCCAACGAGAACGTCGTGTTCGTTTCCCACTTCCTCCGAGGTCTAGGCCTTACCCTGGATCCTTTCGTCAGGGGTTTGATGTTTTACTACGGGCTAGATTTTCATGATCTAGTTCCGGACTCCTTTCTTCATATCACGACATTTATTGTCGTGTGCGAGGCCTTCCTCCGGGTTACCCCTCACTTTGGCCTATGGCTTAAGACCTTTGAAGTGAAGCCGAAGATGGTCGAGGGGCAACATCCAGCGTGTGGAGGTGCCTCAATACGCAAGATGACGGGAGCTCCGTGGCCCAAAGGTTCCATCACAGAGGTGTCTGAATTGTGGCAACAGGAGTGGCTCTACATCACGGCTCCTAGAAGTGCCAAGTGGGTGGCCCCCATGCTTTCCGCTCGGGCCCTCCACCACAGCTGATGTCATGGATCAGCAGAGGTCTGAGCTGGGGTCCAATCAAGGACGTGCCTATACTGCAAGGCCGCATTCGAGGTCTCTTCAATGGAGATTTCGGTTTGGTTGTGGTAACACAGGTTATGCTGGTTCGTCAAGTCCAGCCTTGCAAATGCCGGCCTCTTTGCCTGTGGAGTTCAATCCCGAGGGACCACGTGCCGTTCAGAATTTTCTCGGCCTAACACACGAGGATATGTACAAGTCATTCTTCGGACCTCAGGTGGAGTGTCCAGAAATCAGGGAGGACGTGGGCCTGAGTAGTAACCGCACCGTCAAACAGGTAAGGCATCTTCCGGCCGAACATACTCTCTCTCTCTCTCTACTTTGTTACAAAGTTATTACTGAGAGTTTGCTTTTTGACCAGGACTGGCTAAGAAAGGCGAAGTTGATTCGGTGTTCGGCCCCCCTACCTGAGGGTTTGGAAAATCCGGTATTGGAAAAGATGCTCCAGACCGCAGCTTGCCCGGAGCCCTTGAAGGAAGATACTCTGGAGGATAATGCGGGCGGACGCGGGCCCCCAACGCTGCCCATTCTAGCCGAGGAGCGAGCGTCTCCATGAGGGAAGGTGACCAGAAGAGGAAAAGGACTGCGCCCGGGGATTCGGAAGCCGAAGCTTCCAAATGGGAGAAGAAGTCTCCCACAGAGGGTCCTACCTTGGAGGGGGCTGTTGCCGCACAAAGTCCACGGGGGGGTCAATTCTCCCTCGAGTCGTAAGTGACCCGAAATACTTTTAATAGTACAAATATGCCATCTTTTTCTTCTGAGGAAATAACCACCGCATATAAATTTGCTGTTCGGGCCTTAGCCCCTCTCAAATGAGCTCATCTTCGGGGGATCTTCTTCCAGAGATGATGGAGAGGGAAACGCCTCCTCCGGATTCCTCCGCTCCAGAAGCGGGCGACCCTGAAGTGTCGTCGCGGAGGGCCTCTCCGAGTCCGGTGAGGCCAGAAGATAATCCCATTGACCCCTGAAGCTCCCAGTGTCCGGCTCCCGAAGAGAGCAGAAAAAAGAGTCCAGCATCGTCTAGTGTGCGATCGGATATTCTGAGGGAGTTGGTGGGGCGAGCGGCCATCTCAGATGAACACCGTGTGATAATGAATACGGTGATGGACAGAATATGGTCTGCTGAAAGCGGATTGCATGAAGCTTTTATGAGTCAACTGACAGCTATTTTTGGTACGTAAAAGAATGTATGATAATCCTGCACATGCTAGGTGTGCCCTGTGTAGATAGTAGCCCCTGATACTCTTGTGGTCGTCGGAAACGACGACGAACAGAGGATCATATTCCCAGGAAATAACCATACTGCCTCTATATGCAGGTGATGGAAGCTCCGGTGGCTAGCCGGACTAGCGAGTTTGCCCATTTATTGCGGCAGTTGGTTGCGTCAGACACCGACATCGAGCTTGTTAACAAAAGGCTTGACGAGGCACAGTGTAAGTGTGAATATCAGGTAAATGCCACATAGGAAGAGCAGCATGATGCCAGCATCTTTAATATGTTGTGACTGTAGATGGAGCTGCCAGTGTTGAAGCCTTTCGGGCAGAACTTGCCCGAGCCAAGGAACAAGCGAGGTTGGGTAATGCGGCTGCTGTGAAGGCAGCCGAAGAGTTGCAAGCCGAGAAGGCCGCGCATGGCGAGACCCGAGACAAGATGGCCAAGATGGCTATAGAATTTACAGCCGCCGCCGACCGTTGCCGGGTTCTTGATAAAGAAAACCAAGCGAAGGCATCGGACCTTGAAAAGGCTACTGTGACAAAAAAGGATCTCCGCTCTGCTATGATGGCAAAGAAGGAGGAGCTGCAGGAAGCCGGGGATATTATAGCTGGGAAATCCTTTATGTTGCGGAGGAAATTCGGAGACCCACGGTATGCCCCTCTGGATCAGCTGTGGAGTTCGGAGGATGTGTATATGTATTTGGCGGCGAGCGCTGCCGATGCGGCCAAGTACTTCCAGGGTTAGATAGACCGTGGAGTAGACCAGCTGTTTTGGAGACAATTCCATTCTCCCAAGCGTCCACTTTCATTGACTAACCAAGTAGCCGAATGGGCCGAACTAAATAGGTTGTCCGGACTCTCTATGAGGTCTGTTGTGGATCAGCTATGGCCGGGAAGGTCAAACCCGAACAGCTATTTCAGCTTGGTGCAACAGGTCCTTGATGTGGTGCCGCGCATTAATGCGATGAGGAGGTCGGCGTGCATAGAGGGCGCACGGATGGCCTTTGCCCATGTTAAGGCATATTGGGCGGAGATGGATGCTACCAATGTTGCAACGCGGGATTCGGCTATAGGTCAAAAGGCTGCCGAGCACTACTTTGAAGAAGTTCTTGAGGGTGCCCTTTTTATAGAGACCTAGTGCTCAAAAATATTATGTTTGAGTGATATGTAATCTCATTGTAAGCGAAATGCTTTTATAAATTTTTATAAGGCTATTTTTATACTTTTGCCTGAGAGTAATATGATGCCTCCTGGGCGGCCGTTTATGTATACATGTGTATAACCTGAAAGATTGCAGCCGTCGGCTTCAACCCTCACGCATATAATGCGGAGGTGCTCGCAAGAACACGCATTCACACTTAACCCAACGTCTTGGTCCTATTAAGGAGGTGATAGCGGAGCGAGCGAGGCAACCGGACTATAATGCTTTAGCACTTTCACTTAGCCATAGGAGTTTGACAGTGGGGCTACTAGATAGCCCCTGGTGGCTCCGCACTCTCCCGATCTCGGGGTGCATACATGCCTGGCCGGGAAACGGCCCTTCGTTAAGGCGGAGGAATTCTAACATTCCCACAGGTCATCGAGTGGTTGACCAGTCTCACGCTATATCATGACAGTCAGTTTTCGGCTTTCTCTACTGAGGTGCTCATCCGGATGAACCAGGGCACAATCGCAGTAGTTCTCCTGGTGCTACCTTAGCCGGCAAGGCGGAACGTAAGGCACCAAAACACAGGAGCTGGCAAACCCAACATTTGACCAAAGACAATGATTCGGAGCTGATGCATATAGGGCCAAACTCGCGACGCCGAATACTCCCTAAGGTATTCGGTCTTTGTGGTATAAACCGGGCCTAAATAGTGGCCTTTGTAAGAAGCCCCGTGTGTCCAGGTACGTGCATTGTTCTGGCGTGGCCACATGCCAAGACGTCAGCATACTTCTCAACGGTGGATATGTCTCAACAAGAGACGGTAAAAAAGGTTTATGCAGGGTCTTTGAGGGAGTCCTGAATTAGGGGGTGTTCGGTTAGCCGGACTATACCTTCAGCCGGACTCCTGGACTATGAAGATACAAGATTGAAGACTCCGTCCCATGTCCGGAAGGGACTTTCCTTGGCGTGGAAGGCAAGCTTGGCGATACGGATATGAAGATCAACTACCATTGTAACTGACTCTATGTAACCCTAACCCTATCCGGTGTCTATATAAACCGGAGGGTTTTAGTCCGTAGGACAACATACACAACAACAATTATACCATAGGCTAGCTTCTAGGGTTTAGCCTCCTCGATCTCGTGGTAGATCTACTCTTGTACTACCCATATCATCAATATTAATCAAGCAGGACGTAGGGTTTTACCTCCATCGAGAGGGCCCGAACCTGGGTAAAACTTCGTGTCCCTTGTCTCCTGTTACCATCCGGCCTAGACGCATAGTTCGGGACCCCCTACCCGAGATCCGCCGGTTTTGACACCGACATTGGTGCTTTCACTGAGAGTTCCTCTGTGTCGTCGCCGTCAGGCTTGATGGCTCCTACGATCATCAATGGCGATGCAGTCCAGGGTGA
Source organism: Triticum dicoccoides (assembly GCF_002162155.2). Lineage (NCBI taxonomy): Eukaryota > Viridiplantae > Streptophyta > Magnoliopsida > Poales > Poaceae > Triticum > Triticum dicoccoides. The sequence goes on from NC_041392.1 coordinate 720,491,294, forward strand.
GACCTTCCTCCCCGGACAGATCTTTGTCTTCGGCGGCTTCGCACTGCGGACCAATTCACTTGGCCATCTGGAGCAGATCAAAAGCTATGCCCCTGGCCGTCAGGTCAGATTTGGAAGCTTAAACTACACGGCTAACATCCGCGGGGACTTGATCTTCGACGGATTCGAGCCACTGCCGAGCGCGCCGCACTGTCACGATGAGCATGATCTAACTCTGCCGCCGAACAGTGCCTTGAAGGCCGCACCCGCATCGGATTCGACCCTTAATTTGGAGCCAACTGCGCCGATCGAGGATGGGTGGTTGGACGCCGCCTCGGGGGCTGCGATCCCAACGGCGATCGAGCCGAACACCAGCCCCGCACTCTGTGAAACTCGTGATTCCAAGGAGCCGGCCTCCTGTCCGAACTCCGAACCCTCCGCGCCCCTACCGATCGAATCCGATTGGGCGCCGATCATGGAGTTTACTGCCGCGGATATCTTTCAGCACTCGCCTTTCGGTGATATTCTGAAGACACTGAAGTCTCTCTCTTTATCAGGAGAGCCCTGGCCAGACTACGGTCAGCAAGGTTGGGATTCTGACAATGAAGAAATTCAAAACCCACCCACCACCCACTTTGTAGCCACTGTCGACGACTTAACCGACATGCTCGACTTCGACTCCGAAGATATCACTACTAGGGAAAAGCCTACCAGCAGCGAGGGGTTTGGGCCTCTCAGTAGCGCGGGCACCAGCGCTACTAATAAGGCGCTACAGCTAACGTATAGCAGTAGCGCTGGTTGTCCCACGCTACTGCTATACATGAATAGCTGTAGCGCTCTTTGGGAAAGGGCGCTACTGATATTATCTGCAGCGCTGTTTGCTGGGACGCGCTACTGACAATGTGGGTTGGTTTGCCTAAGTTTATTGACCTGGCTAGGATAGGATTAGCCAATGGTCAGCCTGGCTCTGATACCAAGCCTGTCACGACCGGGTTTTCCAGGTAATAAATTTCCAGAAAAGACCGTCGTGCTCATCAGCCCCAGGATTACTGTTAGCTGATGAGGCTCCAACTTGATACAGAAATTCCAAGCAAAATACAAAATGTGTAGTACAAGACCATTCTGGCCTGGGAGTACAACAAATGGTTTCTAGTGGTTGATGGCGGAAGCGGGTTGTGAAACATCAGTGTCTATGGGACTCCATTTCCCACAGGAACAGCTGACCGGGTTAAATTCCTATCTTCGCGAGGCTGCTATCTCCATTGAGTGGGTTCCGGGGCTGGCATCGCGTCGCTCATCTCCGTGCAAGATAATCTGGCCAAGACAATAGCCAGGGACAAGCCAGTGAGTACTTTGAATGTACTCGCAAACATTATGAACATAGGTATAATATAACAATGATGTGCTGGAAAAAATTTATGCTCATGACGTCAGTCACAAAAGATAAATAAATCTCGGATACGTGCAAGCAAGTTATTTATAAAATTTCAATAACATAATAGTATTAAAATTTATGAAATAAATAACAAGCAATGCCACAGTCGGGCGTCTTAGCGACACCACATAAAGGGCTTTAAAACGAATGCCACAGTCGGGCGATTGAGCGACGCCACATAAAGGGCTTTAAAAGAAATGCCACAGTCGGGCGTCTGAGCGACGCCACATAAAGGGCTTTAAAAGAAATGCCACAGTCGGGCGTCTGAGCGACGCCGCATAAACGGCTTTAAAAGAAATGCCACAGTCGGGCGTCTGAGCGACGCCACATAAAGGGCTTCAAAAGAAACAATCATAGTGAATATCCCGGAGGTAGGATCATCCCAGAGATACTCGGTAATAACAATAATATCACGGGTTAGTCAACAATAATAATAATCATAGATATCACAAGTCACGAGTAGTAAGTCCATTTTCTGGTTAACAGTTTCACCTCCGAAGACCGACACTAAGACCGACACCTGACCCATCCCAGACTGAAATCCTTAACCATGGACACGGCTATTCGAATAGGTTTATTCTCTGCAGAGGGTGTACTCTTTACCCACGAGTAATGGATTTCTTTAGTCCATCGGGACTAATTCCATCTACGGTCTTTTTGTTGAAAACACACCTAACTTGCACACACCAGCTTATCACACACGTGTCCGGAATCACCCACGACACCTGTTAAGCAAACTCTAAGTGGGGAGGCTACAACCTCGCGTAGCATGGGATCAAACTTATATCGCGCGCTCTAAGGGGTGGCCTCCCCTGTCGGTCCCAACCGGAAACACCCATGCCCCCGGACCAGGTGGCCTTCCTACCAGCTACAACCGGTATCATCCACCCTGGCCTCTCTGTACGGTGTGTGCTAGAAAGAGGTTGACAACTTACTGAACCGTACTCTACTTGCTGTAAAGACGAGTGGTAGTACGAGACAAGTATGGGGGTTACTGGAACAAGACTCGATCTACGGTCGACTCAGGAGGTTCAAGTATTCCCTGCATGATTAGCATAACGAATATATTTCATCCAACAGAATCACCGCTCATATCACCTTACCATGCCATACCAGACATGACCGTCCCGACGGAGACTGGCGACAAACTCATGCCTACCCAAGGCCGAGGTTTTCACGGGTTCCTGTCGGTATGCATGCAAGGCACATGAGGGTGATTTTCATCACAAGTAAATCCATTTCCAACAGCATGGAAATCAACAACATGCACCCATGCATATGATCATACCACATGAAATAACGAGTCCTTCGAAATGCGGTGGTGTTATGAATGTATCAACGATCACACCAAAAATATTATGTCGGGGTTCAGAATGCTTGCCTTCAATGTTTGGAAAGGCAGGGTGCTCTCCAAACTTTTGAAAGTTTCTTCTCTCTCCCCAAAATCCTATTTGAAAATATATTTGAATTAACACACAAAATAAAAACAGCACCAAAAGTTGTTCTAAAATTTTTTTCAAATAAATCTTAAAATAAACTAGACCAAATTTAAGGAAGGTAGGAAAAAGAATCAACTCATTTGGAGTTATATTTAAAAAGTTATAGCCAGTCAAAGTTATGGTCAAAATCTATTTTTAAAATAAAACAGAAAAGAAAATGTTTCGGAAGGCAATACGTTTTCGGAGCGGGGAAAGCGTACTGGGGTTAATACGCCTTCACTTAACCGACATGGATAGGCGCAGGGTCACTGACAGTGGGTCCAAGGGGCCCACTGGTCAGGTTTGACCAGTCTATCCCTCCCTCCTCTTCCTCTGCCCGAACGGAGGCGAGGCCACGGCGATCGCCGCCGGCGAACGGTGGCTCCCCGCGGGTTCCAGAGGGTCTGGATGGATCCGCGAGACTGCGGCGGTCTTCTCGGTGGTCGTTGGGTCGACAGGGGTGGAAGAAGTCGTCGGCGGTGAGCTTCGCGGCGGAGGGAGCTTCGGGAGCAAAGTGATTTTGTGGAGGCGATGGCTCCCTATCAAAATCAAGCAGGGGAACGAGTTCACAGGAGGATGAGAAGGTTCCTGGTGAAGAGAACGGAGAGGGGGAGGTACTGGAGGTGTCGGATTGGCCGGGGCGGTGGCGGCGGCAGGAGTTGCCGGAGACGAGGAAGGAGACCTCCCCGGGTCGAATCCGAGGCAGGGGAGCGCCATGGGGGTAGCATGAGGTCGCGTGCGTGCTCAGAGGGGCTCGGGGTGTCCATTTATAGTGCGACGAGGTCGGTTCCGCGGCGGTGGATAAGGGCGGCCGGCGAACCGCCGTTCTTTAGCTGCAGGGGAACGTGGCGGCGACGAGAGCTAGGCGACACCCTTGTGGATGAGCTCGCACTGCTCCAGGGGCCAGGTGGTGAGCGGGCGAGGCTTGGGCGGCGCTGCCCGTGGCAGAGGCGCACTGCCGACGCCGGAGTGCCGCCAAGAACGCCCTGGCGGCGGCGCTGTAGCGTGCCAGGGTGGTTTGGCGCGATGCTGCGAGGCGGGGAGCGCGTGGCGAGGTTCTGCAGAGCGGGCCAAAGCCGTGGGGGCCAGCGTGTCGGCTCGGCCGCGTGGCTGCAATACGCGCGCTCTGGGCGCGTCCAGTGCACGCACTGAATGTGCTCGACGAAATGCCATGGCACTCCAGAGCGCTTGGTTGGAGCTGGGATTTAGCAGGGTGGGGTTATAGTCTAAGGCAAAACCATTGGACAAGCTGGTATGATCCAAGGTTCAAGGTCACAATGCAAAGACAAAATCATGTCAAAATTGGCCATGCACACCAGGTGTTTGACAAAATGCCAAGGGCACTTAGGCATTTCTTGGAGTGGCCAAAATCTCCAGATCAGTGTCTCTGTGGATGAAAGAGGGAGTGGTGTGGTTATTTGGACAAAAGGGGAAACTTGCTAGTGCAAGTTTTGCAAAACTACATTTCTGGACAGGAAATAAATAGCATTATTTCATGAACCAAAAATGATCCAAATGGTGCATGCTCCTGGACTTAAGGGTTTAACATGGAGGACTACAAGTAGGAGAAATAATCAAGGGTATAGGAGCAACTAAAAACATGGTTGCTGTGCAAATCATCAAGTTGGTCCAGAATAGAAATGAGGTTGATCCACTCAATATTTTTGAAAGAACATAAATAGGTTTTTGCACAAAGTGAAACAATAGGCTCCTACTGACCTCCCTTAATTTTGGTAGAAGTTTTAAAGAAATATTTAAATAGGTTGTAGTGCAAAATGCACTCTGGACCAGAGAAGAAAAATTGAGTGTAGGGCTCCGAATATTTCATGAATGAAATATATTTTTGCAATAAAGTGATTTAAAAACATCACATGACATCTCCAAATTTTTGTGGAAATTTTAAGTGAATCTATCAAATGGTTGTAGTTCAAATATGGCCATTTAACCTTGAAAAACTATTTTCAAGAAAGTAAAGATCAAGCAATTATTTTAGTTAATTAGTTATACTGATAAAAGGAAAGTTTTTCTTGAGAGGTTAAACAAGTCCAATAACATATTTGAAAAGTTTTCTCTTTGGGAAAAACTCATCATAACAGGGAAGGACATGACAAAAAAATCAAAATGGAGCTCTGAAATCCAAAGTTTTAATTCCTGGCAAAAAATTTAATTTAATAAAACAAGGCCAAATTTTTAGGGTGTCACAGGGGGCCGGTGTGACAGATACCGTGAGGGCGTCGAGCTCAGCCAAAGATGAAGCACCGCCTAGCATGTCTGTTGCGGGAGCCGGTGCGGGAGCAGGTGCAGCTGCAGGTGCTGGTGCAACGCTAGTCGAGCTGCTCCCCGCCAAGAAGTCAGCAAGGGGAAAGTCCGCTGCATCTTTTTTTGGATTTTGCCTGGTCCAATTGAAAACGACCGGAACCAAGGTAGTAGAATTATCTAAAGTCATCTGTTTTGCGGCAGCTACCGCTGTTGCGACTGTCTCAGTTGATTTCTTCTGAACCGCAATCTCAACCCTCTTGTCGATGTTTTCTTCATTTAACCTCCGTCTTTCCTTTCTCTCCTCCGTGGTCTCACGGTAGTACTTCTTCCACGTGGTGCCGTCTCCGACACTGTGCACGCGTCCATACGACGGTCGAGTATCCACCGGTTGTTGTTTCAATATGTCCAACGCCCGGTTGAATGGAGTGTCCCACTTGGGCCTTGCCAATGCCTCAGACGGCGAGTCGCTTTTGGCCGCAATCCTGTGCTACTCTCTCTGAAAAAGGCACAACGATCGTTTACAAATATGACTAACGTGTGCAGTCGAATTGATCAGAAACTAAAATTACCAACAGTCTCATGAACTCAACGGTGCCGGGCCCTGAGGACGTCACGCTCCTGCGGGACGGTGAACTCCGCCAAGGGGTCTGGGATGCCCAGACTCGCGGCTTCCGCGTCCTCCTTGGCCCATTTGGACCTCTTTCCGCCGTAACCACGGCTTCTGAGGTGGTGACTCCCAATGTTCCTCTCTTGAAGCCCCTTCATGTAGTTAGACTTTTTTTGGCATCTTCGGCCTCGCAAGCCTCCTTGAATATTTGAAACTGCTCTTCCGTGATTGTCGGATTATCCTTTACAATCTCGGAGTAGGGTTCCTTCTTGTCGATGATCCTTGCTCTCACTCGATTTTTCCAGGCGGCCAACGCGTCGCTAAACTTGGTCATGGCGTGTTTGTTTATCTTCTTCATTGCCGGGTCCTCATCTGGATCTTTATAATCCTTCTCATTCCGGCCCGGGAACAAGAATATCTCGTGAAACTTCTTTAGGAGGGAGCTCCTCATATTTTCTATCTTCTGTAGTTTCTCATCGTTGATGGTGGCGGTTGTCCGTACGATGCAGCCTATTTGATCGTCGTAGCATCGACGCGCTTCCTTGGGCGCCGTTGGCTCAAAATTGCCGTCGTCCACCTCCGTGACCACCACTCTAGTAGTCCTAAGTTTGTTAGGAACCCGTTGCCTCTTTGCTTTCGGTTCTACATCGGCTCCGCTCCCCGAGGCAGCGCCGGTCTCAGTCTCAGTGCCGGTCTCGATGCCGGTCTGAGTCTGAGCGCCGGTCTCAGTCTTAGCACTGGTGGGCCCAGCAATAACATCGATTGATCATCGGTAAGGCTAAAAAATTCGTCTGCCGCCCGGTAGGCATTGTCGCAATCACCAGAACCCTATCCTTCATCGTTGCTAGCCATGTTTCCTATGATTAAATCTAGTCAAATAATTCTAGGCCTAATAAAATGAATAATGACATAAAAAGACCTATTGTTTTGCAGGAATGTTGACTCCTTCCTGGTGCGGCAAATCACGGGCACTCGATATGTCCTAGTTTGTAGCACAAGTCATGCCGAAATTCACGGAAAATTTCGGCATGAGCTTTGCTAAAAAGTGGACAAATCGAGAACCTGAAATTTGCCGGAAAAGAAATGAATCAACATTCCAGCAAAACATAGGCCACTAAGCATCATTCCCTGCAAACAGTGTCCAAATATACATGAGCAACCACATGTGCAAACAGTGTAGAAGAAAATTCATTTAACTACTAATAGAACAAAATTCAGTTAACTTTAGTGCTCTATAATGATGAAAGGAAAAAAAATTCAGTTAACTACTAATTTCATTCATTTAGGTTATTCATTTAACATCACCTAATTAACCTACTGTACCAATACTACTAGCAGCACTACTAACCTAATTAACCTAGCAAAACTCTAGTGCCCTAACTAAAAAACATCTAATTAACATCTAATTTTTTCTCTAAAATACAGAGAGAGATGAGTGAGGGGGA
>NC_041392.1:720498891-720507527 GCF_002162155.2 Triticum dicoccoides
CGGGCGGCGGTGAGGTGGAGGGCACCGACGGTGACATGGAGGGCGGCCTTGGGCGGCGGCTGTGAGGCAGAGAGCAGCCTCGGGAGGCGGCGGTGAGGCTGAGGGCGGCCTCGGGCGGCGACGGTGAGGCTGAGGGTGGCCTCGGGCGGCGGCGGTAAGGCTGAGGGCAGCGTCGAGCGGCGGCGGTGAGGAGACGGCGGTGAGGGCGAGGGACGATTTGGGGAAGAATTGGTGGTCGGGGGGCACGGGGGAAACTGTTGTTTAAGTGAAACGTAATGGTAGCGCATTTCCGGAAACGCGCTATAGCTAAGTTAGCTATAGCGCGTTTACTGAAACCCGCTACTGCTATTCCTTTCTCCTTTTTTCCCTTTTTTCTTTTATTTTTCTTTACATTTTATTTTTTCCCTTTCTCCTTTTTCTATTTCTTTCATTTTCATTTACTTCTCTACTTGTTTTTCACTTTATTTTATTTCCGTTAGCAGCAGCGCTTTATACGTAAGCGCGCTGCAGCTAAGGAGATTAGCAGTAGCGCTGGGCCATTATACGCGCTACTGCTAGGTTGGGCTAGCCATGTGCGCCCAGTTCAAATGTAGCAGCAGCGCTTTTCGCTAGTACGTGCTACTGCTAAAGCCATAGCAGTAGCGCGGTTTATTTACGCGCGCTGCTACTAAGTAGCAGCAGCGCTTGATTTTGTACAGCGCTACTGGTAAAATTCTGTGTATAGGCTTTTCCCTAGTAGTGTATCGACGGTATGGACGCCGATGAAGGAGATGATGAAGAACCAGCGCTTATTGGGCCCTGGAATGCCACCTCGTCATATGACGTATACATGGTGGACGCACCAAAAGATGACGACGAGGAGCGAAAGGACTTACCGAAGGCTTGTTCCCTCGAAAAGCAGTCAAAGCGGCGACGCAAGCGCCGCCCCAAATCCCGCCTCGACAGAAATAGCGATCACGCAGACCCAGCACTGGAGCAGGGCGAACTGCTGCCGGACAACGGCAATCCGGATAATCAAACCGAACAACCAAATCCTATCAAGGATAATGGTCCGGACGACATAACGCCGGACAAACACCTGCAGCAACAGACTGCCCGTAAAAGGCTTGTTGCCACCGCGAGGAGCCTGAAAAAGCAGAAACAAAAGCTCAAGGCTGCGCAAGACACACTCCAATTCAGATGGAGTAAAATACTCAGCACTCCAGCAAGGTACGGCGACAATCGCCCTTCCAAAAGCTACCCAAAGCGGAAGCTGCTACCCGAATTCGATGAGGAGGCCTCAGAACCCCCACAACCAAATATCAAAGCAGCCACCTGGTCGGATAGATGACTCCTCTACCAACACAGGGCGGCATACAATGCCGCTCACAATACAAGACGCGACCCATGCGAGGGCTCGCACCCAAAGGACGGCGCAACCAGATCCATCTATGTACCACGCAAGCGCGCCCCAGCATGCAATGCAACACAACAAACATCCGAACAACGCGGTACACCCAGCTACAGGGGTGCCGCACACCCCCTTTGTTTCACCGATGAGGTGCTGGACCACGAATTTCCAGAGGGATTCAAGCCCGTAAACATAGAGGCATATGACGGAACAACAGACCCTGGGGTCTGGATTGAGGACTACATCCTTCATTTTCATATGGCTCGAGGAGATGATCTCCACGCCATCAAGTACCTACCCCTCAAGCTCAAAGGGCCAGCTTGTCACTGGCTCAAAGGCCTCCCCGAAAGCTCCATTGGAAGTTGGGAAGAGCTCGAAGATGCTTTTCGGGCAAATTTTCAAGGGACATATGTCCGACCTCCAGATGCGGACGATTTGAGTCATATAACTCAACAGCCCGGAGAGTCAACCCGAAAGCTTTGGAACAGGTTTCTTACTAAAAAGAACCAGATTGTCGATTGTCCGGACGCCGAAGCCTTAGTAGCTTTCAAGCATAGCGTCCGTGACGAATGGCTCGCCAGACACCTCGGCCAAAATAAGCCGAGAACGATGGCCGCATTAACCAACCTAATGACCCGCTTTTGCGCGGGGGAGGACAGCTGGCTAGCCAGATGCAGCACCAGCGACCCCAGTACGTCTGAAGTTAGAGATGGAAATGGGAAATCACGGCGCAACAGCAATAACAAATGCCAGAATAAAGAACACGGCACGAAGGGCACGGCGGTAAGTGCCGGATTCAAAAGCTCTCGGCCAGGTCAAAAGCCGCCTAAAGGCACCAGGGACGAACTGTCCAGCCTCAACAAAATTTTGGACCAAGTATGTCAGATCCATAGTACCCCCGGTAAACCTGCTAATCATACCCACAGAGAATGTTGGGTCTTCAAGCAGTCCGGCAAGCTCAATGTCGTACATAATGGGAGGATACACCAAGTGAAGACGAGGACGAGCCTCCCAAGCAATAAACGGCGGAACAAAAGAAATTTCCACCAGAAGTCAAAACAGTAAATGTGTTACACATAATCAAGGGAAAAAACAATACGGCACTCCCAGGAAAGTATACCCAAGTGCCTATCACTACGAAGTCCTGCCACTGGTCATCTCAATCGATCACTTTCGACCATCGCGATTACTCAGCAAGTATCCGACACGTAGGATGGGCTGCCCTGGTATTAGACTTCACAAGGGTCTTGATGGACGGCGGCAGTAGCCTAAACCTAATATATCAGGATACAATCCGCAGGATGGGGTTAGACCCAACACACATTCGCCATAGCAATACTACCTTTAAAGGAGTAACGCCAGGCCTAGGGGCTCGTTGTATGGGCTCCCTCTCACTACAAGTTATATTCGGCTCCCCCGATAACTTCCATCGCGAGCATTTAACTTTCCACATCGCTCCCTTTCAAAGTGGCTATCAAGCACTGCTCGGACGTGAAGCTTTCGCTCGCTTTAATGCCATACCGCACTACGCCTCCCTCACATTCAAGATGCCCAGTCCATGGGGCATCATTACAGTGCACGGAAATATCAAGTGATCTCTGCGCGCCAAAGAGAGTGAGGCTACCTTGGCCGCCGCACACTAAAAGCGCCCGGACAAACGAAAGCATCCAATAGGTCGTCAAGACCTCAGATACAACTAATCAAGTCCGGCGCCACTACTTATACGGAAATAAGTGGTCACACCCCTATTTGTCAATACAAGGGGCTCAACGCGCGCAGACAAGTGGCAATTTCTTATCATCTTGAATTACACATGGTTTCTTTAAAAACTATCCTTTTTGCACGACAACTTTTTCACTTAACTTCCTCTCTTTTACAGACAATCATCGTGCTACACCCGTCCAAGATACGGCACGACGGAGACTCAGGTGCAGACGTGCAGTAGGGACCCGCTCCAAGGATTCTTTTTAGATTAAGACCTTGTGTAAACCTTTTTTACTGTCTCTTGTTGACACATATCCACCGTTGAGAAGGATGCTGACGTCTTGGCATGTGGCCACGCCAGAACAATGCACGTACCTGGACACAAGGGGCTTCTTACAAAGGCCATTATTTAGGCCCGGTTTATACCACAAAGACTGAATACCTTAGGGAGTGTTCGGCGTCGCGAGTTTGGTCCTATATGCATCAGCTCCGAATCATTGTCTTTTGTCAAATGTTGGGTTTGCCCGGCTCCTGTGTTTTGGTGCCTTACGTTCCGCTTTACCGGCTAAGGTAGCACCAGGAGAACTACTGCGATTGTGCCCTGGTTCATCCGGACGAGCACCTCAGTAGAGAAAGCCGAAAACTGACTGTCATGATATAGCGTGAGACTGGTCAACCACTCGATGACTTGTGGGAATGTTAGAATTCCTCCGCCTTAACGAAGGGCCGTTTTCCGGCCAGGCATGTACGCACCCTGGAACCGGAAGAGTGCGGAGCCACCAGGGGCTATCTAGTAGCCCCACTGTCAAACTCCTATGGCTAAGTGAAAGTGCTAAAGCATTATAGTCCAGTTGCCTCGCTCGCTCCGCTATCACCTCCTTAATAGGACCAAGACGTTGGGTTAAGTGTGAACGCGTGTTTTTGCGAGAACCTTCACATTATATGTGTGGGGGCTGAAGCCAACGACCGCAATCTTTCAGGTTATACACATGTATACATGAACGGCCGCCCAGGAGGCATCATATTATTTTCAGGCAAAAGTATAAAAATAGCCTTATAAAATTTTTATAAAAGCATTTCGCTTACAATGAGATTACATATCACTCAAACATAATATTTTTTGAGCACTGGGTCTCTATCAAGCGGGCACCCTCAAGAACTTCTTCAAGATAGTGCTCAGCAGCCTTTCGACCTATAGCCGAATCCCACGCTGCAACATTGGTAGCAGCCATCTCCGCCCAGTATGCCTTAACACGGGCAAAGGCCATCCGTGCGCCCTCTATGCACGCTGACCTCTTCAATGCATTAATACGCGGCACCACGTCAAGGAACTGCTGCACCAAGCTGAAAAGGTTGTTCGGTTTTGACCTTTCTGGCCATAACTGATCCACAACAGACCTCATGGAGAGTCTGGACAACCTATTTAGTTCGGCCCATTCGGCTAATTGGTCAGTCAATGAAAGTGGACGCTCGGGAGAATGGAATTGTCTCCAAAACAGTTGGTCTACTCCACGGTCCGTCTGACCCTGGAAGTACTTGGCCGCATCGGCAGCGCTCGCCGCCAAATCCATATACACATCCTCCGAACTCCACAGCAGATCCAGAGGGGCATACCGTGGATCTCTGAATTTCCTCCGCAACATAAAAGATTTCCCAGCTACAATATCCCCGGCTTCCCGCAGCTCCTCCTTCTTTGCCCTCATAGCAGAGCGAAGATCCTTTTTCGTCGCAGCAGCCTTTTCAACATCTGATGCCTTCGCCTGGTTTTCTTTTTCAAGAACCCGGCAACGGTCGGTTGCGGCTTTTAATTCTATAGACATCTTGGCCATCATGTCTCGGCTCTCGCCATGCACGGCCTTCTCGGCTTGCAACTCTTCGGACGCCTTCAAGGCAGCCGCATTACCCAACCTCGCTTGTTCCTTGGCTCGAGCAAGTTCTGCCCGCAAGGCTTCAACAGTGGCAGCTCCACCTGCAGTCACAGCATATTAAAGATGCTGGCATCATACTGCTCTTCCTATTGTGGCGTTTACCAGATAATGACACTTACCTTGTGCCTCATCAAGCCTTTTGTTAACAAGCTCGATGTCGGCGTCTGCCGCATCCAACTGCCGTTCTAAATGGGCAAACTCGCTAGTCCGGCTAGCCACCGGAGCTTCCATCACCTGCACATAGAGGCAGTATGGTTATTGCCTGGGAATATGATCCTCTGTTCATCGTCGTTTCCGACGACAACCAGAGTCTCAGGGGCTACTATCTACACAGGGCACACCTAGCATGTGCAGCACTACCATACATTCTTTTACGTTCCTCAAAGCCTGTCAGTAGACTCATAAAAGCTTCATGCAATCCGCTTTCGGCGGATGATATTCTCTCCATCACCGTATTCATCAGCACATGGTGTTCATTTGAGATGACCGCTCGCCCCCCCCCCCACCCCAACTCCCTCAGAACATCCAATCGCACACTAGACGGTGTCGGACTCTTTTGTCTGCTCTCTTCAGGAGCCAGACACTGGGAGCTTCGCGGGTCAACGGGATTATCTTCTGGCCTCACCGGACTCGGAGAGGCCCTCCATGACGACACTTCAGGGTCGCCCGCTTCCGGAGCGGAGGAGTCCGGAGGAGGCGTTTCGCTCTCCAACATCTCTGGAAGAAGCTCCCCCGAAGACGAGCTCATTTGAGAGGGGCTAAGGTCCGAACTGCAAAAATATATGTGGTGGTTATCTTCTCAGAAGAAAAAGATGGCATATCTGTATTGTTAAAGTATTTCGGGTCACTTACAACTCACGGGAGAATTGATCCCCCCGTGGACTTTGTGCGGCAACGGCGCCCCCCAAGGTAGGACCCTCTGTGGGAGACTTCTTCTCCCGTTTGGAAGCTTTGGCTTCCGAATCCCCGAGCGTAGTCCTTTTCCTCTTCTGGTCTTCTTCCTTCATGGAGACGCTCGCTCCCTCGGTTAGAATGGGCAGCGTTGGGGGCCCACATCCGCCCGCATTATCCTCCACAGTATCTTCCTTCCAGGGTTTCGGGCAAGGTGCGGTCTGGAGCATCTTTTCCAATACCGGATTTTCCAAACCCTCAGGGAGGGGGGGCGAACACCGAATCAACTTCGCCTTTGTTAGCCAGTCCTAGTCAAAAAGCGAACTCTTAGAGATAACTTCGTAACAAAGTAGAGAAAGTATGTTCGGCCGGAAGATGCCTTACCTGTTCGGCGGTGCGGTTGCTACTCAGGCCCACGTCCTCGGTGATTTCCGGACACTCCGTCTGAGGTCCGAAGAATGACTTGTACATCTCCTCGTGCGTCAGGCCGAGAAAATTTTGAATGGCACACGGTCCTTCAGGATTGAACTCCCACAGGCGAAGAGGCCGGCTTTTGCAAGGCTGGACTTGACGAACCAGCATAACCTGTATCACCGCAACCAAACTGAAATCTCCATTGAAGAGATCTCGAATGCGGCCTTGCAGTATAGGCACGTCCTTGGCTGGCCCCCAGCTCAGACCTCTGCTGATCCATGACATCAGTTGTGGTGGGGGGGCCGATCGAAAAACAGGGGGGCGCCCACTTGGCACTTCTAGGAGCCGTGATGTAGAACCACTCCTGTTGCCACAATTCAGACACCTCTGGGATGGAACCTTTGGGCCACGGAGCTCCCGTCATCTTGCGTATTGAGGCACCTCCACACGCTGCATGTTCCCCCTCGACCAGCTTCAGCTTCACTTCAAAGGTCTTGAGCCATAGGCCAAAGTGAGGGGTAACGCGGAGGAAGGCCTCGCACACGATAATAAATGTCGTGATATGAAGAAAGGAGTCCGGAGCTAGATCATGAAAATCTAGCCCATAGTAAAACAGCAAACCCCTGACGAAAGGATCTAGGGCAAGGCCTAGACCTCGGAGGAAGTGGGAAACGAACACGAAATTCTCGTTGGGTTCGGGGGTGGGGACGGCCTGCCCTCGGGGAGGTAGCCGATGTAAAATCTCGGCGGTCAAATATCTGGCCTCCCTCAACTTCTTGATGTCTTCTTCCGTGATGGAGGAGGGCATCCATCGGCCTTGAAGGCTAGATCCGGACATGACTGAAGGTTCGGGGCGCCTAACCTAAACTTCGGGCGTTTGAGCTTGAGGTGGGGGAAGGATTCGATTGAGCACGGGATAGAAAAATAAAAGCCTTGTCCCCTTTATAAAGAGGGTGAATATCAAGCGTCCTCTCCATGCCTGTTTGGACTTGCCTATAATCTAGGAGTCCTAGAAGCGGTTGGGTTACCCACGCCCATATTGATGAGAATCCCGGGATAAGGGGACACGATCTCTGCTTTAACGAGACGTGCCAAGGAAACCGCCTCGCTTGACGCGTTGAGGGGGGATAATGAAACGACTCGGATAAAGGCTTGGCCGTGAGCCAGACGCTATCTTTGCGTTCAAAATCTTCTATGAAGTACTTGGAGGAGGAACCCGCCTTGCAATGTCGAAGACAATCTGCGCGCCGGACTCGTCGTCATTGAAGCCTGGTTCAGAGGCTACTGAGGGAGTCCTGGACTAGGGGGTGTTCGGTTAGCCGGACTATACCTTCAGCTGGACTCCTGTACTATGAAGATACAAGATTGAAGACTCCGTCCCGTGTCCGGAAGGGACTTTCCTTGGCGTGGAAGGCAAGCTTGGCGATACGGATATGAAGATCTCCTACCATTGTAACCGACTCTATGTAACCCTAACCCTATCCGGTGTCTATATAAACCGGAGGGTTTTAGTCCGTAGGACAACTTACACATCAACAATCATACCATAGGCTAGCTTCTAGGGTTTAGCCTCTCTGATCTCGTGGTAGATCTACTCTTGTACTACCCATATCATCAATATTAATCAAGCAGGACGTAGGGTATTACCTCCATCAAGAGGGCCCGAACCTGGGTAAAACATCGTGTCCCCTGCCTCCTGTTACCATCCGGCCTAGACGCACAGTTCGGGACCCCCTACCCGAGATCCGCCGGTTTTGACACCGACACTCGTTACAAATTATCTCATCACAAAACTATTTGTTACCACTTATTTTAGTACTTGCAGAGAATACCTTGCTGAAAACCGTTTATCATTTCCTTCTGCTCCTCATTGGGTTCGACACTCTTACTTATCGAAAGGACTACGATAGATCCCCTATACTTGTGGGTCATCAGCATTCCACATCAAAAATTCTGTTTTTATCATTTACCTACTCGAGGACGAGCAGGAATTAAGCTTGGGGATGCTTGATACGTCTCCAACGTATCTATAATTTTTTATTGTTCCATGCTATATTATATCCTGTTTTGGACATTATTGGGCTTTATTATACACTTTTATATTATTTCTGGGACTAACCTATTAACTGGAGGCCCGGCCCAGAATTGCTATTTTTGCCTATTTAAGGGTTTCGCAGAAATAGAATATCAAACGGAGTCCAAACGGAATGAAACCTTCGGGAACGTGATTTTCGGAACGAACATGATCCAGAGGACTTGGACCCTAAGTCAAGCAATCAACCAGGAAGGCATGAGGTGGGGCGCGCCTA
>NC_041392.1:720507987-720534414 GCF_002162155.2 Triticum dicoccoides
CCAGGCACGCCCTCCACCCTCGTGGGGCCCATGTTGCTCCACCGACGTACTCCTTCCTCCTATATATACCTACGTACCCCCAAACTACCAGATACGGAGCCAAAACCCTAATTCCACCACCGTAACTTTCTGTATCCACGAGATCCCATCTTGGGCCTTTTCCGGAGCTCCATTGGAGGGGGCATCGATCACGGAGGGCTTCTACATCAACACCATAGCCCCTCCGATGAAGTGTGAGTAGTTTACTTCAGACCTTCGGGTCCATAGTTATTAGCTAGTTGGCTTCTTCTCTCTTTTTGGATCTCAATACAAAGTTATCCCCCTCTCTTGTGGAGATCTATTCAATGTAATCTTCTCTTGCGGTGTGTTTGTTGAGACCGATGAATTGTGGGTTTACGATCAAGTTTATCTATGAACAATATTTGAATCTTCTCTGAATTCTTTTATGTATGATTGGTTATCATTGCAAGTCTCTTCGAATTATCAGTTTGGTTTGGCCTACTAGATTGATCTTTCTTGCAATGGGAGAAGTGCTTAGCTTTGGGTTCAATCTTGCGGTGTCCTTTCCTAGTGACAGTAAGGGCAGCAAGGCACGTATTGTATTGTTGCCATCGAGGATAACAAGATGGGGTTTATATCATATTGCATCAGTTTATCCCTCTACATCATGTCATCTTGCTTAAAGTGTTACTCTGTTCTCTTGAACTTAATGCTCTATATGCATGCTGGATAGCAGTCGATGTGTGGAGTAATAGTAGTAGATGCAGGCAAGAGTCGGTCTACTTGTCTTGGACGTGATGCCTATATACATGATCATACCTAGATATTCTCATAACTATGCTCAATTCTGTCAATTGCTCAACGGTAATTTGTTCACCCACCGTAACACTTATGCTCTCGAGAGAAGCCTCTAGTGAAACCTATGGCCCCTGGGTCTATTTTCCATCATATTAATCTTCCAATACTTAGTTATTTCCTTTGCCATTTATTTTACTTGCATCTTTATTTCTCTTTATCATAAAAATACCAAAAATATTATTTTATCATATCTATCAGATCTCACTCTCGTAGATGACCGTGAAGGGATTGACAACCCCTTTATCGCGTTGGTTGCGAGGAGTTTATTTGTTTGTGTATGTGTGAGGGACTCGTGAGTGGCCTCCTACTGGATTGATACCTTGGTTCTCAAAAGCTGAGGGAAATACTTACGTTGCTCTGCTGCATCACCCTTTCCTCTTCAAGGGAAAACCAACGCAGTGCTCAAGAGGTTGCATTGGGTTTGCTTCCAAGCCCAAGAACAAGAAGAAGAATGACAAGGCCAAATGACCTCCTCCTCTCAAGCAAACTTTTGTGAAGGAGGAAGAGGGTGCTTCTAAGGAGAAGAAGAACAATGAGAACGGTGGTGGTGTCAAGAAGGGCAATGCCACCCCTTCCAGCAAAGTCGTCGACTTTAACCCTTCTTATGTGTTGTGTCATGCTAGTGATGGGCATGTTTATATGAGTACATTGAATGGTCTATTTGGGTTCCTAAGACCCTTATTACTAACATCAAAGGACCCATTACAAAATGGGTACCTAAAACCAAGCATTGATCTCTTGTAGGTGTTTGCTTCCGGTGGGGATCATGGTTTCTCGATAGTGGAGCCACTAATCATATGACCGGAAGCAAGGACTTGGTGGTGGATGTGCACAAGATTCCATCTATGCCCACCAATGTCGAGTGGGATGTTGCCTCATCTTCTAAGGTATTGGGACTTGTCAAGGTTGTCATTTCTCATGATATCACGATCGAGAAAGGCATGCTTGTTGAGTCCCTTGCATACAATTTACATTCCGTTCGTCAACTTACACTCATGGGCTTTGCCACTTTCTCTGATATTTATACCGTGGCCCTCTTGTGGAGCTAGACTCTTAAAGTAGCCTTTGTTGGGCATGTCAAGAACGGTCTCTATGTGATTAACTTTTCGGAGCGACCCACTAAGACCGCGACATGCCTAGTGGCTAAAGTTGACGTGGGATGGCTTTGGCATCGCCGTTTAGCCCATGTCAATATGATATCTTTGCAAAGACTTCTCAATGGGGACCACGTCCGTGGACTAACAAATGTTAGTTTTGCCAAAGATCGTGCTTGAAGTGCTTGTATCGAAGGAAAGCTACATGACAAGGCACACCCTCCCACGACTATCATCTACTCGAAGAGGCCTTTGGAGCTCCTTCACTTGGATATCTTTGGGCCTCCATCCTTTGATAGTCTTGGGAGTAGAAAGTATTGCGTGGTGATAATGGATGATTATTCAAGATACACTTGGGTATACTTTTTCAAGAGGAAGAGTGGGACCCAACAAACCATCATTGACTTTGCAAATGAAGCTCAATGCCAACACAATGCAAAGATTTTGATAATAAGAAGTGACAACGGCACCGAGTTCAAGAACTACACCTTGGATGAGTTTCTTAGTGATGAGGGGATCAAGCATCAATATTCCGCACCTTACACCCCTCAACAAAATGGTGTAGCGGAGAGGAAGAACCGGACGTTGATGGATGCGGCAAGGACCATGATGGAGGAGTTCAAGTATCCATACAACTTTTGGTCCGAAGCCATCAACACCGCGTGTCATGCATCCAATCGGCTCTATCTCCGCAAATGCTTGAACAAAACTCCATATGATATACTCACCGGTAACAAGCCCAACCTCAAGTACTTTCGGGTGTTCAGGTGTAAGTGTTTCATTCTTAAGAAAGGTGTTCGTTTGTCTAAATTTGAGGCTAGAGCTTATGAGGGCATATTTGTTGGTTATGCTACAAACTCTCATGTTTACCGTGTCCTCAATAAGTCCACAGGACTTATTGAGGAGACGTGTAACGTGGAGTTTGATGCGAATAACGGCTCCCATGTGGAGCAAAGTGGTACTTGTGATGTAGGTGATGAAATTCCTCCCCAAGCCATAAGAAGAATGGGTGTTGGTTTTATCCTACCCGTTGAGGAACCCCTTGTGGCCTAAGGAGAAGGACAATGTTCCAGTCAAGTGGAACCATCACCAACCCAAGACCCGCATGCTTCCGAAGAACAAAGTGAAGGCCATCAACCTCATGCACAAGATCAAGGGCAAGATCAACCTCAAGATGGTGTTGAACCACCAAGTGATTCCCAAGGACAAGTTCTCACCTCCGAGCAAGTTCAAGATCAAGAGCAAGCTCATGATCAAGAAGAAGCTCAAGACGACGCTCAAGATGATCAAGTTATCGCTCCTCAACTCACTCCCGAGGAGGAATTGGAGCGTCGTGCCGCCAAGATTGCATCCAAGCTCTCTACCAAGGGTCATCTCATGACAAATGTGCTTGGAAGCATTCGAAAGGGGGTAAGCACTCGTAGACAATTAGCAAACTATTGTGAACATCACGCGTTTATTTCTTGTGTTGAACCCCAAAAGGTGTATGAGGCGCTCGAGGATCCGGATTGGCTTAATGCCATGCATGAAGAACTCAACAACTTCGAGCACAACAAGGTGTGGAGATTGGTGCCAGGGCCAACGAGGAATCATAATGTCATTGGAACCAAGTGGATATTCAAGAACAAGCAAGATGCTCACGGGATTATCGTTCGCAACAGGGCTCGGTTGGTAGCACAAGGCTACTCCCAAGTCGAGGGTATCGACTATGGTGAATCCTTCGCTCCCGTTGCTCATCTTGAATCCATTCGTTTGTTGATTGCTTATGCTTCTCATCATAACTTTAAGTTGCAACAAATGGATGTGAAGAGTGCTTTTCTTAATCGTCCTATTAATGATTTGGTATATGTCAAACAACCCCCGGGGTTCGAGGATCCCTATTTCCCCGATCACGTGTACCAACTCGATAAGGCGCTATATGACCTGAAACAAGCCTCATGTGCGTGGTATGAGCACCTTACCGAGTTGTTACAAGATCGCGTGGGTGTGAAATTGGGAAAATCGACCCCAATCTGTTTACCAAGAAGGTCAAAGGGGAATTGTTTGTATGCCTACTATATGTTGATGATATTATCTTTGGTTCCCTTAACAAAGCTTTCAATGAGGAGTTTGCCGCTCTCATGACCTCAAAGTTCAAGATGTCCATGATGGGATAGTTGAAGTTCTTTCTCGGATGCGAAATCAAACAAAGAAGAGAAGGAACCTTCATCAACCAAGACGAATACACTCAAGACAAGCTCAAGAGATTCAAGCTAAGTGATGTCAAGTCGGCTTCCACTTCAATGCATGTCAAATGCCAACTTGACATAGATCCCAATGGTAAAGCGGTGGATCAAAAGGTATATCGCTCCATGATTGGCTCATTGCTTTACCTTTGTGCATCTAGTCCGGATATCATGTTGAGTGTGGGAATTTGTGCACAGTTTCAAGCCACACCTAAGGAAAGCCACTATGTGGCGGTCAAGCGAATCTTTCAGTATTTGGCTCATACCCCAAACTTTGGCTTATGGTACCCTAGAGGAGCAAGCTTAAACCTTGTAGGCTATTCGGACTCTGATTGGGCTGGAGACAAAGTGGATAGGAAGTCAACTTCCGGAGGGTGCCAATTCCTTGGTTGCTCTTTGGTGAGTTGGTATTCTAAGAAGCAAAGTTGGGTGTCTCTCACATTCACCGAAGCGGAGTATGTGGCCGCCGGTAGTTGTTGTGCAGAACTTCTATGGATGAGGCAAACTTTAAAGGATTACTGTGTCATTTGTGACAAAGTGCCTATTTGGTGTGACAATGAAAGTGCCATTAGGATTTTTCTCAACCCGGTGCAACACTGCAAGAGAAAGCATATTGAGATTTGGTATCACTTCATCCAGGATCATATTAGGCGAGGGGAGATCGAGCTCAACTATGTCAACACTCATGATAACCTTGCAGATATCTTCATGAAGCCCTTGGATGAAGCAAGATTTCACGAGTTAAGGCATGAGCTAAATATCATTGATTCGAGCAATGTGGCTTGAACCCGTGCACACCCCACCATACTCATATTGATATCTTGTTTAGGTGTAGGCATGGACATAGGGGGAGTGTTGTTCTCTCAATGAACTCACCCTCCCCCCATTATGCATAAATTGATCAACTCTTTCACATTAGCCATTTTTTATGGTACTTGTGCTTCAAAGACGAGTTTTGGTCATGGGCCCAAGGATAATTCTTTACACTGTCATACCAATTGACTCAAACATAGGTGGCTCCGGCCACCGCCCTCTCTTTGGAGAGGTTGTGTCTCGTGTATGGTCCTTGTTGTCTCTTGCCTTTCTTTTCTTCGAGCCGAGTTTGTGTTTGAGTTTCCTCTTGGGTTAGCTTCTTGTGTGTGTTCGGTTGCTTGAAGGTTGCATTGCAAAGGCCGTTTTCCTATCTTGTTTGTGAAACTTGCACTTTCTTGGGGGTACGGTACTACCGTGGCAAGCCATGGTACTACCGCAGGAGGTGGGCTGCTCTGTGCATGCACAGATGCATCCTAGATACGGTACTACCGCTTCCATCGCGGCAGTATTTTTTTACTGCCGTTGGAAGAGCGGTACTACCGCCCCGCGAGCGGTACTTCCGCCCGGGCGCTACTATTGCAATGACCCGCGGTACTACCGCGCCATCGCGAGCGGGTGGGGGTTAAGAGCGGAGCAGGGGGAGTTCCAACTCCCCCATACCCATTCATCTCCTTTCACCACCCCGTCTCTCTTTCTCTCCTGCCAAAGAACGGCGCCGGAAGACCTCGTCGGATCTCCGTCTTCGGCCGCTCTCCTCGCATTCCGACCGGTGGGATCGTTCCCCACCTCGCCCTCTTGCCATGGACCCCGGTATTTCCAGAAGTCCTTCCCTTTTTGTTCCATTCTTGTGCTTCTAGGTATTGAGGAGATGCATGTGTAGTTTGTGTAATTTTTTGCTAATTCTTTTCAAGAGAGGATTGTAGGAGATTGCTAGTGCAGTAGACATGCTATTTGGAATGATACAACAGTATAGTTTGATCAACGGTAGTACCGATCTAGTGTTGCGGTTGTTTCTACATCCGGATCCATATCCTGATCCGCTGTTCATGTCGCTATCGAGTCCGTGCGGTACTACCGCTCCTCCTGGAGTGGTACTACCACACCCTCTCCCATGAATAGACCTCGACACGTACTACCGCTTCCTGACGCGGTACTACCGCGCGGGGCACGGAAGTAAAAAATTAGGGACAATTGCATTTTGCCCCTAGTTGGTTCTTACCCACGGGTTTTGCCCTTACTTTTCAAGCTTGCTCAGTTTTGCCCTTACTTTTTCCTCTGACGTCGCTGGAATGCCCTTCCGTCGAGATTCCGTCTGGTCAACGATGTTTGACCGTTATTTTGGACAAAAATGCCCTTGATCACGGGCAGAGGCTCTATCTCCCTTACATGCAGGTCCCACCGGAAAAAGGAAAATGAAAAGAAGAAAATTAAATAATCAGGACCCTCTCTCTCCCTTACACGTTGGACCCACTGGAAGAAATCAAAAAGAAATAAAACATGACCCTCTCTCTTTCCCTTACATGTGGGTCCCATAACACAAAATAAAAAGCAAAAAACTTTATCTCTCACCTCCCCGTCTCTCTCATCCCCGATGCGCATGGATGGCCCTGACGGATGGAGCTCTGGCGAGCTCCTCTTGCGAGCCCCTCCGATGGCCACGGGAGCCACCTCGCTCAACCTCCTATTGCCTACCCTCATCCACCTTGGTCAACCTCGTCCAAAGCCGTACGAAATCATCACCGAGAGCCACCGGAGCCATGCGTCCTCGCCACAATTTGAACACTGCGGCCAAGTTCATCCCTAGTTTAAATTACCATGCCCATAACACTCTATTGATGTCTAGAGCCTCCCTGCAGAATTAATTGAATT
Organism: Triticum dicoccoides; assembly: GCF_002162155.2. NCBI lineage: Eukaryota > Viridiplantae > Streptophyta > Magnoliopsida > Poales > Poaceae > Triticum > Triticum dicoccoides. The sequence continues at coordinate 720,514,847 of NC_041392.1, forward strand.
GGGATGCTCGAAATCGATGACATGGACTTCGTCTTCTCCGCCTCCGGTGAAGGCCGCTGTCGTCTCGATCTCTTTCTCCGGTGACCCGCGCACCTCCTCTGCAATTTCATCGCCTCCCTGAGGTTCTGCAGAAGCTTCCAGCGCCATCCCATATGAGTCTTGCATCCCCGAGCCGATGTGCCCGTGTCGCCATGCTCTGAAGCCGCCAGTGAGGTATGTCCTCGCTCTGGTGCTTCCCTTCCCCAGCCGGGTACATATATGTGTTTCTTGCGAGTGCCTCGTGCTTCGCCCTCTCTCCCGGAGCCTTCCCGTGCCTTCTAGCTCGCTGCACGAATCTCGCCGCCTGCGACTACCACTAGTCACCTCCTTCCCATGTGTAAGAGAGAGAGGGGGGTCATGTTTTATTTCTTTCCTTTTTGATTTCTCCTTCTGGGTCCCATGTGTAAGGGAGAGAGAGGGGTCCTGATTATTTCTTTTTCTTTTTTGGTAGGACCAGCATGCAAGACACATAGAGCCTCTGCCCGCGACCAGGGGCATTTTAGTCCAAAGTAACGGTCAAACGTCTTTGACCGGACGGAATTTTGACCGAAGGGCATTCGAGGGACCTTGGAGGAAAAAGTAAGGGCAAAACTGAGCAAGCCCAAAAAGTAAGGGCAAAACCCGGGGGTAGGAACCAACTGGGGGCAAAAATGCAATTTTCCCAAAAAAAATTACTTCCGCTCTAGGCGCGGTACTACCGTGCCACTCCGGCACAGTACTACCGCGGCTGGAGTGGCTGTAATTTTTTACTTCCGTGAACCTGTCCGGTACTACCGTAGATTTGCAAATTTTGCTGTTTTCTCCTTCCAAAACTCGTGTTTGCTTGTTTCATTTAGTTTTGGCCCTCGTATTTGCAATAATCCTTCTCGGTTTCTCTCGTGTTTGTGTTGTGTGTCATAGGTGATGGCTCCAATGTCCATCGTTCGAATCCCAGACGTGAAACGGGTTCGAAGCGCCTGCGCAACCAAGATGAGGTTCCAGAGGGTTCCAGTGCCCCCCAACATAGGACCAAGTCAACCGCCACCAAGACCAAGGAGCCAACAATGGGCATGGATGAGATTCCTCTAGCAGAGTTCATCACTCGCCAGAGAATCAACCCCTATGTGAAGCCCCGTGAGAATTTTAGAGGGAATGAGTTGTTTTGGACCAAGCAACAGAACCTTATCTTCCTGGATGTGATCAAGGCCAAGCAGAACATCTACGTCGACGTGCACTAGATTGACATGGTTCACATGAGGAAGGATAACCACCGGGAATATTTTGGTGGGGCTTTGACCTGGTGGAGCAATTTGGCATTGAGGACTTGCTCACGTTTCACATGGACTATGACCCAGAGATTGTGGCACAGTTCTTTGCGTCGGTCCACTTCCATCCTGATGAGGAACGGACCATGACGTGGATGGCCAATGGGCAAAGGATGACTGCTAAGTGGAAGGAGTTCATGGCGCTGTTGCATGTTCGTGATGAGGGGCTCAATTCGCCCATTGGTGTCCGCCCTCATGCCAACCCCGATTCAGCCAGGAAGGACAAGCTTTAGTCGTACCTCATTCAGAAGAAGCTTGGCACTGACAAGAAGACTTGGGTGTTGAATCCATTCCTTGACATCATGCACCAGATCTTCCGCAACACCCTCTTAACGCGCATTGGTGACAAGGATAAGGTGTTGGGGGTCGTAGCAGAAATATAAAATTTTCTACGCATCACCAAGATCAATCTATGGAGTAATCTAGCAACGAGAGAGAAGAGAGTGCATCTACATACCCTTGTAGATCGCTAAGCGGAAGTGTTCAAGAGAACGGGGTTGATGGAGTCGTACTCGTCGTGATCCAAATCACCGATGATCCTAGCGTCGAACAGACGGCACCTCCGCGTTCAACACACGTACGGAGCGGAGACGTCTCCTCCTTCTTGATCCAGCAAGGGGAGAGGAGAAGTTGATGGAGATCCAGCAGCACGACGGCTTGGTGGTGGAAGTAGCGGGATCCCGGCAGGGCTTCGCCAAGCGCAAGCGGGGAGGAAGAGGTGTCACGGGAGGGAGGGAGGCGCCAGTGTTGGGGAACATAGTAATTTCAAAATTTCCTACGCACACGCAAGATCATAGTGATGCATAGAAAAGAGAGGGGAGAGTGTGATCTACGTACCCTTGTAGACAGACAGCGGAAGCACTATGACGATCCAGCAAAGTGTCGGGGAAGAGTTCCGTCAGCACGACGGCGTGGTAACGATCTTGATGTTCTACCGTCGCAGGGCTTCGCCTAAGCACCGCTACAATATTATCGAGGATGATGGTGGAAGGGGGCACCGCACACGGCTAAGAAAACGATTACGTGGATCAACTTGTGTGTCTAGGGGTGCCCCCTGCCCCCGTATATAAAGGAGCAAGGGGAGGAGGCCAGCCAGCCCTATGGCGCACCAAGGAGGAGGAGTCCTCCTCCTAGTAGGAGTAGGACTCCCCTCTTTCCTACTCCTACTAGGAGGGGGAAAGGAAGGGGGGAGGGAGAAGGAAAGGGGGGTACCGCCCCTCCTCTCCTAGTCCAATTTGGACCAGGGGGGAGGAGGCGCGCGGCCCACCCTGGCTGCCCCTCTCTCTCCACTAAGGCCCATAAGGCCCATTACTTCTCCCGGGGGGGTTCCGGTAACCCTCCGGCACTCCAGTTTTCTCCGAAATCACCCGGAACACTTACGGTATCCGAATATAGCCGTCCAATATATCAATCTTTATGTCTCGACCATTTGGAGACTCCTCGTCATGTCCGTGATCATATCTGGGACTCCGAACTAACTTCGGTACATCAAAACTCATAAACTCATAATATAACTGTCATTGAAACCTTAAGCGTGCGGACCCTACGGGTTCGAGAACAATGTAAACATGACCGAGACATGTCTCCGGTCAATAACCAATAGCAGAACCTGGATGCTCATATTGGCTCCCACATATTCTACGAAGATCTTCATCGGTCAGACCGCATAACAACATACGTTGTTCCCTTTGTCATCGGTATGTTACTTGCCTGAGATTCGATCGTCAGTATCTCAATACCTAGTTCAATCTCGTTGCCGGCAAGTCTCATTATTCGTTTTGTAATACATCATCTCGCAACTAACTCATTAGTTGCAATGCTTGCAAGGCTTATGTGATGTGCATTACCGAGAGGGCCCAGAGATACCTCTCCGACAATCGGAGTGACAAATCCTAATCTCGAAATACGCCAACCCAACATTTACCTTTGGAGACACCTATAGAGCTCCTTTATAATCACCCAGTTATGTTCTGACGTTTGGTAGCACACAAAGTGTTCCTCCGGCAAACGGGAGTTGCATAATCTCATAGTCATAGGAACATGTAAAGTCATGAAGAAAGCAATAGCAACATACTAAACGATCGGGTGCTCAGCTAATGGAATGGGTCATGTCAATCACATCATTCTCCTAATAATGTGATCCCGTTAATCAAATGACAACACATGTCTATGGTTAGGAAACATAACCATCTTTGATTAACAAGCTAGTCAAGTAGAGGCATACTAGTGACGTTTAGTTTGTCTATATATTCACACAAGTATTATGTTTCCGGATAATACAATTATAGCATAAATAATAAACATTTATCATGATATAAGGAAATAAAATAATAACATTATTATTGCCTCTAGGGCATCTTACCTTCAGTCTCCCACTTGCACTAGAGTCAATAATCTAGATTACACTGTAATGATTCTAACACCCATGGAGCTTGGTGCTGATCATGTTTTGCTCGTGGAAGAGGCTTAGTCAACGGGTCTGCAACATTTAGATCCGTATGTATCTTGCAAATCTCTATGTCTCCCACCTGGACTAGATCTCGGATGGAATTGAAGCGTCTCTTGATGTGCTTGGTTCTCTTGTGAAATCTGGATTCCTTTGCCAAGGCAATTGCACCAGTATTGTCACAGAAGATTTTCATTGGACCCGATGCACTAGGTATGACACCTAGATTAGATATGAACTCTTTCATCCAGACTCCTTCGTTTGCTGCTTCTGAAGCAGCTATGTACTCCGCTTCACATGTAGATCCCGCCACAACGCTTTGTTTAGAACTGCACCAACTGACAGCTCCATCGTTTAATGTAAACACGTATCCGGTTTGTGATTTAGAATCGTCCGGATCAGTGTCAAAGCTTGCATCAACGTAACCATTTACGATGAGCTCTTTGTCACCTCCATATATGAGAAACATATCCTTAGTCCTTTTCAGGTATTTCAGGATGTTCTTGACCGCTGTCCAGTGATCCACTCCTGGATTACTTTGGTACCTTCCTGCTAGACTTATAGCAAGACACACATTAGGTCTAGTACACAGCATTGCATACATGATAGAGCCTATGGCTGAAGCATAGGGAACATCTTTCATTTTCTCTCTATGGCTGAAGCATAGGGAACATCTTTCAGGAATGCAGTTTTGACATCCATCTGCCAAATTTCATAATTATAAAACGCGGCAATTGCTAACATGATTCAGACAGACTTAAGCATCGCTACGGGTGAGAAGGTCTCATCATAGTCAATCCCTTGAACTTGTCGAAAACCTTTTGCGACAAGTCGAGCTTTGTAGACAGTAACATTACCATCAGCGTCACTCTTCTTCTTGAAGATCCATTTATTCTCAATTGCTTGCCCATCTTTGGGAAAGTCAACCAAAGTCCATACTTTGTTCTCATACATGGATCCCATCTCAGATTTCATGGCTTCAAGCCATTTTGCGGAATCTGGGCTCACCATCGCTTCTCCATAGTTCGTAGGTTCATCATGATCTAGTAGCATGACTTCCAGAACAGGATTACTGTACCACTCTGGTGCGGATCTTACTCTGGTTGATCTACGAGGTTCAGTAGTATCTTGTTCTGAAGTTTCTTTATCATCATCATTAGCTTCCTCACTAATTGGTGTAGGTGTCACAGAAACTGGTTTCTGTGATGTGCTACTTTCCAATAAGGGAGCAGGTATAGTTACCTCATCAAGTTCTACTTTCCTCCCACTCACTTCTTTCGAGAGAAACTCCTTCTCTAGAAAGTTTCCGAATTTAGCAACAAAAGTCTTGCCTTCGGATCTGTGATAGAAGGTGTATCCAATAGTTTCCTTTGGATATCCTATGAAGACACATTTTTCCGATTTGGATTCGAGCTTATCAGGTTGAAGCTTTTTCACATAAGCATCGCAGCCCCAAACTTTCAGAAACGACAACTTTGGTTTCTTGCCAAACCACAGTTCATAAGGCGTCGTCTCAATGGATTTTGATGGTGCCCTATTTAGCATGAATGCGGCCGTCTCTAGAGCATAACCCCAAAACGATAGCGGTAAATCAGTAAGAGACATCATAGATCGCACCATATCAAGTAAAGTACGATTACGACGTTCGGACACACCATTACGTTGTGGTGTTCCGGGTGGCGTGAGTTGCGAAACTATTCCGCATTGTTTCAAATGTAAACCAAACTCGTAACTCAAATATTCTCCTCCACGATCAGATCGTAGGAATTTTATTTTCTTGTTACGATGATTTTCAACTTCACTCTAAAACTCTTTGAACTTTTCAAATGTTTCAGACTTATGTTTCATTAAGTAGATATACCCATATCTGCTTAAGTCATCTGTGAAGGTGAGAAAATAACGATATCCGCCACGAGCCTCAACATTCATCGGACCACATACATCTGTATATATGATTTCCAACAAGCTGTTGCTCTCTCCATAGTACCGGAGAACGGTGTTTTTGTCATCTTACCCATAAGGCACGGTTCGCAAGTACCAAGCGATTCATAATCAAGTGGTTCCAAAAGTCCATCAGTATGGAGTTTCTTCATGTGCTTTATACCGATATGACCTAAACGGCAGTGCCACAAATAAGTTGCACTATCATTATCAACTCTGCATCTTTTGGTTTCAACATTATGAATATGGGTGTCACTACTATCGAGATTTAATAAGAATAGACCATTCTTCATGGGTGCATGACCATAAAAGATTTTATTCATAAAAATAAAACAACCATTATTCTCTAATTTAAATGAATAACCGTCTCGCATCAAACAAGATCTAGATATAATGTTCATGCTTAACGCTGGCACCAAATAACAATTATTTAGGTCTAACATTAATCCCGAAGGTAGATGTAGAGGTAGCGTGCCGACCGTGATCACATCGACTTTGGAACCATTTCCCACGCGCATCGTCACCTCATCCTTAGCCAATCTTCGCTTAATCCGTAGTCCATGTTTCGAGTTGCAAATGTTAGCAATAGAATTAGTATCAAATACCCAGGTGCTACTGCGAGCATTAGTAAGGTACACATCAATAACATGTATATCACATATACCTTTGTTCTATTGGGGAACGTAGTAATTTCACAAAAATTCCTACTCACACGCAAGATGATGGTGATGCATAGCAACGAGAGGAGAGAGTGTGATCTACGTACCCTTGTAGACCGACAGTGGAAGCATTAGCACAACGCGGTTGATTTAGTCGTACGTCTTCACAGCCCGACCGATCAAGCACCGAAACTACGGCACCTCCGAGTTTTAGCACACGTTCAGCTCGATGACGATCCCCGGACTCCGATCTAGTAAAGTGTCGGGCAAGAGTTCCGTCAATACGACGGCGTGGTGATGATCTTGATGTTCTACCATCACAGGGCTTCGCCTTAGCACCGCTACAATATTATCGAGGATTATGGTGGAAGGGGGCACCGCACACGAATAAGAAAACGATCACGTGGATCAACTTGTGTGTCTAGGGGTGCCCCCTGCCCCCGTATATAAAGGAGCAAGGGGAGGAGGCCGGCCGGCCCTATAGGCGCGCCAAGGAGGAGTCCTCCTCCTACTAGGAGTAGGACTCCTACTAGGAGGGGGAAGGAAGTGGGGAGGGAGAAGGAAAGGGGGGCGCCGCCCCCCCCTCTCCTAGTCCAATTCGGACCAGGGGGGAGGAGGCGCGCGGCCCACCCTGGCTTCCCTATTCTCTCTCCACTAAGGCCCATATGGCCCATTACTTCTCTCGGGGGGGGTTCCGGTAACCCTCCGGTACTCCGGTTTTCTCCGAAATCACCCGAAACACTTCCGGTGTCCGAATATAACCGTCCAATATATCAATCTTTATGTCTCGACCATTTCGAGACTCCTCGTTATGTCTGTGATCACATCCGGGACTCCGAACTAACTTTGGTACATCAAAACTCATAAACTCATAATATAACTGTCGTCGAAACCTTAAGTGTGCAGACCCTACGGGTTCGAGAACAATGTAGACATGACCGAGACATGTCTCCGGTCAATAACCAATAGTAGAACCTGGATGCTCATATTGGCTCCCACATATTCTATGAAGATCTTTATCGGTCAGACCGCATAACAACATACATTGTTCCCTTTGTCATCGGTATGTTACTTGCCCGAGATTCGATCGTCGGTATCTCAATACCTAGTTCAATATCGTTACCGGCAAGTCTATTTACTCGTTTCGTAATACATCATCTCGCAACTAACTCATTAGTTGCAATGCTTGCGAGGCTTATGTGATGTGCATTACCGAGAGGGCCCAGAGATACCTCTCCGACAATTGGAGTGACAAATCCTAATCTCGAAATACGCCAACCCAACATTTACCTTTGGAGACACCTATAGAGCTCCTTTATAATCACCCAGTTACGTTGTGATGTTTGGTAGCACACAAAGTGTTCCTCCGGCAAACGGGAGTTGCATAATCTCATAGTCATAGGAACATGTATAAGTCATGAAGAAAGCAATAGCAACATACTAAACGATCGGGTGCTAAGCTAATGGAATGGTCCATGTCAATCACATCATTCTCCTAATAATGTGATCCCGTTAATCAAATGACAACACATGTCTATGGTTAGGAAACATAACCATCTTTGATTAACGAGCTAGTCAAGTAGAGGCATACTAGTGACGTTTAGTTTGTCTATGTATTCACACAAGTATTATGTTTCCGGATAATACAATTCTAGCATGAATAATAAACATTTATCATGATATAAGGAAATAAAATAATAACATTATTATTGCCTCTAGGGTATATTTCATTCAGTCTCCCACTTGCACTAGAGTCAATAATCTAGATTACACAGTAATGATTCTAACACCCATGGAGCTTTGGTGCTGATCCTGTTTTGCTCGTGGAAGAGGCTTACTCAATGGGTCTGCAACATTCAGATCCGTATGTATCTTGGAAATCTCTATGTCTCCCACCTGGACTAGATCCCGGATGGAATTGAAGCGTCTCTTGATGTGCTTGGTTCTCTTGTGAAATCTGGATTCCTTTGCCAAGGCAATTGCACCAGTATTGTCACAAAAGATTTTCATTGGACCCGATGCACTAGGTATGACACCTAGATCGGATATGAACTCCTTCATCCAGACTCCTTCGTTTGCTACTTCCGAAACAGCTATGTACTCCGCTTCACATGTAGATCCCGCCACAACGCTTTGTTTAGAACTGCACCAACTGACAGCTCCACCGTTTAATGTAAACACGTATCCGGTTTGCGATTTAGAATCGTCCGGATTAGTGTCAAAGCTTGCATCAACATAACCATTTACGATGAGCTCTTTGTCACCTCCATATATGAGAAACATATCCTTAGTCCTTTTCAGGTATTTCAGGATGTTCTTGACCGCTGTCCAGTGATCCACTCCTGGATTACTTTGGTACCTCCCTGCTAGACTTACAGCAAGACACACATCAGGTCTGGTACACAGAATTGCATACATGATAGAGCCTATGGTTGAAGCATAGGGAACATCTTTCATTTTCTCTCTATCTTCTACATTGGTCGGGCATTGAGTCTTACTCAATTTCACACCTTGTAACACAGGCAAGAATCCTTTCTTTGCTTGATCCATTTTGAACTTCTTCAAAATTTTGTCAAGGTATGTGCTTTGTGAAAGTCCAATTAAGCATCTTGATCTGTCTCTATAGATCTTAATGCCCAATATGTAAGCAGCTTCACCGAGGTCTTTCATTGAAAAACTCTTATTCAAGTATCCCTTTATGCTATCCAGAAATTCTATATCATTTCCGATTAGTAATATGTCATCTACATATAATATCAGAAATGCTACAGAGCTCCCACTCACTTTCTTGTAAATACAGGCTTCTCGAAAAGTCTGTTCAAAACCAAATGCTTTGATCACACTATCAAAGCGTTTATTCCAACTCCGAGAAGCTTGCACCAGTCCATAAATGGATCGCTGGAGCTTGCAAACTTTGTTAGCTCCCTTTGGATCGACAAAACCTTTCGGTTGCATCATATACAACTCTTCTTCCAGAAATCCATTCAGGAATGCAGTTTTGACATCCATTTGCCAAATTTCATAATTACAAAATGCGGCAATTGCTAACATGATTCGGACAGACTTAAGGATCGCTACGGGTGAGAAGGTCTCATCGTAGTTAATCCCTTGAACTTGTCGAAAACCTTTTGCGACAAGTCGAGCTTTGTAGACAGTAATATTACCGTCAGCGTCAGTCTTCTTCTTGAAGATCCATTTATTCTCAATTGCTTGTCGATCATTGGGCAAGTCAACCAAAGTCCATACGTTGTTCTCATACATAGATCCCATCTCAGATTTCATGGCTTCAAGCCATTTTGCGGAATCTGGGCTCACCATCGCTTCTTCATAGTTCGTAGGTTCATCATGATCTAGTAGCATGACTTCCAGAACAGGATTACCGTACCACTCTGGTGCGGATCTTACTCTGGTTGATCTACGAGGTTCAGTAGTATCTTGTTCTGAATTTTCATGATCACCATCATTAGCTCCCTCACTAATTGGTGTACGTGTCACTGAAACTGGTTTCTGTGATGTACTACTTTCCAATAAGGGAGCAGGTACAGTTACCTCATCAAGTTCTACTTTCCTCCCACTCACTTCTTTCGAGAGAAACTCCTTCTCTAGAAAGTTTCCAAATTTGGCAACAAAAGTCTTGCCTTCAGATCTGTGATAGAAGGTGTATCCAATAGTTTCCTTTGTATATCCTATGAAGACACATTTCTCTGATTTGGGTTTCAGCTTATCAGGTTGAAGCTTTTTCACATAAGCATCGCAGCCCCAAACTTTCAGAAACGACAACTTTGGTTTCTTGCCAAACCACAGTTCATAAGGCGTCGTCTCAACGGATTTTGATGGTGCCCTATTTAACGTGAATGCGGTTGTCTCTAGAGCATATCCCCAAAACGATAGCGGTAAATTAGTAAGAGACATCATAGATCGCACCATATGTAGTAAAGTACGATTATGATGTTCGGACACACCATTACGCTGTGGTGTTACGGGTGGCATGAGTTGCGAAACTATTCCGCATTGTTTCGAATGTACACCAAACTCGTAACTCAAATATTCTCCTCCATGATCAGATCGTAGGAATTTTATTTTCTTGTTACGATGATTTTCAACTTCACTCTGAAATTCTTTGAACTTTTCAAACGTTTCAGACTTATGTTTCATTAAGTAGATATACCCATATCTGCTTAAGTCATCTGTGAAGGTGAGAAAATAACGATATCCACCACGAGCCTCAACATTCATCAGACCACATACATCTGTATGTATGATTTCTAACAAATCTGTTGATCTCTCCATAGTACCGGAGAACAGTGTTTTTGTCATCTTACCCATAAGGCATGGTTCGCAAGTACCAAGTGATTCATAATCAAGTGGTTCCAAAAGTCCATCAGTATGGAGTTTCTTCATGCGCTTTACACCGATATGACCCAAACGGCAGTGCCACAAATAAGTTGCACTATCATTATCAACTCTGCATCTTTTGGCTTCAACATTATGAATATGTGTGTCACTACTATCGAGATTTAATAAGAATAGACCACTCTTTAAGGGTGCATGACCATAAAAGATATTACTCATATAAATAGAACAACTATTATTCTCTGATTTAAATGAATAACCATCTCGCATCAAACAAGATCCAGATATAATATTCATGCTTAACGCTGGCACCAAATAACAATTATTTAGGTCTAATACTAATCCCGGAGGTAGATGTAGAGGTAGCGTGCCGACCGCGATCACATCGACTTTGGAACCATTTCCCACGCGCATCGTCACCTCGTCCTTAGCCAATCTTCGCTTAATCCGTAGTCCCTGTTTTGAGTTGCAAATGTTAGCAACAGAACCAGTACCAAATACCCAGGTGCTACTGCAAGCATTAGTAAGGTACACATCAATAACATGTATATCACATATACCTTTGTTCACCTTGCCATCCTTCTTATCCGCCAAATACTTGGGGCAATTCCACTTCAAGTGACCAGTCTGCTTGCAGTAGAAGCACTCAGTTTCAGGCTTAGGTCCAGGTTTGGGTTTCTTCTCTTGAGTAGCAACTTGCTTGCTGTTCTTTTTGAAGTTCCCCTTCTTCTTTCCTTTGCCTTTTTTCTTGAAACTAGTGGTCTTGTTGACCATCAACACTTGATGCTCCTTCTTAATTTCTACCTCCGCAGCTTTCAGCATTGCGAAGAGCTCGGGAATAGTCTTATTCATCCCTTGCATATTATAGTTCATCACGAAGCTCTTGTAGCTTGGTGGTAGTGATTGGAGAATTCTGTCAATGAGGCAATCATCTAGAAGATTAACTCCCAATTGAATCAAGTGATTATTATACCCAGACATTTTGAGTATATGCTCACTCACAGAACTGTTCTCCTCCATCTTGCAGCTATAGAACTTATTGGAGACTTCATATCTCTCAATCCGGGCATTTGCTTGAAATATTAACTTCAACTCCTGGAACATCTCATATGCTCCATGACGTTCAAAACGTCGTTGAAGTCCCGATTCTAAGCCGTAAAGCATAGCACACTGAACTATCGAGTAGTCATCAGCTTTGCTCTGCCAGACTTTCATAACATCTGGTGTTGCTCCAGCAGTAGGCCTGGCACCCAGCGGTGCTTCTAGGACGTAATTCTTATATGCAGCAATGAGGATAATCTTCAAGTTACGGACCCAGTCCGTGTAATTGCTACCATCATCTTTCAACTTTGCTTTCTCAAGGAACGCATTAAAATTCAACGGAACAACAGCACGGCCATCTATCTACAATCAAACATAAACAAGCAAGATACTATCAGGTACTAAGTTCATGATAAATTTAGGTTCAATTAATCATATTACTAAAGAACTCCCACTTAGACAGACATCCCTCTAATCCTCTAAGTGATTACATGATCCAAATCAACTAAACCATGTCCGATCATCACGTGAGATGCAGTAGTTTCATTGGTGAACATCACTATGTTGATCATATCTACTATATGATTCAGGCTTGACCTTTCGGTCTCTGTGTTCTGAGGCCATATTTTTATATGCTTGGCTCGTCAAGTATAACCTGAGTATTCCGCGTGTGCAACTGTTTTGCACCCGTTGTATTTGAACGTAGAGCCTATCACACCCAATCATCACGTGGTGTCGCAGCACAAAGAAATTTCGCAATGGTGCATACTTAGGGAGAACACTTCTTGATAATTAGTGAGAGATCATCTTAAAATGCTACCATCAATCAAAGCAAGATAAGATGCATAAAAGATAAACATCACATGCAATCAATACAAGTGATATGATATGGCCATCATCATCTTGTGCTTGTGATCTCCATCTTCGAAGCACCATCGTGATCACCATCGTCACCGGCGCGACACCTTGATCACCATCGTAGCATCGTTGTTGTCTCGCCAATCTTATGCTTCCACGACTATCGCTACCACTTAGTGATAAAGTAAAGCATTACAGCGCAATTGCATTACATACAATAAAGCGACAACCATATGGCTCCTGCCAGTTGCCGATAACTTGGTTACAAAACATGATCATCTCATACAATAAAATTTAGCATCATGTCTTGACCATATCACATCACAACATGCCCTGCAAAAACAAGTTAGACGTCCTCTACTTTGTTGTTGCAAGTTTTACGTGGCTGCTACGGGCTTAAGCAAGAATCAATCTTACCTACGCATCAAAACCACAACGATAGTTTGTCAAGTTGGTGCTGTTTTCACCTTCGCAAGGACCGGGCATAGCCACACTCGGTTCAACTAAAGTTGGAGAAACTGACACCCGGTAGCCACCTTTGTGCAAAGCACGTCGGGAGAACCGGTCTCGCGTAAGCATACGTGTAATGTCGGTCCGGGCCGCTTCGTCCAACAATACTGCCGAACCAAAGTATGACATGCTGGTAAGCAGTATGACTTATTTCGCCCACAACTCACTTGTGTTCTACTCGTGCATATAACATCAACACATAAAACCTAGGCTCTGATACCACTGTTGGGGAACGTAGTAATTTCAAAAAAAAATCCTACGCACACGCAAGATCACGGTGATGCATAGCAACGAGAGGGGAGAGTGTGATCTACATACCCTTGTAGACCGACAGCGGAAGCGTTAGCACAATGCGGTTGATGTAGTCGTATGTCTTCACAGCCCGACCGATCAAGCACCGAAACTACGGCACCTCCGAGTTTTAGCACATGTTCATCTCGATGACGATCCCTGGACTCCGATCCAGCAAAGTGTCGAGGAAGAGTTCCGTCAGCACGACGGCGTGGTGACGATCTTGATGTTCTACCGTCGTAGGGCTTCGCTTAAGCACCGCTACAATATTATCGAGGATTATGGTGGAAGGGGGCACCGCACACGGCTAAGAAAACGATCACGTGGATCACCTTGTGTGTCTAGGGGTGCCGCTGCCCCCGTATATAAAGGAGCAAGGGGAGGAGGCCGGCCGGCCCTATAGGCACGCCAAGGAGGAGTCCTCCTCCTACTAGGAATAGGACTCCTACTAGGAGGGGGAAGGAAGTGGGGAGGGAGAAGGAAAGGGGGGCGCCGCCCCGCCTCTCCTAGTCCAATTCGGACCAGGGGGGAGGAGGCGCGCGGCCCACCCTGGCTACCCTTCTCTCTCCACTAAGGCCCACATGGCCCATTACTTCTCCCGGGGGGGTTCTGGTAACCCTCTGGTACTCCGGTTTTCTCCGAAATCACCTGGAACACTTCCGGCGTCCGAATATAGCCGTCCAATATATCAATCTTTATGTCTCGACCATTTCGAGACTCCTCGTTATCTCCGTGATCACATCCGGGACTCCGAACTAGCTTTGGTACATCAAAACTCATAAACTCATAATATAACTGTCATCGAAACCTTAAGCGTGCGGACCCTACGGGTTCGAGAACAATGTAGACATGACCGAGACATGTCTCCGGTCAATAACCAATAGCGGAACCTGGATGCTCATATTGACTCCCACATATTCTACGAAGATCTTTATCGGTCAGACCGCATAACAACATGCGTTGTTCCCTTTGTCATCGGTATGTTACTTGCCCGAGATTCGATCGTCGGTATCTCAATACCTAGTTCAATCTCGTTACCGGCAAGTCTCTTTACTCATTTCGTAATGCATCATCTCGCAACTAACTCATTAGTTGCAATGCTTGCAAGGCTTATGTGATGTGCATTACCGAGAGGGCCCAGAGATACCTCTCCGACAATTGGAGTGACAAATCCTAATCTCGAAATACGCCAACCCAACATTTACCTTTGGATACACCTGTAGAGCTCCTTTATAATCACCCAGTTACGTTGTGACGTTTGGTAGCACACATAGTGTTCCTCCGGCAAACGGGGGTTGCATAATCTCATAGTCATAGGAACATGTATAAGTCATGAAGAAAGCAATAGAAATATACTAAACGATCGGGTGCTAAGCTAATGGAATGGGTCATGTCAATCACATCATTCTCCTAATAATGTGATCCCGTTAATCAAATGACAACACATGTCTATGGTTAGGAATCATAACCATCTTTGATTAACGAGCTAGTCAAGTAGAGGCATACTAGTGACGTTTAGTTTGTCTATGTATTCACACAAGTATTATGTTTCCGGATAATACAATTCTAGCACGAATAATAAACATTTATCATGATATAAGGAAATAAAATAATAACATTATTATTGCCTCTAGGGCATATTTCCTTCATGTTCACCTTGCCATCCTTCTTATCCACCAAATACTTGGGGCAGTTCCGCTTCCAGTGACCAGTCTGCTTGTAGTAGAAGCACTCAGTTTCAGGCTTAGGTCGGTTTGGGTTTCTTCTCTTGAGCAGCAACTTGCTTGCTGTTCTCTTTTGAAGTTCCCCTTCTTCTTCCCTTTGCCCTTTTTCTTGAAACTAGTGGTCTTGTTGACCATCAACAGTTGATGCTCCTTCTTGATTTCTACCTCAGCAGCTTTCAGCATTGCGAAGAGCTCGGGAATAGTTTTATTCATCCCTTGCATATTATAGTTCATCATGAAGCTCTTGTAGCTAGGTGGCAGTGATTGGAGAATTCTGTCAATGACGCAATCATCTGGAAGATGAACTCCCAATAGAATCAAGTGATTATTATACCCAAATATTTTGAGTATATGCTCACTGACAGAACTGTTCTCCTCCATCTTGCAGCTATAGAACTTATTGGAGACTTCATATCTCTCAATCCGGACATTTGCTTGAAATATTAACTTCAACTCCTGAAACATATCATATGCTCCATGACGTTCAAAACATCGTTGAAGTCCCGATTCTAAGCCGTAAAGCATGGCACACTGAACTATCGAGTAATCAGCTTTGTTCTGCCAGACGTTCATAACATTTAGTGTTGCTCCAGTAGCAGGTCTGGCACCCAGCGGTGCTTCTAGGACGTAATTCTTCTATGCAGCAATGAGGATAATCCTCAAGTTACGGACCCAGTCCGTGTAATTGCTACCATCATCTTTCAACTTTTCTTTCTCAAGGAACGCATTAAAATTCAACGGAACAACAGCACGGCCATCTATCTACAATCAAACATAAACAAGCAAGATACTATCAGGTACTAAGTTCATGATAAATTTAGGTTCAATTAATCATATTACTAAAGAACTCCCACTTAGACAGACATCCCTCTAATCCTCTAAGTGATTACATGATCCAAATCAACTAAACCATGTCCGATCATCACATGAGATGGAGTAGTTTCATTGGTGAACATCACTATGTTGATCATATCTACTATATGATTCAGGCTTGACCTTTCGGTCTCTGTGTTCTGAGGCCATATTTGTATATGCTTGGCTCGTCAAGTATAACCTGAGTATTCCGCGTGTGCAACTGTTTTGCACCCGTTGTATTTGAACGTAGAGCCTATCACACTCGATCATCACGTGGTGTCGCAGCACAAAGAACTTTCGCAACGGTGCATACTCAGCGAGAACACTTCTTGATAATTAGTGAGAGATCATCTTAAAATGCTACCATCAATCAAAGCAAGATAAGATGCATAAAAGATAAACATCACATGCAATCAATATAAGTGATATGATATGGCCATCATCATCTTGTGCTTGTGATCTCCATCTTCGAAGCACCGTCGTGATCACCATCGTCACCGGCGCGACACCTTGATCACCATCGTAGCATCATTGTCGTCTCGCCAATCTTATGCTTCCACGACTATCGCTACCACTTAGTGATAAAGTAAAGCATTACAGCGCAATTGCATTACATACAATAAAGCGACAACCATATGGCTCCTGCTAGTTGCCGATAACTCGGTTACAAAACATGATCATCTCATACAATAAAATTTAGCATCATGTCTTGACCATATCACATCACAACATACCCTGCAAAAACAAGTTAAACGTTCTCTACTTTGTTGTTGCAAGTTTTACGTGGCTGCTACGGGCTTTAAGCAAGAGTCAATCTTACCTACACATCAAAACCACAACGATAGTTTGTCAAGTTGGTGCTGTTTTAACCTTCGCAAGGACCGGGCGTAGCCACACTCGGTTCAACTAAAGTTGGAGAAACTGACACCCGGTAGCCACCTTTGTGCAAAGCACGTCGGGAGAACCGGTCTCGCGTAAGCGTACGCGTAATGTCGGTCCGGACCGCTTCGTCCAACAATACCACCGAACCAAAGTATGACATGCTGGTAAGCAGTATGACTTATTTCGCCCACAACTCACTTGTGTTCTACTCGTGCATATAACATCAACACATAAAACCTAGGCTCTGATACCACTATAGGGGAACGTAGTAATTTCAAAAAAAATTCCTACGCACACGCAAGATCATGGTGATGCATAGCAACGAGAGGGGAGAGTGTCATCTACGTACCCTTGTAGACCGACAGCGGAAGCGTTATGACAACGCGGTCGATGTAGTCGTACGTCTTCACGGCCCGACCGATCAAGCACTGAAACTACGGCACCTCCGAGTTTTAGCACACGTTCAGCTCGATGACGATCCCCGGACTCCGATCCAGCAAAGTGTCGGGGAAGAGTTCCGTCAGCATGACGGCGTGGTGACGATCTTGATGTTCTACCGTCGCAGGGCTTCGCCTAAGCACCGCTACAATATTATAGAGGATTATGGTGGAAGGGGGCACCGCACACGGCTAAGAAAACAATTACGTGGATCAACTTGTGTGTCTATGGGTGCCCCCTGCCCCCGTATATAAAGGAGCAAGGGGAGGAGGCCGGCCGGCCCTATGGCGCGCCAAGGAGGAGGTGTCCTCCTTCTAGTAGGAGTAGGACTCCCCTCTTTCCTACTCCTACTAGGAGGGGGACTCCCCTCTTTCCTACTCCTACTAGGAGGAGGAAAGGAAGGGGGGTGGGAGAAGGAAAGGGGGGTACCGCCCCCCTCTCCTAGTCCAATTCGGACCAGGGGAGAGGTGGCGCGCGGCCCACCCTGGCTGCCCCTCTCTCTCTCCACTAAGGCCGATAAGGCTCATTACATCTCCCGGGGGGGTTCCGGTAATCCTCCGGCACTCCGGTTTTCTCCGAAATCACCCGGAACACTTCTGGTGTCCGAATATAGCCATCCAATATATCATTCTTTATGTATCGGATATTTTGAGACTCCTCGTCATGTCCGTGATCATATCCGGGACTCCGAACTAACTTTGGTACATCAAAACTCATAAACTCATAATATAACTATCATTGAAACCTTAAGCGTGCGGACCCTACGGGTTCGAGAACAATGTAGACATGACCGAGACATGTCTCCGGTCAATAACCAATAGCGGAACCTGGATGCTCATATTGGCTCCCACATATTCTACGAAGATCTTTATCGGTCAGACCCCATAACAACATACGTTGTTCCCTTTGTCATCGGTATGTTACTTGCCCGAGATTTGATCGTCGGTATCTCAATACCTAGTTCAATCTCGTTACCGGCAAGTCTCTTTACTCGTTTCGTAATACATCATATCGCAACTAAGTCATTAGTTGCAATGCTTGCAAGGCTTATGTGATGTGCATTACCGAGAGGGCCCAGAGATACCTCTCCTACAATTGGAGTGACAAATCCTAATCTTGAAATATGCCAACCCAACATTTACCTTTGGAGACACCTGTAGAGCTCCTTTATAATCACCCAGTTACGTTGTGACGTTTGGTAGCACACAAAGTGTTCCTCCGGCAAACGGGAGTTGCATAATCTCATAGTCATAGGAACATGTATAAGTCATGAAGAAAGCAATAGCAACATACTAAACGATCGGGTGCTAAGCTAATGGAATGGGTCATGTCAATCACATCATTCTCCTAATAATGTGATCCCGTTAATCAAATGACAATACATGTCTATGGTTAGGAAACATAACCATCTTTGATTAACAAGCTAGTCAAGTAGAGGCATACTAGTGACGTTTAGTTTGTCTATATATTCACACAAGTATTATGTTTCCGGATAATACAATTATAGCATGAATAATAAACATTTATCATGACATAAGGAAATAAAATAATAACATTATTATTGCCTCTAGGGCATATTTCCTTTAGCCAGGGCTTGGTGTGCTGCTGCCCTCCCTCCCCTCCACTATATATAGGGGCCCTAGGGGGGGCAGCCCCTAGAGATCCCATCTAATGGGAGGGGCGGCGGCCTAGGGGGTGGCTTGGCCCCCTAGCCAGGTGGAGGCGCCCCCACCCCTTTAGGGTTTCCAACCCTAGGCGCAAGGGAGGCCCAAGAGGGGCGCACCAGCCAACTAGGGGCTGGTTCCCACGTCACTTCAGCCCATGGGGCCCTCCGGGACAGGTGGCCCCACCCGGTGGACCCCCGGGACCCTTCCGGTGGTCCCGGTACAATACCGGTGACCCCAAAACTCTCCCGGTGGCCGAAACTGGACTTCCTATATATATATATATATATATATATATATATATATATATATATATATATATATATATATATATAGGGCTGGACTATTCTGTTACCCGTAACAGAATAATATTCTGTTACCCATAACAGAATAATATTCTGTTACCCTCGCGCCCTATATAGAGGAGGTGATCCGTTTGTCCAAAGCCCACCGGACCTCTTGCATCTGGTCAACCCCCGACCTTCTCCATCCCGAGCGCACACCACCTCCACCTTCCCGCGTGCTGCCAGCCACCACCTTCGTCCCCCGCGCCGCCGGACGCC
>NC_041392.1:720534884-720590696 GCF_002162155.2 Triticum dicoccoides
ACACCGCCTCCCTCCCCCACACCGCCGGACGCTGCCTCTCTCACCAGCCACGCCAGACGCCGGCGCCACCATGACCACCCTCCCTGATGCGCCATTGCCATGACCACCCTCCCCGACGCGCCATCGCCACACCCCCCTCCCCCGGTGTGCCGCCGCCACGACCTCCCTCCCTAGCGCGCGCCGTTCGTCCCTCTTCCCCACCACGTGCAGGCAGTTCAACGTGCGACCATGGGCCGTTCAATATCTCCGCCGTGGACACGCCCCTCTACCTCCTTCTGGTTGCCTGTCATCCTAGTGTGGCCAGGGTGTTGGGTTCGCCGCCAGTGCGACCAGCAGTCCAACCCGACCGCCCAAGGCCGTTCACTCGTCGCAGCTCCCAGGTCCCTGCCCACCCCCCTTCTTTCTTCTTCACCGCATAAGCTTTTGCTAAGTGCATGCCATGTGTTTGCTAAAATGTCTCAGTGCACTCGCCTACTAGTTTTAATATGTTCATGTTCGTTTGTAGCTAATGTCAAATCTGGTTTCGCTTGAGGCAGGGACAAAGAAGTGAGCAAAAGGAGAAATTGATCAATTGCTCATTATGCGGCAGTGGTTTTCCTATGCACATGTTGACACAACGTATCATTAAAATGGGTATGATCAAAATGCCTCTCATAGGATTTGCTATAAATGTGTACACCTTTGTAGGCTTTTTCAGTTGCTAGCAAAAATAGATTTGTAGAAGTTCAACATAAAATGTGAAATCAGTTAGTTGATGGAAAATAATTCACTTCGATATGTATACACTGCAGTAGCAGTTTGATTCAAAAAATTCTATAGTTTGTTAAACAAAAAATAAAAACACATATTGTGGTTTAGGGCCTAGACCACAAAAATTTCAGTAACTAAAACAGTTCAAAAAATAGGTACAATGGCAGTTCAGAGTTAAAATATAGTTGCCGTCAGATAATTGGAACTTTTCAGATGTTGAGAGGGAGAAATGCACTGCTCAATTCAAAAAATAGTTGAACGAAAGAACTATAGCTTTCTGTATGCTTGTTTTGTGTTCTTGCATCAAGTGACACCAAACATGTTTGATGGAATATTCACAAGGAATGATCACACACAAGTGACACACTCAGTCAGAATCTAATTTTGGATCAGTGCAATTCTTATTTTCCATGTGTTCTGCATTTTAGGTGGCGGAGAACCAGTAAGTGCTACTACTGGTGTACGCCAAGTTCAAGGATTTTCCCATGCTCGAGCATACACTGGCTCTGACCTCCACCCGTTGCCGCATGCCTGGGATCCGCAACCTCCGACCTCACATGTGGACCTCGGCTGGCTTCTCTGCCCCGAGTGTCGCCGCCGGTCTCCCTGCAGCATGGCTTCGGTTCCCTCCTCCGGATGCATCTGCGCCAACCATCTCTATGAGGCACTCGGCACCCTGCAACATGACCGCTCCAAGGCCATGCCTTATGCTTCAGCAGCAAAAAGTGGAGCCTGCTGGATGAGCCGTGGGGTCAAGGACCACCAGCTCAACAGTCCAACTGGTTCCTCTATGGCCGGTCGCTCAAGGAGCTGAGTGCAAGCCGCTCCTTGCTGCAAGCTGCTGCTGCACCTAGGACTGCCCGGCATAGCCGCATCCTTTTCTGTTGCTACCGATGCATGCCCCTACGCAGCTACCAATTGCTGCTATTGTTACCTCTATTTTATATCTGAAGTTCAGTTCTAGTGCGGTGACTAGCGAAGCTAGAGAGGTACAGAATGTTGATTTGACCATAACCCTTACTCACACCTTTAATGTTGCTAGTGGTGGTGTTTATGTTGTTACTTCGATCGAGAAGGAAGTAGGAAGGAGAAGGATAAGGAGAAGGAGCAGACTAGCAACCTAGACATGGAGGAGAACGAGAAGGCCAAGCATGCCGCCCATGGTGCCCCTCAACGAACAGCTCAAGATCGACAAAGGTAGCTGCCGCAGTGCAATGAGTAATCAAATTGATTCATTTTGTTTGTTTCCTTCCATTCAATCTGGGGAACAATCAATTGTTCTTTAATCTTAACTTGTCTTGTTTGATCTCAACTTCGAATCCATCAGCCAATTAATTGTTCTTTCCTCATACCTCTGCTCTCGACCCTCGATCCTATTGCATTACAGGAAGTGAGCGAGTTTGAGAGAGATTTGAGAGATGAATGTGTATGTGGGGTTGCTGTTGCTATGTATTCTGGTTTTGCATCTATAGGAAGTGAGAAGAAATTCAGGAAGATGAATGTGCATGCTGCTACACTACTGTGTTTGTTGTTTTTAGAAAGTTGATTGCTATCAAAATTTTGTTGCTTAAAATGATGCTATTTGCTGATCGATGCATATTTACATAAAAACTCGGAAAAAGTTTGGACAGAACCCCCTAGATTGTTCGAACGCCAAACCCTGTTAAGTTCCCCTTGAAAAAATCTTACCTTGTTCCTATTTTTTGCAGGTTGCAGCAAAAACAAGTTGCTAAAGTAAAAGTCCCCAAAAAGCCTATTCTTTGCATCTTCAGTACTCACTCAGGTGAGGTCTGAATTTCTTCAAAATCTGAAGTACAAGTTCTTTGAAAAATTGGCAACGGTTCGATGAAAAGGTTTACCTCAGTACAAAAGTATGGGTACCCAACCAATTTCTGAACAATGTTTCTACTTTCTGCAGGTCCTTGTTGGGATGAGAGGGATGACTAGAAAGTTCAGAGAAATATATTTACTTGACCCAAAGGTGGTATAGTTTTATTGATCTCCTTTGTAATACTGTGTGGACTAGAAAATGGATTATTTTAATATATTGCGATTTTCAGTCAAGTTTTTGTGCCCAAGCTGAGCTTATTTTGTCCATGTACAGTAATAATTAGTGTGTTAATTGTGCATTGCAGAGTTTTGATAGAAATGGTACTTCGTTTGGTTTGTGATATTTAAACTTACGCATCACCATATCTATGTTGATGCCTGTAATGTATCTACTTTGTGTTCCCGAGATTTCTTTTATAGGTCTCTATTACAGAGTGCTGAGAGGGATTGATGTTAAATGTCGAACTTATGTTTTCGTGTGTAGTTGGTAAGATGTATACTGCACATCAGTGTAGTGAGAGAAATAAAAAATGCAGCTAATTATTTTAGATGTTAGATTGTCTAGTGATTTTGTTTCACACAAATTGCAAAAAAGGCCGCACTTTCTTTCGCACTTAGTTCATGCGATTAGTTGTTATAAGTTCAAAGAAGTTTATAATACCTCCAAAGGACTATGAGATTTTTTTGCATCAAGTGACACTACATCTATTTTGATAGGATGTCCACAAGGAATGATCTTCAATGACGACTAACTCGTGTGAATTCCTCCACTAAACTACAGTTCGGTCAGTTAATATTTCAGTAACACGCTCATTTCCGTTTGCTCATTTTAGTCTAGTACAATTTATTATTTTAGTTCAGTCCAAAGAACTTATTTTAACCGTGTAATATACATTGTTTGCAAAGATGAATATAGTTGTTATAGCAAAAACAGTACAAACTTTTTAAAAGTTTCTTTTTGAACTTCTCCCAATTAATATACATGAACTTGATTTTCTTTTTACATGTACTTACAGTAGCACGTTGGATTTTGTGCGTCTGCTTGTAACACAATCAGTTCATATCTCGGGAGACCATAAGTTCAAGTTCACTAGTATTTACAAATGCTGGTAGCAGTGCTAGCATTTAAAAACTTGTGACCTAAGAATTAAGCTTGCATCTTGTTACTTCTATGGAGGAACTAACCTTTTCATTTTTTTAGACCAACCACTGATCCAAGAATTAGCCATGGTGGTGATAGAGGGAGAACACTCGACTAGAGGGGTTCCCAAATTAGTTGTGCATGGACGGCCACATCAAGCAGTAGTAAAGTTCATAATATGTAGACTAGTTATGAATTAAAGATGCAACCTCCTCAATGTGCCTGATGATGCTTGACATACAAGTACATGCATTTGCCTGATATGCAAGTCTGTGTTGTTGGTATGGTCGTCGCGGAGTATTGCAGTGGCACATAGTGGCTCTTCGAGCTGCAAGACTTGCATCCATTAGCTAGCACCAAATTCTGCTACTGCTCCGACCACTCATGCCAAGAACAGAGAGCACAATTCGCAAGGTTCAGAGCAATCTGTCATAGTTGATTCAGTGTCTAGGTCTAGTGGAATCCCAAAGGTGCGTGCAAATCTATAAAATTGCTATGTATGGGATGAGTTTTGTTTGTTGTGAGTAATGGACTAATGGTTATCTGCTGCTCCTTTTTGTCAAGAATTTGTAACGAGTTTCAGTTCTGATTTCACTCGCTCACAGTACCATTGTTCTTCATAGCACACCACCTGTTTGTGCAAATACCTATGAGAGGATACCATACAATGGAGATGAAAAGGTGTGTTCAAAATAATGTCAAACCTGCTCCTTTCAAACATTTTGGATAAGTGCAAAAATGAACGTTTGCAAGTTCAAAACAACTAGTTCAATAAGGTATTCAGAGAACTTTTTCAGATAAAAGTTTTCCTGCAATTATCATTTTTCGTGTGTGATCATTTCTCCACTTAGAGCAATTTTCATGTGTGATCTGTACTTTAGGTGCTAATATAAGAATTCGTGTCCTCAGGGAGTTCATGTATTACTACCATAGGAGTTCAAAAACTACACAATGAAAAAGTACGCCCCGTAGTACATTTAAACAAAGATACTCTAGAAAGTTTATTGGAAAGAATACTTAACATGAGCGGCATGTTTGTTTTAGTGTGCCTAAAGAATGGTCCGAGGACACAAATGCATCATTTCTTTATTGTTTCTCTTGCTTATTAAGATCTAAATGGATAACTTATCTTGAACTGGATGTTGCTGCAGTTTGGGGATTTTATATTATATGGCATTTGGGGATTTTGTAGCAGTTTATGAAAAGCTAGTAAGTTCAGACTCTGGAAGGAGAGATCATTGTTTGTTAAGGTCTGGTGTTTAGTTGGTGGTTATGTGGTACCTACACCGTCACTTTTCATCAAGACCTCAAGAAGTGATATCATCTCAAGGTGGAAAAAAAATCCTTTTACTGCTCCCTTTCTTCTCTCACTCGTTCATCTTATTATATGCACACAAAATTCATGTCATCTTAAATTTGTTACACTGGTGCGGGAGAAAAAAATAGATGCACAAGTTCATCTTAAGTGACACACTCGGTTCAAATTCTAATTTTTAGTTAGTACAATTCTTATTATTTTAGTTCAGCACCGATTTCTGACTTCCTCGGCCATCACCACCACCTCGTGTAAGTTCGCTGCCGAGAACAAGCATGACCACCTACAATCTCCGGTGGTCTCCTTGGCCGCCCTCGGCCACGAGCTCGTCCACCATGCTTACTCGCAGCCGTCTAAGTGGAGCATGGACATCAGTCCATGTAGAATTGAAGCCACCATCTTCACCAAGCAGAATGGTTGTGCTCGTTCAATTTTTTTAGTCCATCTTCTGTGTGCTATTCAGTACATCTAATGCCAAATCATAAGTACAATTGCCTCATCTTCATATAACATAATTTAATTTATAATGTTGTTTACTGTCCTAATTTTTGGTACCAGTAACCTTCCTATATACATATGCAGCATCAGTTCAGCCGCTGTTATGGTAATAAGTAGTTTAGTAACTAGAAAAACAACAAAAAGTTGGTTCACTTTTTTTTCTCAGAAGCTTTTTTGGTTCACCTTGTATATGGTTTTTCAGTTGACCTTGTATATGCCTTTTCAGTTCATTGTACATGTTTCAAAAGGAGCTCCCTTAGTTTTAGTAGATGTGGAGATTGGTAAAATCTAAAGTTCAACTTTTCTGATGGGGCACTTCATAAAGCATAGAAAAAAGAAAGCAGAGCAAAAGTGAAGAAAAATAAAAGAAAACCAAAGTGGTTCTGAGAAGAAAATGCCTACTATCGAGTAATACATTCTCTCATTAGTCTATGGTTATTTGTTCATGAGAATGAAAAAACAGTGGTACTATACAAATTACCTGAGCTATTCATATAAAAAAATGCCTTAGTTTGTGTAACATCAGTTCTAACTTTTATAGCTTGATAAATGATTAGAAGTCAATCTGAATTCATTTCGATCCATTCTCTTCTGATTTTAGGCTGAACTCCAATACTTGCATCCGCCACCCTAACGTTGGCGTGTTCCCTCAGTCCTCTCTCGACAAATCCAACAGTACAGGTTCTTCGGTGCGCCAAGTATTTCCTGCGGCGATGCCTGCATCATGGCCCATTGAGGAGATCTTGTGTATTCCACATAGAAGAAATATTGTCAGTTCATGAATAGAAAATTTATGTCCCAGACTTAATATTAGTTTGGTGCGTATTCTATCTTTAGTCCATGAAAAATCACAGAATAGTTGGTGTGTGTGCAGAAATATCTTCAGTGCAAGTTTCAAAATTCTGTAACTTTAGATATATCACCTAAATAAATAATGATTTGTAGCGAGTCCATGAAAAATCACAGAATAGTTGGTGTGTGTGCAGAAATATCGTCAGTGCAAGTTTCAAAATTCTGTAACTTTAGATATATCACCTAAATAAGTAATGATTTGTAGCGAGTTTCTTCAAAATTCAGTAAAGTTTAGATATATCACCCTAATATCGTCAGTGCAAGTTTCAAAATTCTGTAAGTTTATATATATCGTAAAGAAAAATCGATGAGTCACCATCTGCTTTATATTCATGTTCTCTGCATCACAAGTAGCAAATGGTATTGACTGGGAGTGATCCCTGAACCATTTCATTAAAGTCCATGGTTTCCAACAATGCTAATGCTACCAGAAAGGAGCTGGAGGTGATGAAGCCTCCTGGCTTCTCCATTTAGCATGTTTGGCCAGTCCTGAAGCTCCTCCTCAATCTCTTCGGTGATGATTGGGCGCCCATCAAGGACGAGAGCTACCTCATCCTTGTTGACACCATAGATTGCAAAAGCAATGAACCAATACCTACCACTACCCGTCATGTAAAAAATGCTACTTTCGTTTTTGTTAGCCTTCCTTAATTACCACTTGATGCTCACCTTTCCAATTGCAGTTTCCAAAAAAATTTAGAGCTTCAGTCCAAATATGTTGCTTATGTGATTATCCATATGTAGAAAATCACACTAAAACATTGTTTTGTTCTCTGAACCTAAACACATTTTTTCTTTGAGCTTAAATGCATTTATTCTCTGAACATAAACAGGATGGCTCTCTGAACTTAAGTGTGTGTGTTCTGTGTGTATTCTGTGAGTGTTAGAGAACAATATGATGTATTTTGTTCTTGTAGAATGAAAAAATGATGTATGCATTGCTTCTTGGCCCAGCTGAGAGAACCCTCATGTTAAAAAGTATAAAGCAGTTTTGAAGCAATTCATAGTGTCTTTCGAAGCATTCATGGTTAAAAAGCAACGACAACCTCCTCCGTTCGAGTTGAGCATTGGTCATCATCCAAGTTGAGGACTAGGTGCCGTCCAAGTTCAAAAAGGGTCGTATGCAAGTACAGAAGTTTGTTTTAGTGAGAAAAATGCGGGGTTTTGACAATATTCTGTATGATTCATATGTTCAACCTTAGAACTTGGTGATATTCAGTATATTTTTCTATGACGAAGGCACACATGAAGTCCTGTGCAAATGGCTACCCCCCTAGTGCTTCCAAGATTCATATTTTGTTTCTTGAAATGTGTTGTGTGCCTGTGTGATGAGGTAAAGCAAAGTAAAAGGTGAAAATGTCATTAAAAATACTTGGAAGTACAAATGTGAAAAATAAATAATTTCTGATTCTCGTCAGGTAGGAAGTTTGGAGAAGAAAACATAAGTTTTTAAAAGAAGGGAATGGTAAAAATGTAAGTCCGTTCAACTAAATAAACCATGAAGGTACGATGTGTGATGACACCGTCAGTAAGGATAAGGATGAGAAAGAAAACTAAAAACTAAAACTAAAAGAACATCGAGTGATTATTTTTCGAGAAGTACAAACTCTCTAGTACCATAAGTACCATAAATAAAAAATAAAAAATTGCATCAGTTCTGACTCAAGGGACATTAAATTTGCAAAAAAAATTGTACCAGTAAAAGTTCGAAGGAAAAAAGCAACTTAATAAATGAAAAAAATAACAAGTTCACAACTACAAAAGTTGTACGTTCAAACATGACGTCTCAGATAAGTTTGGGAAAAAACTCAAATAAAAGAAAAGACCACGGAAATTCAAATGGTAAAAGTTCAAGTCACAAAACGCGAGAAGTTTAAAAACATCGTTGCAAAAAAAGAGTTCAAAAAAGAAACACACAAAACATTTTATTTTTGAAAAAATATCATTCAATTCAAGATATAAACCATGCAAGTCCGAGGACTATGATACCGTAAACCATTGAAAATTTACGAGGAAAACCATACCAAAAAAAGAGTAAAGTCTAGTCTGCGAAAACACGATCATTACAAAACCATACAGACATCAGTTCAAGTAGATTTTTTGGAACCATTCAAAATTACTCTGTGAAAGATACCTCCTGAGTACACACATACACATAGATCAGTACGAGTACTCTGTTTTTTCTGACGTGAAAACAATACGAAGGGTCTCGCCGTATTTCAAATTATTCTTCACTAGTTGCGAATTTGAGAAAATGTTCAACATGAATAAGTTTCACATTTTCAATAGCTTTGCGTAGACGTTGAACTGAAATCTTTGGCCTCTTTGAAAGTTTCGCATTTGACAATTCTTTGTGAAATTTCGTGGATAAGCAAATAAGCACTCTGGCCCTTTCAAACAGTAAATGGGTTTGGATTCGTGGACAACAATAATTGATGGATGCAAATAAGCAATCTAGCCCTTTCTCTCAAAAAATAGAAATCGGAAACTTGCTATATACACAATTAAGGAACAAACTGACTCCTCTTGTTTCTTCCCAAATTGGGAAGAACGCAATACAACTAGTACTATGTATAGTATAATTGTGCTCTACTTAGCTAAACGATTAACTCCACACAGCGTATGCGTCTCCGCCATGCCGCTGTGCTCCCTATCCTCTCGCCACACTCCAGCGTCCCGTGACTCGATGAGCATCCCCTGCGCCAAGTTCTCATAGTACGACCCGGCAACCATGCCGCCAAACCACTGCTCATCGTCGAGCTCCAGCAAGTCACCTGACAACATGGAGAACAGCGCACTGCTCGGGATAACGGCCGACTCCTCTGCTGGGAAAGGTACTGGAAGAACAATCTGCTGCCGCTGGAACACTAAATTGCTGTCAAGATTGATAAATTAAGGTGTTTTTTGCAGGTTCAATCTCTGATTATTTTCTTGTGGGAAATCCAATCTTTGGTTTACCTTGTAAAAGTACCTACTTCCGGGCTCCAACCCATTCATGAGGCCATCAAACACAAAGCCCGGATCCCTCCACCCTACGCTGTCGTTTGCCGGCGCGTCGCACATGTGCTTCTGCTCGTACGTCCTCACCTCCGTGCCCACCTCCGTCCAGCCCTTCTCCTCCTCCTTCTCAAGCCCATACCTCACGGCCCTCTTTCCGCAGTACGCGCACATGAACATCACCTGCATCTCGTCGGCCCTATCGGCAAACGTGAGGTGCACCTGCTCGGGCCGAGTGGCCGAGCCCGCGAAAGAGACCTCGCCAGAGTGGAGGACGCGGTGGCGGCCATGGAGGAGCGGGTTACCGTTGTGGTCGACGTGGTGGTAGGAGTACTCTTTGGCGAAAGAGGCGGAACTGGTAGGGCGTCCGCGGGTTGGGGAGCCATGGGAGGGTGAGCTCTCCACGGCTGTTGCGCCAGGAGGCGGAGCCATTGAGGAAGATGTAGCCGAGAAAGTCGTGGTCACTGGAGGTAGGGCCTGGGTTGCCGGGAGGGATCGGCCACAAGCAGCTTGGTCGACGGCTGGAGTGGCCGGCTGAACGGGCGGGGGGAGAGCGGGAGGGGCTCTTATTTGCATTTTTAATAAAAGATGATCAGTTCAACAAAAATGACAGAATCAGTACAACCCCTCGAATGCATCAGTTCAAGTAGGGTAACAGAATAATATTCTGTTACGAATGTATGTATGTGTGTGTGTGTGTGTGTGTATATATATATATATATATATATATATATATATATATATATATATATATATATATATATATATATCTTTACCTACGGACCATTCCGGAACTCCTCATGACGTCTGGGATCTCATCCGGGACTCCGCACAACTTTCGGTTAACCGCATACTAATATCTCTATAACTCTAGCGTCACCGAACCTTAAGTGTGTAGACCCTACGGGTTCGGGAGACACGTAGACATGACAGAGGCAACTCTCAGGCCAATAACCAACAGCGGGATCTGGATATCCATGTTGGCTCCCACATGCTCCACGATGATCTCATCGGATGAACCACGATGTCGAGGATTCAATCAATCCCGTATACAATCCCCTTTGTCTACTGATATAGTACCTACCCGAGATTCAATCGTCGGTATCCTGATACCTTGTTCAATCTCGTTACCGGCAAGTCTCTTTACTCGTTCCGTAACACATCATCCCGTGATCAACTCCTTGGTCACATTGTGCACATTATGATCATGTCCTACCAAGTGGGCCCAGAGATACCTCTCCGTTTACACGGAGTGACAAATCCCAATCTCGATTCGTGCCAACCCAACAGACACTTTCGGAGATACCCATAGTGCACCTTTATAGCCACCCAGATACGTTGTGACGTTTGGTGCACCCAAAGCATCCCTACGGTATCCGGGAGTTGCACAATCTCATGGTCTAAGGAAATGATACTTGACATTACAAAAGCTTTAGCAAACGAACTACACGATCTTGTGCTACGCTTAAGATTGGGTCTTGTCCATCACATCATTCTCCTAATGATGTCATCCCGTTATCAATGACATCCAATGTCCATGGTCAGAAAACCATGACCATCTATTGATCAACGAGCTAGTCAACTAGAGGCTTACTAGGGACATGTTGTGGTCCATGTATTCACACATGTATTATGGTTTCCGGTTAATACAATTATAGCATGAACAATAGACAATTATCATGAACAAGGAAATACAACAATAACCATTTTATTATTGCCTCTAGGGCATATTTCCAACAGTCTCCCACTTGCACTAGAGTCAATAATCTAGTTCACATCACTATGTGATTGTAATGAATCCAACACCCATGGGGTTTGTTCATATATCGCTTGTGAGAGAGGTTTATTAGTCAATGAGTCTGAACCTTTCAGATCCATGTGTGCTTTACAAATCTCTATGTCATCTTGTAGATGCAGCTACCACGCGCTACTTGGAGCTATTCCAAATAACTGTTCTATATACGAATCCGGTTCACTACTCAGAGTCATCTAGATTAGTGTCAAAGTTTGCATCGACGTAACCCTTTATGATGAACTCTTTTACCACCTCCATAATCGAGAAAATTCCTTAGTCCACTAGTGACTAACGATAAGTTCGACTGTTGTCGTGTGATCCATTCATGGATCACTCTTGTACCCCTTGACTGACTCATGGCAAGGCACACTTCAGGTGCGGTACACAGCATAGCATACTGTAGAGCCTTCTTGTACCCCTTCGTCCTTTCTCTCTCTCCTGCCGTGGTCAGGTCTTGAGTCTTACTCAATGCTCATACCTTGTGACACAGCCAAGAACTTTGCCGGTCTATTTTGAACTCCTTCAAAATCTTGTCATGGTATGTATTCATTTGAAAGTACTATTAAGCGTTTTTTATCTATCCTTATAGATCTTGATGCTCAATGTTCAAGTAGCTTAATCCAGGTTTTCCATTGAAAAACACTTTTCAAATAACCCTGTATGCTTTCCAGAAATTCTACATCATTTCTGATCAACAATATGTTAACAACATATACTTATCAAAAATTCTATAGTGCTCCCACTCACTTCTTTGGAAATACAAGTTTCTCATAAACTTTGTATAAACCCAAAATCTTTGATCATCTCATCAAAGCGTACATTCCAACTCCGAGATGCCTACTCCAGTCCTTAGAAGGATTGTTGGAGCTTTGCATACTTGTTAGCATCTTTTAGGATTGACAAAACCCTCTGGTTGTATCACATACAACCTTTCCTTAAGAAAAACGTCGAGGAAACAATGTTTTGTCATCCTCTCTACAAGATTTCATAAATAATGCAGTAACTGCTATAATAATTCCAACAGACTCTTAGCATCGCTACGAGTGAAAAAGTCTCATCGTAGTCAACTCCTTGAACTTGTCGGGAAACATCTTAACGACAAGTTGAGCTTTGTTAATGGTGACACTTACCATCATTGTCTGTCTTCCTTTTAAAATCCATCTGCACCCAACAGCCTTACGACCATCAAGTGGTTCTTTCAAGGTCTATACTTTCTTTTATGCATGGATCCTCTCTCGGATTTTATGGCCTCGAGCCATTCTTCGAAATCTGGGCCCACCATCACTTCTCCATAGCTCGTAGGTTCATTGTTGTCTAGCAACATGACTTCCAAGACAGGATTACGTACCACTCTGAAGTAGTGACTTGATCCGAAGTTTCATGATCACTATCATAAGCTTCCACTTCAATTGGTGCAGGTGCCACAGGAACAACTTCCTGTGCCCTGCTACACACTAGTTGAAGTGACGGTTAGATAACCTCATCAAGTCTCCACCATCCTCCCATGCAATTCTTTCGAGAGAAACTTTTCCTCGAGAAAGGACCCGTTTCTAGAAACAATCACTTTTGCTTCCAGATCTGAAATAGGAGGTATACCCAACTATTTTGGGGTATTCTATGAAGATGCATTTATCCGCTTTGGGTTCGATCTTATCAGCCTGAAACTTTTTCACATAAGCATCGCAGCCCCAAACTTTTAAGAAACGACAGCTTAGGTTTCTCTAAACCATAGTTCATGCGGTGTCGTCTCAACGGAATTGTGTGGTGCCCTATTTAAAGTGAGTGTGGTTGTCTATAATGCCTAACCCATAAACGATAGTGGTAGTTCGATAAGAGACATCATGGTATGCACCATCTCCAATAGGGTGCAGTTGTGATGTTTGGACACACCATCACACTATGGTGGTCCAGGCGGTATTAGTTGTGAAACAATTTCCACAATGTCTTAATTGTGTGCCAAACTCATAACTCAGATATTCATCTCTATGATCATATCCTAGACATTTTATCCTCTTGTCACGCTGATCTTCAACTTCACTCTGAAATTACTTGAACTCTTCAATAATTCAGACTTGTGTTTCATCAAGTAAATATACTCAGCATCAACTCAAATCATCTGTGAAGTAAGAACATAACGATATCCACTGCGTGCCTCAGCACTCATTGGACTGCACACATCAAAATGTATTACTTCCAACAAGTTGCTTTCTTGTTCCATCTTACTGAAAACGAGGCCTTTCAGTCATCTTGCCCATGTGGTATGATTTGCATGTCTCAAGTGATTCAAAATAAAGTGAGTCCAAATGATCCATCTATATGGAGTTTCTTCATGCATATCTACCAATAGACATGGTTCGCATGTCTCAATCTTTTCAAAAATGAGTGAGTCCAAAGATCCATCAAGATGGAGCTTCTTCATGCGTTTTATACCAACATGACTCAAATGGCAGTGCCACAAGTATGTGGTACTATCATAACTATCTTATATCTTTTGGCATGAACATGTGTATCACTACAATCGAGATTCGATAAACTATTCATTTTAGGTGCAAGACCATTGAAGGTATTATTCAAATAAACAGAGTAACCATTATTCTCCTTAAATGAATAACCGTATTGCGATAAACATAATCCAATCATGTCTATGCTCAATGCAAACACCAAATAACAATTATTTAGGTTTAACACCAATCTCGATGGTAGAGGGAGCATGCGATGTTTGATCACATCAACCTTGGAAACACTTCCAACATATCGTCATCTCACCTTTAGCTAGTCTCCGTAGCCTTTTATTTCGAGTTACTAACACTTAGCAACCAAACCGGTATTTATTACCCTGGTGCTACTAGGAGTACTAGTAAAGTACACAATAATATAACATATATTCAAAATACTTTTGTCGACCTTGCCGGCCATCTCATCTACCAAGTATCTAGGGTAGTTCTGCTTCAGTGACTATTCCCCTGATTATAGAAGCACTTAGTCTCGGGTTTGGTTCAACCTTGGGTTTTTTCACTAGAGCAGCAACTGATTTGTCGTCTCATGAAGTATCCCTTCTTTCCCTTGCCCTTCTTGAAACTAGTGTTTTAACCATCAACAATTGATGCTCCTACTTGATTTCTACTTTCGCGGTGTCAAACATCGCAAGTTTCTCAAGGATCATCATGTCTATCCCTGATATGTTATAGTTCATCACGAAGCTCCAATAGCTTGGTGGCAGTGACTATGGAGAACCATCACTATCTCATCTGGAAGATTAACTCCCACTCGATTCAAGCGATTGCGGTACTCAGACAATCTGAGCACATGCTCAACGATTGAGTTTTTCTCCCTTAGTTTGCAGGCTTAAGAAACTTGTCAGAGGTCTCATACCTCTTGACGTGGGCACTAGTCTGAAATTCCAATTTCAGTCTTTGGAACATCTCATATGTTCTGCGATGTTTCAAAAACGTCTTTGGTGCCACAATTCTAAACCATTAGTATTACGTACTGAACTATCACGTAGTCATCAAAACATGTATGTCAGATGTTTCCCAACATCTACAGACGATGCTCGAGGTTCAACACACTGAGCGGTGCATTAAGGACATAACCCTTCTGTGCAGCAATGAGGACAATCCTCAGTTCACGGACCCAGTCCGCATAATTGCTACTGTCAACTCTCAACTAAATTTTCTCTAGGAACATATCTAAAATAGTAGAACCAAAGCGTGAGCTACGACATAATTTGCAAAGACCTTTTGACTATGTTCATGATAATTAAGTTCATCTAATAAAATTATTCAATGAATTCCCACTTAGATAGACATCCCTCTAGTCATCTAAGTGATACATGATCCGAGTCAACTAGGTCGTGTCCGATCATCACGTGAGATGGACTAGTCATCATCGGTGAACATCTTCATGTTGATCGTATCCACTATACGACTCATGTTCGACCTTTCGGTCTTCCGTGTTCCGAGGCCATGTCTGTACATGCTAGGCTCGTGAAGTTAACCTAAGTGTATTGCGTGTGTAAATCTGGCTTACACCTGTTGTATGCGAACGTTAGAACCTATTGCACCTGATCATCACGTGGTGCTTCGGAACAATGGACCTTAGCAACGGTGCACAGTTAGGGGGAACACCTTCTTGAAATTATTGCGAGGGATCATCTTATTTATGCTACTGTCGTTCTAAGCAAATAAGATGTAAACATGACAAACATCACATGCAAATCATAAAGTGACATGATATGGCCAATATCATCTTGCGCCTTTGATCTCCATCTTCGAGGCGCGGCATGAACACCATCGTCACCGGCATGACACCATGATCTCCATCATCATGTCTTCATGAAGTTGCCTCGCCAACTATTACTTCTACTACTATGGCTAATGGTTAGCAATAAAGTAAAGTAATTACATGGCGTTTTCATTGACACGCAGGTCATAAATAAATTAAGACAACTCCTATGGCTCCTGCCGGTTGTCATACTCATCGACATGCAAGTCGTGATTCCTATTACAAGAACATGATCAATCTAATACATCACATATATCATTCATCACATCCTTTTGGCCATATCACATCACATAGCATACCCTGCAAAAACAAGTTAGACGTCCTCTAATTGTTGTTGCATGTTTTACGTGGCTGCTATGGGTTTCTAGCAAGAAAGTTTCTTACCTATGCAAAACCACAACGGTGATATGCCAATTGCTATTTACCCTTCATCAGGACCCTTTTCATCGAATCTAATACGACTAAAGTGGGAGAGACAGACACCCGCCAGCCACCTTATGCATCAAGTGCATGTCAGTCGATGGAACCT
Source organism: Triticum dicoccoides (assembly GCF_002162155.2). Lineage (NCBI taxonomy): Eukaryota > Viridiplantae > Streptophyta > Magnoliopsida > Poales > Poaceae > Triticum > Triticum dicoccoides. The sequence continues at coordinate 720,550,876 of NC_041392.1, forward strand.
GTCTTACGTAAGTGTACGTGTAAGTTCGGTCCGGGCCGCTTCATCCCACAATGCCGCCGAATCAAGATAAGACTAGTAACGGCAAGCAAATTGAACAAATCATCGCCCACAACTACTTTGTGTTCTACTCGTGCATAGAATCTACGCATAGACCTAGCTCATGATGCCACTGTTGGGGATTGTAGCAGAAATTTAAAATTTTCTACGCATCACCAAGATCAATCTATGGAGTAATCTAGCAACGAGAGAGAAGTGAGTGCATCTACATACCCTTGTAGATCGCTAAGCGGAAGCGTTCAAGAGAACGGGGTTGATGGAGTCGTACTCGTCGTGATCCAGATCACCGATGATCCTAGCGCCGAACGGATGGCACCTTCGCGTTCAACACACGTACGGAGCGGAGACGTCTCCTCCTTCTTGATCCGGCAAGGGGGAGGAGAAGTTGATGGAGATCCAGCAGCACGACGGCGTGGTGGTGGAAGTAGCGGGATCCCGGCAGGGCTTCGCCAAGCGCAAGCGGGGAGGAAGAGGTGTCACGGGAGGGAGGGAGGTGCCAGGGCTTGGGGTGCTGCTGCCCTCCCTCCCCTCCACTATATATAGGGGCCCTTGGGGGCGCCGGCCCCTAGAGATCCCATCTAATGGGAGGGGCGGAGGCCTAGGCGGTGGCTTGGCCCCCAAGCCAGGTGGAGGCGCCCCCAGCCCTTTAGGGTTTCCATCCCTAGGCGCAAGGGAGGCCCAAGGGGGGCGCACCAGCCCACCAGGGGTTGGTTCCCACGTCACTTCAGCCCATGGGGCCCTCCGGGACAGGTGGCCCCACCCGAACCCTTTCGGTGGTCCCGGTACAATACCGGTGACCCCGAAACTCTCCCGGTGGCCGAAACTGGACTTCCTATATATATATACCTCCGGACCATTCCGGAACTCCTCGTGACATCCGGGATCTCATCCGGGACTCCGAACAACTTTCGGTTAACCGCATACTAATATCTCTACAACTCTAGCGTCACCGAACCTTAAGTGTGTAGACCCTACGGGTTCGGGAGACACGTAGACATGACAGAGACAACTCTCAGGCCAATAACCAACAGCAGGATCTGGATATCCATGTTGGCTCCCACATGCTCCATGATGATCTCATCGGATGAACCACGATGTCAAGGATTCAATCAATCCCGTATACAATTCCCTTTGTCTACCGGTATAGTACTTGCCCGAGATTCGATCTCGGTATCCCGATACCTTGTTCAATCTCATTACCGGCAAGTCTCTTTACTCGTTCCGTAACAAATCATCCCGTGATCAGCTCCTTGGTCACATTGTGCACATTATGATGATGTCCTACCGAGTGGGCCCAGAGATACCTCTCCGTTTACACGGAGTGACAAATCCCAGTCTCGATTCGTGCCAACCCAATAGACACTTTCGGAGATACCCGTAGTGCACCTTTATAGCCACCCAGTTACGTTGTGACGTTTGGTGCACCCAAAGCATCCCTACGGTATCCGGGAGTTGCACAATCTCATGGTCTATGGAAATGATACTTGAAATTAGAAAAGCTTTAGCAAACGAACTACACGATCTTGTGCTATGCTTAAGATTGGGTCTTGTCCATCACATCATTCTCCTAATGATGTGATCCCGTTATCAATGACTTCCAATGTCCATGGTCAGAAAACCATGACCATCTATTGATCAACGAGCTATTCAACTAGAGGCTTACTAGGGACATTTTGTGGTCTATGTATTCACACATGTATTATGGTTTCCGGTTAATACAATTATAGCATGAACAATAGACAATTATCATGAACAAGGAAATACAACAATAACCATTTTATTATTGCCTCTAGGGCATATTTCCAACATAAGGTGCATGCTTATCTTGTAGACATGATGCTCATCTATGAGAAGGCACGTCTCCATCAGATGGAACCACTTGATGCCTCACACATCATGTGGTGTGAGCTACAGTTTGCCGTGCAAAACCGTAAGGGTCCCATCTACGGACCTTAACTGCATTTGTTGATCTCAAAGACTTGGGAGCAGATCTATCCCAATGAAGAGTTTGAAGCCCCCAACTGGATTCGTCATGAGCCTATCAAGCTGCACATCAAGAACAAGTGGGCTAACACCACTACCCGTGTTGAGGCAGAGGCTGCTAAGATGGACGTGGATGAGGATGAGATTGAGGAGGAGGAAGCAGATGAGGACAGCTCTGATGGATACTTGCCTTCATATTCTGAGCCCTCTTGGGCTAAGAGGCTGAAGAACAAGATGAAGGCTCTATTCTGCATGCAGGCCAAGGGCCAGTAACGGTCTCATGTTGCTCAGAAGGAGAGTCACCGGCGCGACAAGAGGATCTTGAGGACGTTCGGTGAGCAGGCATCCAGCAGGTCCGAGAAGCACATCACCCCAGAGGCTGAATGGATGGCGAAGCAGGGCTACCAGTGGACTGAATCTGAGGAGGACACCATCCCCCCTGCCGAGACCGACGAGGAGTGTGACGAGTGATCTCTTCAGCTTGAGCTACCACCTGTGTGTCGTAGGTGTCATATCTGCCTTTTTGGTGTCTCGATGCGAAAGGGGTAGAGAGTGTAAGATTTGCGAGTTTTGTGTTGTTGTGTTGTTGTGTCTCACTCTTTGCTTTCGTCCTGTTGAACCTCGTTTGCTTTTGCTTCTTGGTTTGTGTCTGGTTTCGTCTGGATCCAGGAGACTATCATATGGTGTAAGACATATGTCCTCTGCGTACCTTATTGTCTTATCATGTTATCTAGTTTGCTTAGCAGATTGTGAGCTTAGCATGTCTTGTGCTCTCGTTACTTTATGCTCATATGTATTATCTTGCCTCCTTGCTTAGTGTCAGTTATTTTGTTGCAAGATATGCCTCGTCTATAAAATATAGGAGGGGTGTTGATCCTAGTATGTGTGCCATGCAGTCCAAAGCATTTCTCTATAGAGCACACATCTAGGGGGAGCCCGTCTATATTTTATAGATGTTGGGTTTGCCTATGTTTCATTTTATTTCCCGATGCGTAAATCCTGTATTGTCATCAATCCATCAAAAAGGGGGAGATTGTAAGGGCATATTTATCCCTTAGTGGTTTTGGTGATTGATGACAATGCATTTGCGGATTAATCGTGTGCATTGAGCATTTCAGATATCTCATGTTTAGGCACAAGACGATTTGTTGCCCCTCGGAATCTAGTGAAGACGGAGTTTTCCCTACGTTTCTTTTCGGTGGATTTGAGTCATAGGAAAGCCATACTATTAAAAGGGGGGCCCGCTTTGGAAAGGTTTGGGTAGAATCATCACATACACGTCTATTCCTTTTGCACCACCGTTCCTTTGGCTCTTTGGAGCATCCTCCAGTTATCCGTGTCTCTGCAAAATGAAGGACTCATAATGTTGGTTGTGATGGGGCATGCGGTAGTACTGCTCATGGGAGCGGTAGTACCGCAAAGGCTCTCGGTAGTACTAGTCGCGTCGCGGTAGTACCGCGGTCCCTTGTGGTAGTATCGCTCCCAGAGCGCACTAGTACCGTGGCCTCGGGCCAGGCACAACAGCATGAGCGGAAGTAGGGGCGGATGTAATTTTTTACATCCGCGCCCTACGCGATAGTACCACTCCAGGTTCGCGGTAGTACCGCGTCGGATTTTTGCAAAGATCAATACTCAGCAGAAGTATCCACAGATGTATTTTTATTCGTTTGTGCCTTCCAAGCCCAGACAAACCCTGCCTTGTGGTAGTACCGCAAGGGGGAGCGGTAGTACCACTCCGGCGGTAGTACCGCTCTCTGCTTCAACGCATCAGGGCTGGTCTAGCTCCTGCCGCGCATGCGGTAGTACCGCAGTGCCCCGCGGTAGTACCGCAGGCCCTTGCGATAGTACTGCTTGTCTGGTGCGGAAGTACCGCGCGTCGCGGGCTGAGTAAGTGGACAACAGTTGGATTTGTCCTATCACTATAAAAGGGGAGTCTTCTTCTCCGAGTTGACTACCTCTTCCATCCCTAAGCTCCATTGTTGCTCTAAGCTCCATTTTCGCCTGATCTCTCTCCCTAGCCAATCAAACTTGTTGATTCTCTAGGGATTGGTTGAGAAGGCCCCGATCTACATTTCCACCAAGAAAAATTTGATTCCCCCCATTAATCCCTTATGGATCTTGTTATTCTTGGGTGTCTCAGCGCCCTAGACGGTTGAGGTCACCGCGGAGCCAAATTCCATTGTGGTGAAGCTTCGGGGTGTCTTTGGGAGCCTCCAATTAAGTTGTGGAGATTGCCCCAGCCTTGTTTGTAAAGGTCTGGTCGCCGCCTCCTAGGGCACCAATACTGGAATCACGACATCTCACATTTTGTGAGGGCGTGAGGAGAATACAGTGTCCCTAGTGGCTTCTTGGGGAGCATTGTGCCTCCACACCACTCCAATGGAGACGTACTTCCTCTCAAAGGGAAGGAATTTCGGTGACACATCCTCGTCTTCACCGGCTCTACTCTTGGTTATCTCGTACTTGCTTGTGCTTGTTGTTGTTGCATCATATAGGTTGCTCACCTAGTTGTATATCTAGACAACCTACTTTGATGCAAAGTTTAAATTGGTAAAGAAAAGCTAAAAATTATTAGTTGCCTATTCATCTCCCCTAGTCAACTATATCGATCCTTTCATAAAAATTTCTGGGTATGTTTTCAACAAACTTTTATCCCAGGGTCAAAAAGTGATTATGATATTTGCAGTGAGTTACCAGCTTTGTTGTGTATATTACCATGTTGCACAAAAGTTATCGGGTATGTCTTTTAACAATTTTCATTCAGTCGGTCAAAAATATTACCGCGATATTTGTATATGAGTTATCAGCACTCAGGTGCTTGTATTATCACGTTGTTTACACATGAGTTATTGGGAGGTATTTTTAACAATATTTTTCCCTCGTCAAAAAGTTACCACATCTGGATTAAGTAAGTTATCAGCCCTGTTGTATGTATATTACCATGTTATTTACACACTAATTATCAGGGTATGTTTTCAACAAACTTTGACCCAGGGTTAAAAATTACCAGGGGGTTTGTAGTGAGTTATCAATTTTATTTTGTGTATAATACCATGTTATTTGCACACAAAATACCGAGAATATGTTTTTCAACAAATCCCCCCTCCCCCACGGTTCACCCAAGTATCAGGTATGTAGTGCTTCTATTACCATGATATGCACGCAAACGTTATTGAGGTTATATTTTTCAACAATTTTTCCTCGGGGTCCAAGTTATCATTGTGTTTGTACCTAAGTCATCATGTATATGATGCGTTATTATCATAATGTTTATACAAAAGTTACCGGGGTACATTTTTGACAACTTTGTTCCTTCAGGTCAAAGTTGCCATAGTGTTTTGTGCCTAAGTTATCAGGTTGCCATGCAAAAATGACCATGTTATTTACACATAAATTACCGAAGGATGTTTCAACAATTGTTTCACCCCCGGTCAAAGTTACCATGCCATTTATAGGTAAGTTATGGGTCCCACTGTCCTTTTTTGCGAGAAAAATCAGCCTAACCTGTATCAATAAAAGAAGCCTAACCTATATCTAATCACTAGCAACGTATTAGATCACATGGTGAGCGAGCGTAGCATTGAGCCCCTAGGTGCAAGGTTCGACTCTCATTGTTCTCTTTTTTTGCGAGAATAATCAATATATAGCGAAGAAAAAGAAACATAATAGAACATACAACAGTTTTCAACAGAAGGAAGGTTGTTATGATCTGCCGCACGTACGTGTTCAAGTTTAGAGTCAGAGATAGAGTTTCCTAGCAATTAGAGATAGACTCTCCCTTCGTCCTCGATTAGTCGATTCTCTCTAGCAAAGGTTTGTTTTAGTTTTTTTTCAGAAAAAAGGAGTTCCCGGCCTCTGGATTAGAACGATGTATACGGCCACATTTATTATAAAGCAAATAAGTTTAACAGAGGTCTTGAAGTCTCAAATAAAAGAACATAAAATGCTCACAAAGATCAGAAGAGTAAAAGTAAAGCCACAACCGGCTGGCATAAATAAGATAGGAAACCTAATTGCCTATCCTATTACATGACCGCCATTCAAACCGGTTGAAAATAGACCGTCCTACCATCTCCCATCGGATAGATCCAGTAACCAAATGCTCCCTGACCTCCGTCGGAGTGAGTAGCGACCACATACGGATCAATGCAGTGGCTCGGATGATAACCTGCAAAAAATGAGTATTTGTTGTTGTGTTAAAGATCAAATCATTTCTGCAGTTCTAGACTGCCCATAATAAAGCACATACTCCTACACGAATGTATTCGCTGTTTCAGATTCTATCCCGTCAAGCCACGTCCCAAATAACGTGTTGTTATTATTCGAAAGAGTAATACTGTCCGCCATAATTTTTTTGCCAACAGGCAATCAAGAAAGAGGTGTTTAATGGATTCATCCCGATCACAAAAACTACATCTTGTAGATCCAGTCCAGTTATGTTTTGCCAAGTTGTCCTTAGTTAAAATGACTTGTTTGTGTAGAAACCACATAAACACTTTAACTCTCAAAGGTACTTAGACATGCCAAACATGTTTCGAACTAGGAATAGAGCTAGAGTTGATAACATCCAGATCCATGTATTTAACCGTAAACTCTCCATTCCTAGTTAGCTTCCAGCACAACTTATCGGGTCGTTGAGAAAGTTGAACATCCATCAGTCGTCTCACGAGATGGAGCCAAACTTCCCAATGGTTTCCGGCTAGCGTTCTCCTGAAGTGAATATTGAGAGGCGTGGACTGTAGTACTGTCGCAATGGATGCGTCTCTCCGTTGAACAATGCTATAGAGAGAACGATATTGAAGCGCGAGGGGTGCGTCCCCTAGCCATGTATCCTCCCAGAAACTCAAAGAGGTACCGTTATCGACAATGAGCTTTGTCCTATTAAAAAAGCTGATTTAACTCTCATCAGTCCTCACTGTCACTTGGGACAAAGTTTTGGAATGAAGGTACTTGTTATGCAAAATCTGTGCCCATGTGGCCTCCATCTCTACAGATAGCTTATACAACCATTTGCTGAGGAAACACATGTTCTTCACCTCAAGATTTTCGATACCTAGACCCCCTTGGTCTTTTGGTCGACAAATAATATCCCATTTAGTGAGTCTGTATTTTCTCTTCAGATCATCACTCTGCCAGAAGAAGCGAGATCGATAGAAATCTAGTCTTTTCTGAACTCCAACTGGTACCTCGAAAAAAGACAATAGAAACATGGGCATACTCGTGAGAACCGAATTAATGAGGATTAATAGGCCCCCGTATGACATCAGCTTGCCCTTCCAGCAGCTAAGTTTCTTCTCAAATCGATCCTCAATGCACTTCCATTCTCTGTTTGTTAGCTTACGATGGTGAATTGGTATACCCAAATACGTGAAAGCTAAAGCCCCCAATTCGCACCCAAACAATTGTTTATACGCCTCTTGTTCCTCATTGGCTCTTCCAAAACAGAACAATTCGTTTTTTGTGGAAATTAATCTTTAACCTGGTCAATTGTTCGAATAAGCATGACAGCAGCTTCATGTTTCTCTCTTTTGCCAAGTCATGATCCATGAAGATGATAGTATCATCGGCATACTGTAGGACAGACACACCTCCATCAACTAGATAAGGTACTAGGCCACCTACTTGACCAACATCCTTAGCCCTTCCTATTAGAATCGTCAACATGTCGACTATAATATTGAACAGAATAGGTGACATCGGATCTCCTTGTCTCAAGCCCTTATGAGTTTGGAAGTAGTGACCTATGTTGTGAAAATTTTGGTCCCAACCTTGGTAAAAAATTTGAAACTTACGTTTAGAAGATAGATTGGTCTGAACTGCTCAATTCTCACAGCCTTTGTTTTCTTAGGAAGCAAAGTTATTGTTCCAAAATTCAGATGAAACAACTGAAGCTGACTAGAGAATAAATCATGGAACATCAGTATCAAATCCCCTTTAATAATATATGCCAGCATTTTTTATAAAACTCCACCGGAAAATCATCCGGCCCCGGAGCTTTATTATTCTTCATCTGTGAAATAGCTTCAAACACCTCTTTCCCCGAAAATGGGGCGGTTAATAAATCGTTCTCTTCCGCAACATGTTGAGGGACATCCTCAATTCTCGACTCATACAAGGACACGAAATTATCCTCCGGAGGCCCAAAAGGCTGCTTGTAGTAGTTGGTTATGTGTAATTTTAGGTTTTCCTGTCCTAAAATCTTCCACTCGTCTTGCTCAAGCTGAAATATTCTTTTCTTTCTATGCTTGCCATTGGCGATCATATGAAAGAATTGAGTGTTGGCGTCCCCTTGGACACTTTGCAAACCATAGCCCGCAATGCCCATATCAATTCCTTCTCTCGCAGGAGTTTTTTCAATCTCACACTACTAGAAAAAGGCCTGTTAGTGGCGCACCTATTTTGGCCATTAATGGCGCACTATAGGTGCGCCACTATTACCACGCCACTGGTAACAAATACTAATGGCGCACCTCTGGTGCGCCATTAGTATACCAGATAATAGTGGCGCACCACATAGTGCGCCATTACTATGACCAACAGTGCGCCATTATTATGCCTCCTAGGGGGCCATATTTACCTTCACGTATGCCCCCAAGTGCGCCATTACTATGTCCCATAATGTGCCACTGGTATTTAGCCCTGGTGCGCCACTAATGCTCAACAAGGTGCACCACTACTATGAATATTAGGATATTTTTTTTGCTTTTCTGATATTTGCACAGGTTACAAAATACATTACAGCACAGAATATAAACAGGACAACATATAAACAGCATATTTATCGAATACAATAGAAGATTAGTCTCCGAATTCAAAATACCGAACAAAGTTAGAACATTACAAGTCTCGAGACCGCGAGTAGCGAGTTTGTCATTACATTATAAAGTCGATATCGATCATCTAAACTACCATCACATAGAAGAGAGCTGCGGTCACGATGAGTATTATTACGATGAAACTGGTCTTCATTCGGTTCCTCCTCCGCTCCCTCCTCTCTCCCGCTAGATAGCGCACGTATCTTCCCGCTAGATAGCGCACGTATCTAGCTTCCGCCTTCGCCCTAGTGGTGTACCATTTGTAACTGTTACCGCTGAAACGGCGAACCTGTCTTCGACACTCCTCCCAGTCGTCGTAGACTCCGGAAACCTTACCCTTGTACACGACATACGACGGCATCTCTATGCACCAGACAAACAAAACGTTAGTAGAAATTCATAGATAATACATAAGCAATATATAAGTATGCAACAAAAGGATCGGAAGAGAAAAGCAACACATTAATAGCACGATTCATGGTCCTGCTAATAAATAGCATCAATTACATATAAGTTAAACGACTGTCCAAACCAAAGAGACATACAAGTTCATTAAATTTAATTACAACATGAGCTAATCGATATTTCAGAACTACATAGCATCACTACTTTCGACTCAACTCAGGGACCGGAGCATGGATGAAGCCACGTCTTTCGTAATGGTCATGAAATCGCGATCGTTGTCAGCCTGCATTTGTAGCGTTGTTTCTATTTCACTGTTGGACGGTTGATATTTGAGGTAGAACTGCCCCAAGGTACGAAGGACATCTTGATGGATGATTTCCGCAAACTCCGAGTGGATGCGAAAGAATTCTTGTCTGAGCTCCGCATCCTGCATTACCGACAAGCATGCGGCCCAATCTTTGAGACTATTTGGTAGCAGAAGGTGATTATGGTCTCGTACGATCGCCCACATGTGATGGAGGGCATAGTAGGCATCCTTATGACCGCCAGGCGGCTGCTTGACGCAGGGGAACGTCGTTACGTGGGTGAACACGTGCTTGCCGTACCTAAAAATTGGCCTCCTGAAGGTGCCTCCAGATTTGGCATAGCCGGGGAGAACATCATCAAGAACTTTCTTGTTATTTGTGTAGTCTTTATTGAACTGACGGTCCAAGTCAAAATACGTGGCCATGGAATAGTTCGTGCTTAAGAGGATGAGTGTGCAACGTGTGTCACTGCACAAAACACGGAATGTTAGAAAAAAAGAACGGTCGAATCTAAGAAATCATATGTTACGGGGCGGTGAGGGGATGACTTACTCGGGAAAGTAAGGCACGAGGAAGTTATACTTATTTGGGGTCGCCAGAATGACGCCTTCGAGGTATGAACTCGCGACTTGCCGGTCCCCAGCGCTGCCCAAGATCTTGGCACGCATGTGGAATGGGTCGACTATCATGATGTCCGGGGTCTTGTCTCTAATGATCCGCATCTCCATACTGAGCGAAAATAGCCGAATGAAGGTGTAGTGCAGCGGATGAAGGTTAAACATAGCGAAGATGTCATCAAACCGCAGGACGATCATACCCCCAATGGTGCTATCGACAAAGCCCTTGCCCTCTGGCACCTTGGCCACGAAAACCGGGTATTGTTGGAAATATGCCCTAGAGGCAATAATAAAAGCATTATTATTATATTTCCTTGTTCATGATAATTGTCTTTATTCATGCTATAATTGTGTTATCCGGAAATCATAATACATGTGTGAATAATAGACACCAACATGTCCCTAGTAAGCCTCTAGTTGACTAGCTCGTTGATCAACAGATAGTCATGGTTTCCTGACTATGGACATTGGATGTCATTGATAACGAGATCACATCATTAGGAGAATGATGTGATGGACAAGACCAAATCCTAAACATAGCACAAGATCGTATAGTTCGTTTGCTAGGTTTTTCCAATGTCAAGTATCTTTTCCTTAGACCATGAGATCGTGTAACTCCCGGATACCGTAGGAGTGCTTTGGGTGTACCAAACATCACAACGTAACTGGGTGACTATAAAGGTATACTACGGGTATCTCCGAAAGTGTCTGTTGGGTTGACACGGATCAAGACTGGGATTTGTCACTCCATATGACGGAGAGGTATCACTGGGCCCACTCGGTAATGCATCATCATAATGAGCTCAAAGTGACCAAGTGTCTGGTCACGGGATCATGCATTATGGTACGAGTAAAGTGACTTGCCGGTAACGAGATTGAACGAGGTATTGGGATACAGACGATCGAATCTCGGGCAAGTAACATACCGATTTGACGAAGGGAATTGTATACGGGGTTGCTTGAATCCTCGACATCGTGGTTCATCCGATGAGATCATCGAGGAGCGTGTGGGAGCCAACATGGGTATCCAGATCCCGCTGTTGGTTATTGACCGGAGAGTCGTCTCGGTCATGTCTACATGTCTCCCGAACCCGTAGGGTCTACACACTTAAGGTTCGGTGACGCTAGGGTTGTAGGGATATGTATATGCAGTAACCCGAATGTTGTTCGGAGTCCCGGATGAGATCCCGGATGTCACGAGGAGTTCCGGAATGGTCCAGAGGTAAAGAATTATATATAGGAAGTGCTATTTCGGGCGTCGGGACAAGTTTCGGGGTCACCGGTATTGTACCGGGACCACCGGAAGGGTCCCGGGGGTCCACCGGGTGGGGCCACCTGCCCCGGGGGGCCACATGGGCTGTAGGGGGTGCGCCTTGGCCCATATGGTCCAAGGGCATCAGCCCCAAGAGGCCCGTGCGCCTAGAGATCAAGAAGGGAAGAGTCCCAAAGGGGGAAGGCACCTCCTAGGTGCCTTGGGAAGGAGGGATTTCTCCCTTGGCCGCACCCCCCCTAGGAGATTGGATCTCCTAGGGCCGGAGCCCCCCCCCCTTGGACTCCCTATATATAGTGGGGGAAGGAGGGCCTCTCATAACACATCTTTGGTGCCTCCCTCTCCCTCTCCAACACATCCTCCTCCTCCGTAGTGCTTGGCAAAGCCCTGCCGGAGTACTGCAGCTCCACCACCACCACGCCGTCGTGCTGCTGTTGGAGCCATCTTCCTCAACCTCTCCTTCCCCCTTGCTGGATCAAGAAGGAGGAGACGTTACGCTGACCATACGTGTGTTGAACGCGGAGGTGCCGTCCGTTCGACGCTAGGATCTCCGGTGATTTGGATCACGTCGAGTACGCCTTCCTCATCCCCGTTCTTTGAACGCTTCCGCGCGTGATCTACAATGGTATGTAGATGCAATCCGATCACTCGTTGCTAGGTGCACTCCTAGATGGATCTTGGTGAAACTGTAGGAAAATTTTTGTTTTCTGCAACGTTCCCCTATAGTGGCATCATGAGCTTGGTCTATGCGTAGTTCTCTTGCACGAGTAGAACACAAATTTGTTGTGGGCGTAGATGTTGTCAACTTTCTTGCCGCTACTAGTCTTATCTTGCTTCATCGGTATTGTGGGATGAAGCGGCCCGGACCAACCTTACACGTACGCTTACGTGAGACCAGTTCCACCGACTAACATGCACTAGTTGCATAAGGTGGCTGGCGGGTGTCTGTCTCTCCCACTTTAGTTGGAGCGGATTCGATGAAAAGGGTCCTTATTAAGGGTAAATAGAAGTTGACAAATCACGTTGTGGCTTTCACGTAGGTAAGAAAACGTTCTTGCTAGAACCCTATTTCAGCCACGTAAAACTTGCAACAACAATTAGAGGACGTCTAACTTGTTTTTGCAGCAAGTGCTTTGTGATATGATATGGCCAAAGTTGTGATGAATGATGAATGATATATATGTGATGTATGAGATGTTCATGCTATTTTAATAGGAATCACGACTTGCATGTCGGTGAGTATGACAACCGGCAGGAGCCATAGGAGTTGTCTTTATTTTTTGTATGACCTGCGTGTCATTGAGAAACGCCATGTAAATTACTTTACTTTATTGCTAAACGCGTTAGCCGTAGTAGTAGAAGTAATAGTTGGCGAGCAACTTCATGGAGACACAATGATGGAGATCATGATGATGGAGATCATGGTGTCATGCCGGTGACAAGATGATCATGGAGCCCCAAGATGGAGATCAAAGGAGCTATGTGATATTGGCCATATCATGTCACTATTATTATTTGATTGCATGTGATGTTTATCATGTTTTGCATCTTGTTTACTTAGAACGACGGTAGTAAATAAGATGATCCCTCATAATAATTTCAAGAAAGTGTTCCCCCTAACTGTGCACCATTGCGACAGTACGTTGTTTCGAAGCACCATGTGATGATCGGGTGTTAGATTCTAACGTTCACATACAACGGGTGTAAGACAGATTTACACATGCAAACACTTAGGTTGACTTGACGAGCCTAGCATGTACAGACATGGCCTCGGAACACAGAAGACTGAAAGGTCGAGCATGAGTCGTATAGAAGATACGATCAACATGAAGATGTTCACCGATGTTGACTAGTCCGTCTCACGTGATGATCGGACACGGCCTAGTTAACTCGGATCATGTTATACTTAGATGACTAGAGGGATGTCTATCTAAGTGGGAGTTCATTGATTAATTTGATTAGATGAACTTAATTATCATGAACTTAGTCTAAAATCTTTACAATATGTCTTGTAGATCAAAATGGCCAACGTAGTCCTCAACTTCAACACGTTCCTAGAGAAAACCAAGCTGAAAGACGATGGCAGCAACTACACGGACTGGGTCCGGAACCTGAGGATCATCCTCATAGCTGCCAAGAAAGATTATGTCCAACAAGCACCGCTAGGTGACCCTCCCGTCCCACAGAACCAAGACGTTATGAACGCTTGGTAGACACGTGCTGATGATTACTCCCTCGTTCAGTGCGGCATGCTTTACAGCTTAGAACCGGGGCTCCAAAAATGTTTTGAGAGACTCGGAGCATACGAGATGTTCGAAGAGCTGAAAATGGTTTTTCAAGCTCATGCCCGGGTCGAGAGATATGAAGTCTCCGACAAGTTCATCAGCTGTAAGATGGAGGAAAATAGTTCCGTCAGTGAGCACATACTCACAATGTCTGGGTTACATAACCGCTTGACTCAGCTGGGAGTTAATCTCCCAGATGACGCGGTCATTGACAGAATCCTCCAGTCGCTTCCACCAAGCTACAAGAGCTTTGTGATGAACTTCAATATGCAGGGGATGGAAAAGACCATTCATGAGGTATTTGCAATGCTGAAATCAGCAGAGGTAGAAGTCAAAAAGGAACATCAAGTGTTGATGGTGAATAAAACCACTAAGTTCAAGAAGGGCAAGGGTAAGAAAGCCTTCAAGAAGGACGGCAAGGGAGTTGCCGCACCCGGCAAGCAAGCTGCCGGGAAGAAGCCAAAGAATGGACCCAAGCCCGAGACTGAGTGCTTTTATTGCAAGGGAAGTGGTCACTGGAAGCGGAACTGCCCCAAATACTTAGCGGACAAGAAGGCCGGCAAAACGAAAGGTATATGTGATATACATGTAATTGATGTGTACCTTACCAGTATTCGTAGTAGCTCCTGGGTATTTGATACCGGTGCGGTTGCTCACATTTGTAACTCAAAGCAGGAGCTGCGGAATAAGCGGAGACTGGCAAAGGACGAGGTGACGATGCGCGTCAGGAATGGTTCCAAGGTCAATGTGATCGCCGTCCGCACGCTACCTCTACATTTGCCTTCAGGATTAGTTTTAAACCTTAATAATTGTTATTTAGTGCCAGCTTTGAGCATGAACATTGTATCAGGATCTCGTTTAAATTCGAGATGGCTACTCATTTAAATCCGAGAATAATGGTTGTTCTATTTATATGAGAGATATGTTTTATGGTCATGCTCCGATGGTGAATGGTTTATTCTTAATGAATCTCCAGCGTAATGCTACACATGTTCATAGTGTGAGTACCAAAAGATGTAAGATTGATAATGATAGCTCCACATACTTGTGGCATTGCCGCCTTGGTCACATAGGTGTCAAACGCATGAAGAAGCTCCATGCTGATGGACTTTTAGAGTCTCTTGATTACGAATCATTTGACACGTGCGAACCATGCCTCATGGGTAAAATGACCAAGACTCCGTTCTCAGGAACAATGGAGCGAGCAACCAACTTATTGGAAATCATACATACTGATGTGTGTGGTCCAATGAGTGTTGAGGCTCGCGGTGGCTATCATTATGTTCTCACCCTCACTGATGACTTGAGTAGATATGGGTATGTCTACTTAATGAAACACAAGTCTGAGACCTTTGAAAAGTTCAAGGAATTTCAGAGTGAGGTTGAGAATCAACGTGATAGGAAAATCAAGTTCCTACGATCAGATCGTGGAGGAGAATACTTGAGTCATGAGTTTGGCACACACTTAAGAAAATGTGGAATAGTTTCAAAGCTCACGCCGCCTGGAACACCCCAGCGTAATGGTGTGTCCGAACGTCGTAATCGCACTCTATTAGATATGGTGCGATCTATGATGTCTCTTACCGATTTACCGCTATCTTTTTGGGGCTATGCTTTAGAGACTGCCGCATTCACTTTAAATAGGGCTCCGTCAAAATCCGTTGAGATGACACCGTATGAATTATGGTTTGGAAAGAAACCTAAGCTGTTGTTTCTGAAAGTTTGGGGATGCGATGCTTCTGTCAAGAAACTTCAACCTGAAAAGCTCGAACCCAAGTCGGAAAAATGCATCTTCATAGGATACCCTAAAGAAACTATTGGGTATACCTTCTACCTCAGATCCGAAGGCAAGATCTTTGTTGCCAAGAATGGATCCTTTCTAGAGAAGGAGTTTCTCTTGAAAGAAGTAAGTGGGAGGAAAGTAGAACTTGATGAAGTATTACCTCTTGAACCGGAAAATGGCGCAACTCAAGAAAATGTTCCTGAGGTGCCTGCACCGACTAGAGAGGAAGTTAATGATAATGATCAAGATACTTCTGATCAAGCTCCTACTGAAATTCGTAGGTCCACAAGGACACGTTCCGCACCAGAGTGGTACGGCAACCCTGTCTTGGAAATCATGTTGTTAGACAACGGTGAACCTTCGAACTATGAAGAAGCGATGGCGGGCCCAGATTCCGACAAATGGCTAGAAGCCATGAAATCCGAGATAGGATCCATGTATGAAAACGAAGTATGGACTTTGACTGACTTGCCCGTTGAGCGGCGAGCCATAGAAAATAAATGGATCTTTAAGAAGAAGACAGACGCGGATGGTAATGTAACCATCTATAAAGCTCGCCTTGTCGCTAAGGGTTATCGACAAGTTCAAGGGGTTGACTACGATGAGACTTTCTCACCGGTAGCGAAGCTAAAGTCCGTCCGAATCATGTTAGCAGTTGCCGCATTCTATGATTATGAGATATGGCAAATGGACGTCAAAATGGCATTCCTTAATGGTTTCCTTAAGGAAGAATTGTATATGATGCAGCCGGAAGGTTTTGTCGATCCTAAGAATGCTGACAAGGTGTGCAAGCTCCAACGCTCGATTTATTGGCTGGTGCAAGCATCTCGGAGTTGGAACATTCGCTTTGATGAGATGATCAAAGCGTTTGGGTTTACACAGACTTATGGAGAAGCCTGCATTTACAAGAAAGTGAGTGGGAGCTCTGTAGCATTTCTCATATTATATGTAGATGACATACTTTTGATGGGAAATGATATAGAACTCTTGGACAACATTAAGGCCTACTTGAATAAGAGTTTTTCAATGAAGGACCTTGGAGAAGCTGCTTATATATTAGGCATCAAGATCTATAGAGATAGATCGAGACACCTCATAGGTCTTTCACAAAGCACATGCCTTGATAAGATATTGAAGAAGTTCAATATGGATCAGTCTAAGAAGGGGTTCTTGCCTGTGTTACAAGGTGTGAAATTGAGCTCAGCTCAATGTCCGACCACGGCAGAAGATATAGAAGAGATGAGTGTCATCCCCTATGCCTCAGCCATAGGTTCTATTATGTATGCCATGTTGTGTACCAGACCTGATGTAAACCTTGCCGTAAGTTTGGTAGGAAGGTACCAAAGTAATCCCGGCAAGGAACACTGGACAGCAGTCAAGGATATCCTAAAGTACCTGAAAAGGACTAAGGAAATGTTTCTCGTTTATGGAGGTGACGAAGAGCTCGTCGTAAAGGGTTACGTCGACGCTAGCTTTGACACAGATCTGGATGACTCAAAGTCACAAACCGGATACGTGTATATTTTGAATGGTGGGGCAGTAAGCCGGTGCAGTTGCAAGCAGAGCGTCGTGGCAGGATCTACATGTGAAGCGGAGTACATGGCAGCCTCGGAGGCAGCGCATGAAGCAATTTGGGTGAAGGAGTTCATCACCGACCTAGGAGTCATACCCAATGCGTCGAGGCCAATCAAACTCTTTTGTGACAACACTGGAGCTATTGCTCTTGCCAAGGAGCCCAGGTTTCACAAGAAGACAAGGCACATCAAGCGTCGCTTCAACTCCATTCGTGAAAATGTTCAAGATGGAGACATAGATATTTGTAAAGTACATACGGACCTAAATGTAGCAGATCCGTTGACTAAACCTCTCCCTAGAGCAAAACATGATCAACACCAGAATTCCATGGGTGTTCAATTCATCACAATGTAACTAGATTATTGACTCTAGTGCAAGTGGGAGACTATTGGAAATATGCCCTAGAGGCAATAATAAAAGCATTATTATTATATTTCCTTGTTCATGATAATTGTCTTTATTCATGCTATAATTGTGTTATCCGGAAATCGTAATACATGTGTGAATAATAGACACCAACATGTCCCTAGTAAGCCTCTAGTTGACTAGCTCGTTGATCAATAGATAGTCATGGTTTCCAGACTATGGACATTGGATGTCATTGATAACAAGATCACATCATTAGGAGAATGATGTGATGGACAAGACCCAATCCTAAACATAGCACAAGATCGTATAGTTCGTTTGCTAGGTTTTTCCAATGTCAAGTATCTTTTCCTTAGACCATGAGATCATGTAACTCCCGGATACCGTAGGAGTGCTTTGGGTGTACCAAACGTCACAACGTAATTGGGTGACTATAAAGGTATACTACGGGTATCTCCGAAAGTGTCTGTTGGGTTGACACGGATCAAGACTGGGATTTGTCACTCCATATGACGGAGAGGTATCACTGGGCCCACTCGGTAATGCATCATCATAATGAGCTCAAAGTGACCAAGTGTCTGGTCATGGGATCATGCATTACGGTACGAGTAAAGTGACTTGCCGGTAACGAGATTGAACGAGGTATTGGGATACCGACGATCGAATCTCGGGCAAGTAACATACCGATTTGACGAAGGGAATTGTATACGGGGTTGCTTGAATCCTCGACATCGTGGTTCATCCGATGAGATCATCGAGGAGCGTGTGGGAGCCAACATGGGTATCCAGATCCCGCTGTTGGTTATTGACCGGAGAGTCGTCTCGGTCATGTCTACATGTCTCCCGAACCCGTAGGGTCTACACACTTAAGGTTCGGTGACGCTAGGGTTGTAGGGATATGTATATGCAGTAACCCAAATGTTGTTCGGAGTCCCAGATGAGATCACGGATGTCACGAGGAGTTCCGGAATGGTCCGGAGGTAAAGAATTATATATAGGAAGTGCTATTTCGGGCGTCGGGACAAGTTTCGGGGTCACCGGTATTGTACTGGGACCACCGGAAGGGTCCCGGGGGTCCACCAGGTTGGGCCACCTGCCCCGGGGGGGCCACATGGGCTGTAGGGGGTGCGCCTTGGCCCATATGGGCCAAGGGCACCAGCCCCAAGAGGCTCATGCGCCTAGAGATCAAGAAGGGAAGAGTCCCAAAGGGGGAAGGCACCTCCTAGGTGCCTTGGGGAGGAGGGATTCCTCCCTTGGCCGCACCCCCCCTAGGAGATTGGATCTCCTAGTGCCAGCGCCCCCCCCCCTTGGACTCCCTATATATAGTGGGGGAAGGAGGGCCTCTCATAACACATCTTTGGTGCCTCCCTCTCCCTCTCCAACACATCCTCCTCCTCCATAGTGCTTGGCGAAGCCCTGCCGGAGTACTGCAGCTCCACCACCACCACGTCGTCGTGCTGCTGCTGGAGCCATCTTCCTCAACCTCTCCTTCCCCCTTGCTGGATCAAGAAGGAGGAGACGTTACGCTGACCGTACGTGTGTTGAACACGGAGGTGCCGTCCGTTCGGCGCTAGGATCTCCAGTGATTTGGATCACGTCGAGTACGCCTTCCTCATCCCCGTTCTTTGAACGCTTCCGCGCGTGATCTATAAAGGTATGTAGATGCAATCCGATCACTCATTGCTAGGTGAACTCCTAGATGGATCTTGGTGAAACCGTAGGAAAACTTTTGTTTTCTGCAATGTTCCCCTACAGGTATGCCACATCATTCTCGGAGAGACGCCGCTTCTCCAAAGAAAGAACACTGTCATGCAGACTCCGCATAGCACCGGTTGCAGCATTGAGCAGATTAGTCGGTAGCATTGGCCTACCCGCCACATGCACCCTCCTCGAGATATCCTTAGGTGAAGGTGGCCCGTCCTGAGCACGGATCGTACTCGGTGCCGGCTGGCTCGCACCCTTGTTATTCTTTCTTTTCCGTCCCTTCTGCTTCTTCTACTGTAATGGGATCGAGTTCTGCTCAGAGACCACCTTCTTGAGTGTGTTGGGGCTGATAATATTTCGCACCTCGGCTATCTGAGGCTCGGTGAAGGCGGCAGCTGGAGGCGTCTCCTGAGAACTGAACGCCAGACGACGCCTGTTGCAATTGGGTTTCTCTGCGGTACCACCTAGATCGCGGTCGTCTTTTGCAGGGTTGGGTTCTTGAGAAGGAGGCCCCAAGAATTCGTCACCGTACCCATGTTCATTGAAGTACTTATCGACCCTGGTAAATGTACCATCGTCGTCTGGATCCTGTGCCATATGCATGTTCGGATCAGCTGACGGCGGTAGCGTTGCGGCGGTCTTGCCGTGGCTTGGCGCCGGCATGACTGGCGGTCTTGTCTGTGGGGTGGTGTCCCCCGCCCCCAAACAAATCTGGCTCTTCGGCCAAAGCATGGACCAGCTTATGCAGGTGCTGAGGGTCGCCACATCATCTTCGTCGGCCCCAGGGGGTCGATACGGAGGTAACAAGTCGTCGCAGCCCCGCAGCACCCGAACCAGTTGAACCCTATACACTGTGGGTGGCATCGGATTACCGTGGAACGGGCGGTTACCCGGTTGAACGATTCTGGCCTTGGCGACATCGATTAACTCGTCGTCCACGAAGCACAGGAGAGTGTATGGAACGTCGGCGGCGCCCTGCGAAAACATGTAGGGCGTCAGGGATGCCCAGTCAAAGGCAAGGAGATGAAGTCATCGGCCGAGAGGTGTGACACCCCAAAATTTCAACCTTGTTTTATTAATTAAAATTTTGACAGGAAAATTAAATTTTTCATTTTCTGGTTTTTCTTTGATTTCAGAACCCCTTCTTTCTTTGATTTTTATGGAGTTTTTACCCCAAGTGAAAAAAAAACTTTCCAAATGTATTATTGGACTTGTTTTTTTCCCTCAAGAAAAACATTTCTATTATCAGTGGATTTATTTGCATAATTATTTCTCTCTGAGCTTTATGCCTTAAAATGATTTTTCATTAGTTTTGAAGCTCTATTTGAACTACAACCATTTGATAAATTTATCTAAAATTCCAAACAAAATTTGGAGATGTCATGTGATGTTTTTAAATCACTTTTATGCAAAAATATCTTCTATTCATTGGAAATTTTGAGCTCTACACCAAGTTTTCAAATCTGGTCCAGTGGGCAATTTTGCACTACAACCTATTTAAATATTTCTTTAAAACTTCCACCAAAATTATTCAACTCTATGCAAAAACCCAGTTATGTCCTTTGAAAAACTTGAGTGAATCAACCTCTTTTTCATTCTGGTCCAGCTTGGTGATTTGTACTGCAACCCTAATTTATCTTGCTCTAGTAACCATGAGCTTTTTCCTACTTATAGACCACCCTGTAAATCCCTTAAGTCCAGGAGGGTGGAACCATTGGAGTGTTTTTGGTCCATGAAACTATGCCATTTTCTTTCTGTCCAGAAATGGTTTTCCCAAAAACTTGCTCTATCAAGTTTCTAGTCTTGACCAACTGACCTTGCCACCATCACCTACACCTAAAGAGACACTGGTCTGGAGCTTTTGGCCACCCCAAGAGTTGCCTAGATGCACATGGCATTCTGTCAAACACCTTGAGTGCATGCACAAATTTGGCATGATCTTTAGTCTGCATTGTGGACTTGACCCCCTGACCCAACCAACATGTCCACTAAGCTCCTAGCTAACCCTAACCCAGGCCTGCTAATCCTCAGCCTCATCCTAATCCTCTAGAATGCTCTGGCATTGCGTCGAGCACGTAGCGTGCGTGCGCTGGGCGTGCCCAGAGCGCACGTTTTGCACGCGCGCGCACCGAGCCGCCGTGTCTCGCTGCCGCCCGCCCCGTGTCCATGTTGTCCCTTGGCCACTCGCAGCCAGTGCCCCCAACTCCTCCCTCACCGCAGAGCCGCCTGCCCCCCCCCCTGACGCTCCACAGTGCCGCCACCGCTAGCCGCCGACGGCCGCAGCAGGCCACTGCCATGGACGGCACTGCCCGAACCGCAGCAGCGTGCCAGCTGCCCCCTTGAACAGCCCGAGCCTATCCTCAAGCTCGTCTGCTAGTGCTCATCGCCGCCACGTCGCTCTGGCCACTACAGAACGGCGGTTCACCGTCGTTCTTATCCAACACCGCGGAACCGACCTCGTTGCACTATAAAAGGAGGCCCCGAGCCCCTCCGAGCACTCAGGCGACCTCAGGCCACCCCCATAGCACCCCCACAGCCAGCAATCGTCGGTTGGTAACCATCTTCTTCGACTCCGGCCGGTTCGGCCGCCGCCGCCTTCCGGTGCCGTTCGTCGCAACCAGACCCTCCCCCGGCCCTCCAGAGCCATCGTCCTCTTCCCCTTGATCTTACGGAGCCGCCCAAGCCCTTAGCTACGACGGGGAACCACCGTAGCCCAAAGCCCCAATCCAACTGAAGCTGCCGTCCGTTGCGGAGCTCGCCGCCGGCGACTCCCTCCACCCCCGCCAACCCAACAACCACCGGGAGGACCGCCCCGATCTGGCGGATCCATCCCTACCCTCCGGAGCCCGGGGGAAGCCTCCGTTCGCCAGCATTGATCACCGGAGCCCCGCCTCGACTCGGACAGAGGAGGAAGGAGGTGGGGAACGACTGGTCAAACCTGACCAGTGGGCCCCCTGGACCCACTGTCAGTGACCCGAGCCGGCCCACGTGGTTTTAAGTGGAAACATAAAACCCCCAGGTATGTCTCCCCTGCTTCAAAAGCGTATTCTCATCGAAACGTTTTCTTTTCTGTTTTATTTTAAAAACAGAGTTTGACTGAAACTTTGACTGGCTATATCTTTTTAAATATAAATCCAAATGACTTGATTTTTTTTCTATTGTTTCCCAAATATTGTCTAGTTTATTTTCATATTTATCTCAAAATTTTCCAAACAACTTTTTTGTGCTGTTTTTAAAGTAAGTGTTAATTCAAATTTATTTAAAATAGGATTTTGGAGAGGGAGAAGAAAACTTTCAAAAGTTTTGGAATGCACCCTGCCTCTCCAAAACTTGAAGGCAAGCATTCTGAACCCTGGCATAATATTGTCGTGCGTTGTTGATACGGTTACAACCCCATCTTGTCTTGAAGATTTCATTATTCTATGCGATGATACGATCATAATCATAGTGCATATTGATGATTTCATGTTGTTTGCATTTGATATGTTTGTGATAGAAATCCCCCTCATATGCCTCTCATGCCTACCGGGAAGGATCCGGGAAAGTCTCTGTCTTGGGTAGACACGAGCTTGTCCCTCGTCGAGACGGTTATGACCGGTGGGGCATGGGGAGGTATGATGAGTGGTGGTTCTGTCTGATGGATGTGAAATATAATTCTTGAGCTAACCATGCAGGAAATGCTTTAACCTCCTAAGTCGACCATAGATCGAGTCTTGTTCCAGTAACCCCCATACTTGTTTCGTACTACCACTTGCCCCTGCCACAGGTAGGGTACGGTTCAGTAAATTGTCAACCCCTGTCCTAGCACACATCGTACAGAGAGGCCATGGTGGAAGATACCGGCTGCATCCGGTAGGCATGCCACCTAGTCCGGGGGCATGGGTGTTTCCGGTTGGGACCGAGAGGGGGGCACCCCTTAGAGCGCGCGATATAAGTTTGATCCCATGCTAAGCGAGGTTGTAGCCTCCCCACTTAGAGTTTCGCTTGACGGGTGTCGTGGGTGATTCCATACACCGATGAGTTAGGCTGGTGTGTGCGGCCAGGTGTGTTTTCGAATGAAAGACCGTAGACGGAATTAGTCCCGATGGACTAAGGAAATTCGTTACTCGCGGGTAAATAGTACACCCTCTGAAGAGATTATATCTATTCGAATAGTCGTGTCCATGGTTAAGGACTACAGTCTAGGATGGGTCAAGTCTCGGTCTTAGTGTCGGTCTTCGGAGGAAAAACTACTAAACCAGAACATTAATTATGATCTGTGACATATGATGATTATGATTATCATTATTGTGGACTAATCATTTGTATTATTTGAATCAATGAGTATCCCTGGGACGGTTCTACCTCCTGGATATTCACTGTGATTATTTTTATATAAGCCATTTATGTGGTGTCGCTCAGACGCACGACTGTGGTATGCTTGTTATATCATTTACTTATAAGCCCTTTATGTGGTGTCACTCAGACGCCCGACTATGGCATGCTTGTTATATCATTTACTTATAAGCCCTTTATGTGGTGTCGCTCAGACGCCCGACTGTGGCATGCTTTTTATATCATTTACATATAAGCCCTTTATGTGGTGTCGCACAGACGCTCGACTGTGGCATGCTTCATATTATTATCCTTTCGAGGCGTCGTTTTAGACACTCGATCGGTGCTTTTCATTTCTACTCCCTGATTGTTTACTCATGTTTTATTTGAATGATCTGCTTGCGTGCATCATGAACCTTATTTCATAACTGACAAAGTGATCATAGAATATTTCAAAACATGATTATCAGTGGCTATATTATACATGTGTTCTTAATGTTTGCGAGCACATTCAAAGTACTCACTGGCTTGTCCCTGGCTATTGTCTTGGCCAGATTTCTTGCGTGGAGAGGAGCGTTGTGATGATAGCCCCGGAACCTACGCAATGATGATAGCAGCCTCGCGAAGATAGGAGTTATCCAGGTCAGCTGTTCCTATGGGAAATGGAGTCCCATAGATGCTGATGATCCGCAAACCGCTTCCGCCATCAACCTCTAGAAACCATTTTTGTTATACTCATAGGCTAGAATGGTCTTGTACTACATATCTTGTATTTTGCTTGGAGTTTCTGTATCAAGTTGGTGCCTCGTCAGCTAACAGTAATCCTGGGGCTGGTGAGCACAAGGGCCGCTTTTGAGAAATTAATACCCCGAAAACCCGGTCCTAACAAGAGGCTTAGTTACCGTGATGGCATCGAGCTCGGCTAATGTCGAGGCACCACCAACGGCGGGCGTGCAAGTGACGAAGGGGCCGCTTGCTGCCGAGGTGCCGGCCGGCGTATTCTTCCCACACCCGGGTGCATTAAGCTCCAATGTCGGCGCCGACGCCAGGGACACCAATGCCGCCTCCGCCGGAGACACCAATGGCACAGCCGGTGCGTTGTGCGAGTTGCTGCCCCTGTTGGCCGCCCGCAATCCACGCATGTAGCCCCTCAATCAAGGTAGGCACAATGGCGGTGATCGTCGCTCCTAGTTGGTCTTGCACTTGCTCTTCGACTATCTCCGGAATCCGCGCCACTTGTGCCTTGAGTTCTTGAACCTCGCGCTCCTGGCTTTCCGAGCTGGTCGTTCTCTCCTTTTGCCCAACGGTATAGTACTCCGACCATTTCATGGACAAGCCTTTGACAGCCACACGACCAGCTGACGAAGGCTTATTGAGCTTATCCTTGTGTTTCCTTACGTTCAACGCCCTATTTAAAGTGGTGTCCCAAGGGGAGCTCTAAGACGACCCCGCGCTACTGCTTTTAGTTTCCTGCAGAAGGAACGTGAACCATTTAGAAATTTGGCTTCATTAATTAGAATGCAACCATATGGAGCTAATTACACGGGGGTGTATTCCTTACCAGAACAAGGTCAAGCGCCTTCGTCTTCGGATCCGTGGTAAGCTCCTTTGTTACCGGGTCCATCTTGTACAGGGCCCTGACATGGTTCCTGGTCTGCTTGTCACGGTATTTATCGAAGAGGGGTGGTAGGCCTTGCTCGGCACACTCCGCGTCCTCCTTGTCCCATATAGGTTCCGTCACTCTGTAACCGTCGGGACCGAGTTTGTGGACCCCTAAGTTCAAGTCCCGCATATCTTTCCCCCACTGACTTGATTCCGCAGTTGCGCTGCTCTCGCACTTGATCTTGAACTCCAGGTAGTCAGCTTCGCTAAGTGAAGGATTTGTCTCCTTGATCTTCTCATAATTATCACCTTTTTCAATCCTTCTCTTCACCGCGGCTCTCCAAGTAGCCAGGGCCGTGCTCATCTTCGTGAGGGCAACACTGTTCACTTTATTCCCTGAGAGGCGTGTGTTTGCGAAGTCACCGGGGAACTTGTATCATTCGTGCAGCTTCGTGAAGAGGAGGTTGCGCAAATTCCCTCGGTCACGATGCCTTAGGTTCTCGGTGTTGATTGAGACGGTGCTCCGGAGAATGCACCCGAGTTGTCCCGCGTACCCCTTGACTAATTCTTTGGGCGCCATTGAATGCCCACTGGATGACACTTCAGTAAATTCCTCATTGACAGTGCCGAGCACGTTCGGGCGTCGGTCCTTCCGTTGCCTCTTCGGTTGGCTGCCATCTATGCGTGTGCTGCCATCATCAGTGGTGGCATCCTCGGCGGCACCATCAGTGGTGTCATCCCCGACGCCACTAGGGGTTGTGTAGTCGGGATCCGTGTCTTCCGCGGCGTCCTCATAGCGGTGAGGTTCTTCCTCCATCTCTTGGGACAGCTCCTAGAATGTCTTGCCCGAACCGCCGGCCTCATCGTTGTGGGCCATGTTCGCTCTAAATAGGAAAAAAAGTTTGGTCAAAAAGTTGGTTATTGTCAAGGACAAGATCTCTAAGTTGACCAAATAACCTAATTCTCGAGGAATGTCGCCAAAAAGTTTATTATTGTCAAGGAACAATTGAGGGATGTTTGTGATATTGCCTAGGTGTTTTGGGATGGAACCGGTTAGTGTGTTGTTGCTAAGGTCCAAGTCCACGTTCTCAAGGACCTCATCTTTGCAGGCAAATTTTCTAGCTTGTAACACTGGGATTAGTAGCTTAATTAATCGACTACTCGGTCGTATTGTGGTGTAATTAACTTGTTTTAATACTGGCCAGTCATGTGGAGTATACTAGCTCACTGGGTGCCCCTAAAGATACCCCGGCCGTATCATTTGATTAATTAGTAAGTAAGCAATTGATCTAGCTAGCATTGCCATGCCATGCATCCACCTTGTTTTAATACTAAACTAACCAAGGCCTCTTTCCAAAGCCACAACTCTTCTACGTTCTCAAGATAACCTAGTTGTTGAGGGATGTGTCCAGAAACACTATTAGGAAAAGGGCTATAGATGATATGGACATTAATGGCGCACCGTGTATGTGGTGCGCTACTGATATATAGCAGTGGCGCATCAGATACAGGTGCGCCATTAGTATTATATTACTAATGGCGCACCTCGTGTGTGACGCACCATTAGTAGTTTTGAAAAAAATAAAAAAAATTGTTAGTAATGGCGCACCATGGGATAGTGCACCATTACTAGTTGACATAGTAATGGCGCACCACACCCACCGTGCGCCATTAGTAGTTTTGAAGAAAATAAAAAAAATTGTTAGTAACGGCGCACCAGTGGACAGTGCGCCATTACTAGTTTAGTAGTTTTGAAAAAAAAAATTGTTAGTAATGGCGCACTATCCCATGGTGCGTCATTACTAACATTTTTTTTTCAAAACTACTAATGGCGCACCACACATCAGGTGCGCCATTAGTAACCCTGGTGCTAAATGCACCCCCGTGGACCGCCTTTTCAGTTTTTAAAAAAATAAAAGAAAATGATGGAAATGTCAAAAAAATAAAAGAAAATAAGTTTCCCATGTGATATGTGGTCTATTTGTTGGGAAAATTTACAAATATGAATTTCGACTTTATTTGCAAAATCTCTCTGGAATTTAGTAAAATGGGCATAACTTTTGCATACGAACTCGGATTAAAAAGTTTTTTATATGAAAAATCATCTACTCGAAAAGTTACATACGAATTGAACCAGGGAAACCCCGTTCAACATCTTAAAAATCCCTAAAAACCTAACAGAACGAAAGATACATGGCTTTTAAGATCTAGAGGGGGGAATGAAAAATTTCAAACTTACTAGTGGCGCACCATTTGCTAGGAGCGCCACTAGTAACAGAAAAAAATGGTTTCAAAAAAAATTGGAATTTTTTTCAAAATATGATACGTAATATGACCGGGAAGTTTGAAAAAATTTTTCAAAATTTCATCACACTCATGAACATGAACAATGTCCTAGACATCAACAAGGTTTAATAGGATTGACATATATATATCAACAAGTGCCTGTCAAGTGAGCTGGTGCTAGGGTTGGATAGAACCACGAAGTTAAGCGTGCTCGGTCTGGAGTAGTGTGAAGATGGGTGACCTTTTGGAAAGTTTGACTACAGAGTGTGATTTGACTTGAGATTAAGCATATTGACCTGAGAATAAGCCATAGTGACTTGAGATTAAGAAAAAATTGAAAAAAAATCTGAAAAAAAATTGAAAAATAATTGTTAGTAATGGCGCACTTCTATGTGGTGCGACATTACTAAGCCAGATAGTAATGGCGCACTATGGGATATACTAATGGCGCACTGCATGGTGCGCCATTAGTAAAAAATTCTAATGGCGTGATGCTAGTGGCGTGATTCTCAGCCGAAACAGAAATTAATCAACATTTCAGGAGAAAGGGGTCATTTCAGAAGATCACAAGTAGCAGCAGCATCACTTGACAAAATCACAAGTAGCAGCAGCATCACAAGTAGTACAGCAGCAGCAGCATCACAAGTAGTACAGCAGCAGCAGCATCATCACAAGTAATACATTTAATTGGCATAAAAGATCAAAAAATAGCATAAATTGGAAAACAAGCAATACTTCTAAAACCAGTTGCAAGCAAATGTACAGTAAAATGAAATGTTCCCATAGTGTACTTAATTCAGAACACATGGAAGAAACTTGACTAAATGTACAGATTTTAGAAAAAAAAATCCAAGTTAACTAGATGACTGACTCAATTTCGGGCAACTTGGAGAAGAGATCACTTGATCATTGACTATACTTAATTCAGAACACATGGAAGAAACTTGTTAGAAACTGAAACGGTTAATATTGAGAATTAAGTTACTCTAATGGAGTACCAAATTTTGAGAGCAAGCCGTCTGAAAAGAGCACTAGCTAAGATCTAATCCTTATGTCCAGTTAACCACTTATTTAATGTAACCAATGTTCAGAGACAAATCAGACTTGACAGTAAAGATCAAAAATTTCAGACTTGACAGTAAATATAGTGGAAACTGAAGATTATTTAGGAACACACTTGTTCCTAAACTTGATGTCGATTTAGCAACACGGTCTTCGGTGAGAGTATAAAAAATAACTACTCCATCTACTTAAGTGATTCTACACTAAACCAGAACAAGTTGATGTTCAGTCAAGTTGATTTCAAACTTGACACTAAATTTTGACATCAATGAAATTTAGACTATGAGTGCCTGCCCATGACATCTGCATGGTTCTCTACACCACACACCATTAACACTGCTAGCTACTCCTACTCGATCGCCCCAGCTTTTGCCACGGATAGAAAGAATATCAACTTGAATACCATTGGTATATTTCCTATTTTTACAAAGAGCTTGACAATTGGAAATGATGTTCAGTAGCAGAGATTCAAAGTCATTTTACTGCCCATTTTAAAAACAACTTAAACATCCTACAGGATGGTGTGAAGGAAATGATCACAAGATAGCACTGAATACTTCAACTTCCTCATCTGTCTGCAGTTAACTTCCAACATGGTAACCCATTTGGATCGAGAAAACAAGCACACAGAGCATTACTAAGTGGCAAAGATGCAGTTTTACCAGAGGGGCTTGTGCCAGGCAGAGGTGTTGGGGAAGGCACCATCTCCGCTCCGAGGTACGGCTAGGGTTCGCCGCTGGACGCGTGCGTGCACCTGCCTGAGGAAGCAAACCAAGGGCATGAGGGGAGGGAAGGGAAGGGAAGGGGAAGAGGAGAAGATTGGGCGAGAGAGTGCATACCTCGACGACGGCGCCATGGAGCAATCAGGCTGGCGAGCTCGATCTGGTCGGCCGTTCGCGTGCACGGGCACATGGAGTCGAGGTCGTCGTCGTCCCGGCGCGTGAGCGAGCGATTGGGCGGATGGATCTGACCTGCTCCGTCTCCGGCGAGAGCGGGGTGGGGTCGGAGGGGTAGGAAGGGGAGGATGGGGAGAGGGAGGCGGCGGGGGCGCGGATTGGGAGCGGGCGCGTCCCACGGGCGAGGGCGGCGGCGTAGTAGGGGTGTCGGCGCAATGGGTCGGGCGCTGCTCCGATTGAGAGAGATGTGAGATTGGGAGAAGGACGAACGGCTAGCGAGATGGACAGCACACACATACATACAGAGGGGGGAAGGTTAGCAATGACACACCATCTAGGGGTGCGCCATAAACACAGTGCTAGCAGTGGCGCACCTTCCCCTGGTGCGCCATTACTAACTTTTTTATTTGGATTTTTAGTTGCATCTAATAATTTTTTAGAAAATAACGATCAAATTTGAAAACATTTATGAATGTGAAAAAATATCATGAAATTTGTTATTTGAAAATATTTATGTATATGAAAAATTATCAACAAATTTGTTATTTGAAAATATTTTTTTGGATTTTTAGTTGCATCTAATAATTTTTTTAGAAAACATTTATGAATATGAAAAAATATTCATGAATTCAAAAAGTGCCTATGAAATTTAAAAATATTCATGAGTTAAAAAAATATTAACAAATTCAATACTTTTTGTGAGTTAGAAATTCAATACAAGAATAAACCTAAATAAAAATTGGTATACCAGTGGCGCACCTCCTCCTGGTGCGCCATAAGTACCTTCATAGCAATGGCGCACCTTCTCCTGGTGCGCCATTAGTAACTTTTTTTGGATTTTTAGTTGCATTCATCTGTGAATTGGTAAAACATTTATAAATATGAAAAAATATCATCTAATTTGAAAAAATATTCATGAATTAAAAAAGTGCCCACGAAATTTAAAAATATTCATGAGTTCAAAAAATATTAACAAATTCAATACTTTGTGAGTTGGAAATTCAATACCAGAATAAACATAAATAAAAATTGGTATACTAGAATAAACATAAATACCATAATAAACATAAATAAATATTCATGAGGACTAGAACAGAAGAAATATCATTTCCATATGTTGAAATACAATCGAGAAATGAAAACTACAATTTAAATACAATCGATCTTAGCTAGTTATCTTTTCACAATCTTCTTACCCTTCTTTTTCGCAAATAGAGTTCTTCTCTTGAACGGACGTCCTTTAGGTAGGGTGGTCCTACTTCTTCTTGTGGTGTATGGCACTTCATCATCGTCGTCATGTTCCATCTTTGGGTCGCCGTACTTGTCGAAGTCTTGCTCATTGGTGACTCCATCCATTCCGATGATATTCCTTTTGCCTCTTCTCACGACAACACGACTGGGCTTTGACAGATCGGTAATGAAGAAGCATTGGTCCACTTGGGAAGCCAGTACCCATGGCTCATTTTTCGCAGTGACGTTTGCGCCCGCGGTCTTGGATTTGGCTTCGGGTATAACCATGGTGGTAAATACCGGTCTTCTTTTAGGACGCTCCTGGTCCATCTGACACGGAACATCGGGACCTTCTCTCCAGCGTAGCTCAGCTCCCAGATCTCCTCGATCCTTCCGTAGTATCTGTCCTTATCGTTACCGGTGTAGGATTCCATCGTTACCTCGGAGTTCTGATAACCATCGCTCTTCATGTCTTTTTCCTCGGTGTAGAATGTGTAGCCATTGATATCGCACGCCTCATAGGTCATCAGGTTGTGCTCGGCGCCCTGTACAAGGCGAATATGAGTTTTTCTTCCGTGGAAGAATCCTCATGTAAAGGGTACGACAGAAGCTTCTCCTTGAACCAACGCGTGAAACATGAGTTGTGCTCTTTGATTATATCTCCGTCCGTCCTCTATTGGCCTCGATCATTGTACGTCTTCTCAATAAAAGTTTTGTGCTCTACCACCCAAGGATCGACCACGTCTATGTGTTGTAGCGCGACTAGGTTTGCTCTTTCAAAGTCGGCGAGTCGACCCTCAAAGTCGACATGCATTTCACGGCAACCCTCGCGGTGACCCCATCCAGCGAGCATGTTGAGGTGCCTGCTGACGGGCAGACCAACGGGGTTCTCGATGCCTAGATAATTCGTGTAGTAGGAGATGCACTCTTCGGTCAGAAAGCCCATAGCTATGCTACCCTCTGGACATGACATGTTGCGAACATATCCTTTGATGACACCACTCATCCTTTTGAACGGCATCATGCTGTGCAGGAACGTCGGCCCGAGTTGGATGATATCCTCCACAATATGGACCAGCAAATGCACCATAACGTCGAAGAATGCGGGCAGGAAGTACATCTCAAGCTTGCATAGTATCACCATGATCTCTTCCTGTAGCCTTCTGAGTTGCCTCACGCCAACCGACTTCCGAGAGATGACGTCGAAAAAGTTGCATAGGCCAAAAAGTGTTTCACGCACATGCGCGTCCCTGATCCCACAGATTGTAACTAGAAGTATCTGCGTCATCAACAGGTGACGGTCGTGAGACTTCATCCCGCTGAACTTCTGCTTCGCTGAGTCTAGATATCTGCTTATCTTCCCTGCGTAACCGTAAGGAAGTTTTACTCCTACGAGGCAGGTAAAAAACTGCTCGATCTCCTCCTGACTTAGAGTGAAGCACATGGGAGGGTAGTCATTTCCGATCTTCTTGGCCTTTTTGCCTTTGCGACGACTTTCTGTGTCCTTCGCCTCATCATCATCATCATCATCATCATCATCATCATCATTAGCGTGAAGCTCCTCCCTGATGCCCATTGATTTCAAGTTTGCCCTTGCTTTCAGCCCATCTTTGGTCCTCTCTGGCATGTTGAGCAGGGTACCAAGCAGACTCTCGCACACGTTCTTCGTGATATACATGACATCAAGGCTGTGAGGCACACGGAGGATCTTCCAGTACGGCAAATCCCAGAAAACAGACCTCGTTTTCCTTACCTTCAGCAGCGGCTCTAGCACCTTTCGCTTCTTTCCCGGCTCTAGCGCCTTTCGCTTCTTTCCCGGCGGTGGGCAACCTTTCCAATTTTTCAACAGTTCGTCTATTTCCTCGCCGCTCCTCATACGCGAGCGTCTTCGGGGTTCGGTTTCACCATCGAACAGATCCTTGCATTTTCTCCATGAGTCATCGTCGCAAAGCCACCTTCGATGTCTCATGAACACAGTTTTCGAAGACCCAGGATCTCTATCAAGCTGGCGATACGTTGTGCCATCCATGCACCTGACACATCCAGAAAATCCATGGACCACCTGCCCCGCGACATATCTGTAACCGAGATAGTCGTGCACCATCGTGAGCAGTGCGGCTCTCATAGGAAAATATTCTTTCTCTGCGGTGTCCCACGTATTGGCTGGTGTTTTCCACAGCATGTCTACCTCCTCTTTCAGCAGCCCCAGATACAGATTGATGTCATTCTCTGGTTGTTTCAGCCCTTCAATTAGCATATTCATGTGAATGTACTTCCTCTTCATGCACAACCAAGGGGGAAAGGTTGTACAGCCACACAAACACAGGCCAGGTGCTATGTGTGCTTCTCTGGCTACCAAACGGATTGACTCCATCGGTGCTCGCGCCCAGCATGATGTTCCTTGGATCGTCCCCAAATTCCGGGTGTTCGAAGTTCAACGCTTGCCACTGGCTCGCATCCTTAGCGTGACTCCGCATCTTGTCTTTTTTATTTATCTCTGGATCATTTCCGTCATCTTCTCGCTTCTTCTCCTCCCTATCCGCGTGCCAACGCAGGAGCTTTGCTAACTTAAGGTCCGCAAAATACCGCTGCAAACGAGGAGTGATCGGAAAGTACCACACCACTTTTCGAGGAGCTTTCTTCCTCTTCTTGTATCGAGTGACGCCTCACACCGGACATATGGTAGACTCCGCGTGCTCGTCCCGATAAATGATGCAATTGTTCATGCACACATGGTATTTCACGTGCGGTAAATCCAAAGGACACACAATTTTCTTCGCCTCCTCGAAACTGGTCGGGCACTTGTTCCCCTTGGGAAGACGTTCGTGCCAGAATGACATGTTCTCGTTGAAGCATGCGTCGGTCATTTTGTGTTTTACCTTCATCTCCAGAGCCATGAGCGTTACTTTCAGGCGGGTATCCTCGGGCCTGCATCCTTCATACAATGGAGTAACCGCGTCTATCTCTAGTTGATCCAGCTTGGCTTTCTCTCGGGCGGCAGCTCTTGTGTTATCCGTCTTCTTGGGAAGTAGCTCTTGAATATGAGGGTCCTGCACCCAGCCCATCGATGGTCCATCGTCGTCTGCTCCGGCATCTTCATCTTCATGATCATGCCCTTCGTCTTGATCTTCCTCATCATCATGCCGGCATCTTCTACATGATGACTGTGTACTACATCTACTTCGTGATCATGTCCTGGAGATTCTTCGTCTTCTCGCCCGCCCTCGCCGCGGTTATCTTGATGCCCTTCCTCATTTCTTGCCCGGCCCCCATGGACGACTTCATAGTCATCTTCATCACCTTGCCACCGATAGCATCCATGAAACCACGCAAGAGCAGGTGGTCCCACACCTGTACGGAATCCGGGTCCATAAGGCTTTTCAGCTTGCATCTTCTACACGGACATCTTATCTCCGTCTCGTTCTTTTGAAGCATCTCGGCCTTCGCGGAGCTCAAAAACCTATTCACGATGTCTTCGGTCATCGCGCGGACCATGGTCGCCTGCGGGGTAGAGGAAAACGATATTTTAGAACCAAAAAAAACTTTGGCATGGCTTTGCCTAAAAATAGGACCAAAAAGAATGCATAGTGTCAAATTCTCGCCGAAACGGAAATGAATCAACATTCCGGCTAAATATTGGCAACTATCACATTTCAAATACCGGTATCTGCAAACACAAACATATGCAACACCACAAATATACGTAGATCTAGGCCATTAAAAGTGTGTACGTTGTTGGAGGGAGAAAAAAGTAGATTTAGAACATAAAGAAAGCTTTCCCCTTACTTACCTATCAAAAAAGAAAATTTAACCACTTAATTTGGGTGAATCTTTGGTGCAAATGAGGTGAGGAGGAGGAGGCAGCCGAGACCAAACTTGGTAGAGATGGAGAGAATGAAGTGGGGAAAGTGAGTGTGGTAGGTGGCTGTCCATGATATCTAGCTGCTCCCAGGTTATCAATGACGCACCACCTAAGAATGCGCCATTAGTAACCAGGGTTATTAATGACGCACCTGGTGTGTGGTACGCCATTACTAATTTTGAAAAAAAAACATGTTAGTAGTGGCGCACCAGGTGACAGTGTGCCATTACTAGTAGCGCCACTGCTAACAATTTTTTTTATCTTTTTTTCAAAACTAATAATAGCGCACCACACACCAGGTGTGCCATTAGTAATGAGGACATTAATGACGTACCTGTATCTGGTGTAGCAGTGGCGCACCACATAGATGGTGCGCCATTAATATTCATATTAGCTATAGCCGTTTTCGTAGTAGTGTCATCTCCGCATCAACTTTAGTTACCATGACTAAGATAATCTCCTATGAGCCGCCGACCAGCTCTTCAACGGAGACCAGCAATGGCAAAGGGCAGCCCTCGCCGGCAGCGCACCTTGCCGACGGCGATGGTGGCATAGTGTTTCGGGTGCGTATGTGGGCTATATCTATATAGTTTATACCAAGGCTACTAATTCGATCTAGGTTTTACTCACTTGCCTACCAATTGTTAATGACCGTGTTCATGTGAGTTTATACTTCCATCAAATCCATGCTTGACGATGTGCTTGCATGCAGCACCTGACGGTCAGTGTGATCATGTTTGCATCCTTCTGCATCTCGGCCGGCAATGTATGGACGGACGCAGGCAATCATTGGTGCAACATGATCATCACCGCCATCGTCTTCCTCTACTCCACGGTCATGATCCACCTTCTGCTCATGAGACGTCGGGATCAGAAGAAGATACGGGAGCTCGAATCGTGCGAGTGATTATTATTAGCACACCCAGGGATTGTGTATGTACCGATCGATTCTTGGCACCTAATAATTCACCAATATATTCTATTTTGCTAGGCAACATATGTTCTGACCCTTTAATTGCTTCGTGCAGTTGACATCAGTGTTGACGGCGGTCGCGACCGTGATCATGTTAATCTCCTTGGGTGTCGCCCTCTTCGTCTCTCGCCCCGCTTGGTCCGACCTGGCCTCCATTGCTTTGATGCTCTTGGCAAGCATGGGGTTGACGTTTCTTTCGCTCAAACTTGAGGAATATGAGAGGAAAAAGAAGCTTAAGGAAAAACATGAAAATGCCTCTGATCTCGTCTAGTTCCAGTGTAACTGTATGTAAAATACAACTGCTTACTT
This sequence comes from Triticum dicoccoides, assembly GCF_002162155.2. Lineage (NCBI taxonomy): Eukaryota > Viridiplantae > Streptophyta > Magnoliopsida > Poales > Poaceae > Triticum > Triticum dicoccoides. The sequence goes on from NC_041392.1 coordinate 720,586,575, forward strand.
TGGTTTATTTTAGTAAGTATATAAACTCAACAAAAGCTCACAGAAGAAGAAGATCCCATGTCATGGTACTTTCGAGGGTTTTTTTTTTTTTTGAGGAACCGGCAGGAGCACCATCTACTTGAGAGAAAGAGATGAACCAAATTAACAAAGAGTTGCACGTTTTGCGGGGAAACATGGGCGAAACCAAACACTACACAACTATATGGTAAATTTAGGTGGTGTTTGGTTCTTTACTCCTAGGACTTTTTCTAGTCCCAACTAAAAAGTATCTAGTCCCTAAAAAGTCCCTCCCTGTTTATTTCCAGAGACTAAAAAGTCTCTAGTTCCTTGCTAGAGATTATTAAATGACCATGTTGCCCCTAGTATATAGAAAAATAACAATCAAAGAACATCATGGGGTGGCGGGCCAATGGATGCATGGAGGGGCATTGTTGAAAAAGTCCCAAAAAGACTCTCCTTGAGAGTCTTCTTCATTTAGTCCCAAATGCCTAGTTTAGCCCTAAAAAGTTCCTCCCGTTTGGTAAAAAAGTCTCTAAGAGAGACTTTTTCTAGTCCCTATACAAAAAAAGTCCCTGAAAACAAACACCCCCTTAGCCGATGCGAATGGCCGGCACGGCACATGCAAGCGACATCTGCCCCCACTCCATCTGTATGGGCATTAAACATGATCGAGATCATGTTGGAAATATCGAAGGCCCATGTCTCCCCACTAATTTAAATTATATATAAACCAGTTGTAGAGATTGCAATGGTTAACCAAAATACTCGAGACTCTTATGAAACGAGAGTGAACGTCGAGGTCATGCCTCTCCACCTATTTCCATGGTGGAATCCAGTGGAGATTATAGCCGAAAAATACTCAAAATCAAAGTAGCATGTATGTCACAGGATCTTCTATAAGCTTTTGTTGGGTTTATACTTACTAAAACAAACCAAACTATACCGTTGTATTTTTAGATACCATTACTCTGGAACTATACGAGATCTGTGTTCAAAAAAAAACTATACGAGATCTGAGGCATCTTCACATTTTCCCTTAGGAATCTTCTTCCTCTCAATTTCCTCAATTTTGAGCAAAAGAAACGTCGACCCCGTGGATAACGCTGGTCGTAACGGAAAGTATCATATACTAGTATCATGCATATGATACTAGTGTGTAATACTACATCCGTAGTGCATAGTATCATATGTTAGTATCATAGATGACTTCATTTATTAGCATGCATGACACATACTCCCTCCGTCCGGGTTTATTAGGCCTCTTAGCATCATAAGCATGTCCCTTTTTATAAGGCCTCGCTTTGAAAAGGTGCATGCATGCAATCATTTCATTGGTTGCATTGAAAGCCATTGTTGTTGGTGTCATGGCTAAGAAATTAATACACTTCATGCGTGCTTTTTTATTGGCTGCATGCATGTGAGAAAGTGCATTGGGAGTGGAATGGAAGAATAAATGTGGGCAAATTACTATGTGTCTTGGTCTAAGAGAAGTTGTCTTTAGGCCTAATAAACCCGGACGGAGGGAGTAGTAGCACAACATTTAATATGATACGGTATTATGATATGATACTCAACCTTCTTTTTCTTCATTTAATTCGATGTCATCTCATCAAATTTATCTAGTTGACATGCATGATACTACCTATGATACTCCCATTACAACTAGCCTAAGAAAACCATGAGAGCAATGAACGCCAGGTCAGACCAGGCGGGGCGAAAGACGACCCCAAGGGATAATAACATCCCCATCGCAGCAACCGTCAACACTGATGCCATCTGCATGCAAGAAACAATTAATAATCCATGAAAGAATATAATGACAACGTGTTGAATAGCAAAACAAATTTAGTGATGTTAATTAGGTGCCATGAATTAATGCATCAATCGATACATACACAATCTGTGGGTGTGCTGATAACAATCACTTGGCATGATTCAAGTTCGCTCTTCTTGTTCCGATGCCAGCATTTGATCAGCAGCAGATGGATCATGACCATGGAGTAGAGGAAGACGATGGCGGTGGATGATCACGTTGTACCAATGATGCCCCGCGTCCTATACATGTGCGGCCGAGATCACGAAGAATGCAGACATGCTCAAACTAACCAGCACGTGCTGCAGAATTAACAAATTGATGGAAGTACAAACTCACATGAGAACATTCATTAATAAATTATTAGCCTTGGCACGTAATGTAAATAACACCATGGTATAGCTAGCGCATGTACGCACCCGAACAACACTGTCGCCGCCGTCGTCATCAAGGTGCGCCGCCGTCGACGGCTGCCCTCTGCCATTCGTGGCCTCCGTTGAACTGCTGCTCAGCGGCTCGTATAAGCTTTTCTTCGTCATGGTAACTAACAAACTCTTCCTGCGGGGAATCGAGGAGGGGGAGTAGCTAGGTCGTGGTCGTGACAACCTCTTATATATAACTCTGGCGATGTTGCGCCGGATCGAAACTCAAAGTCGTCACTGGTTATGAGTCTATCTTGAGTTGCTAACAAACTCTTGTCTCTTGTTTGTTTAGAGAACCAAACTCTTATCTCCGATGCTAGACTTTGACCGCGTACGTACGACCATCTTTCTGGTGTGGCTGATAGCAGCCCAGTTTACAAGCAAAAGTTCAAAGCCCGGTGGTTGGCTGAGGTTACAGTTGAAGAGATCGCTAAAACGGCCTGGCAAAAGGCTAATCATCGGGGCTTGTGTAATCTATCTATTATTATATATAAAAAGTATTTGACCGGTTAATTAGAAAAGGTTAATTATGTAAGAAATTACCACAAAACTTAGAAAGATCCAACCGTTATTTCTTTTTTTTTTGAACTGATCCAACCGTTATTTCAATAGACTAAAAAACAGCAGCCATTAGATAATATTTAAGTGGAAAAAATTAGAGTATTTGATGGGTTAACCAGAATTAGATAATACTAGCACATATGCCCGTGCGTTGCAACGGAGAAAAAAATCTTGCATGCTCTTAACTCAATAACCATATCTCAAGACTTCCAAATGTGACGTCATATATTTCAACACGGCACCACACCCCTGCCGCCTCTTATACTTCTTCCGCCCTTATTGATAGTTGCCGCATTGTCCACTTGGTCATACCACGTCCGAAAGTTGTCAATCTTGGGGCGATCAACTTGGCCACTGCACGACACACCTGTCATTGAAGTGTACCAATGCAAGGGGACGTTTAAAATTTTAGAAACTATAATCTCATCAAGTTGGCGTAAGGGCCGCCCTGCGCAATCTACTCCTCGCACCTGGTCCATGGATCATCCCACATAAGGATTGACAACAATTAGTAGCGGGGAAACACTACCAAACACTTCCATACTTTTTTGGGATATATAAGACATGCACCTTCTATGAAGACAATTTATTTTGTATATACCTAAAGACAATTGTCTTGTTTTCTACTTGCATGTATAAATCTTCGCCATATACTTCACAGGCGATCTAGGTATATATGCTTCCCGCGTGTGTGCTAACCTATGTACATAATGTTAGTCCAGCAGTGTGCAATCCTATTTGGACTATGGATGGTGTTCACTTCGTTTCTAACTTTATGTCGTAGTAGTTATTACCATGCTTCCCGCGAGTGTGCTAACACGTGTAAATATGTTAGTCCAAAATGTCGTATCCAATTTGGACTATGGATGGTGTTCGTTTCCTCTCCGGCTTTTATGTCGGCTAGTAGTTAGTACCACTCTACCAGTCTGTGAAGGACACAAACAAACACCAAATCCAACTTCAGTTAACAACGATCATCGGCAAAACCTCTTCATGTTTAGTTATTTTCCAAGTCAATTAAAAAAAGATCAACACCACTCACGCTTTTCTATCTTGAGCCTTTCAACCTGGCACGTACGTGCATGGCAAGTTTGAATTATTCACATCCTCTTCTCTTAGTCTCTCCAGCTATTTTTCATCCATTGATCAGGGCAACACAGGCAACGTGAATCAACATGCATATCCACCGTCCTTAAATTATTCACGTCCTCATGAATCGTTTAATAGCCCATATTATATATAGAAAGTTAATTATCCTCTCTTTCCAGCAGCCCATATTTATCGTCTCTTTCCTTCCTTAGCTTAGCCACCTCTATCCTTTCTTAG
>NC_041392.1:720591153-720622261 GCF_002162155.2 Triticum dicoccoides
TAGCCTCTCTTCCTTCCATGAGCTCTTCTCTGTCATAATCCTCTTCCTGATACCGAAGGAACTGAGAGACGTATATAAGTTGGGTATATTGTATGTAAGGGGGCGAGGTGGGATAATTTAACAACGCAATCAACTTTGATTCGTACACACAACAGGGGCTAGTTCAGTGGCCACAACATTGTTTGCTATCCTGGAGGTTGTGAGTTTGATACCTTCACCAGCAAATAAAATAGGATTGTGGGTCCAATTGTCAACAACTTCAGGGATTTTTTTGCAAAAACGCCGCGACGGTGAATCCGACAAAATCAATCCGTGCTTTATTATTAGAGAAAGATTTACGTGAAAAAAATTACAGTATTTGACGGGTTAACCAGAAAAGGTTAATTATGCTAGAAATTACCACAAAAAATAGAAAGATCCAAGCGTTAATTCAATAGACTAAAAAACGGCAGCCATTAGATAATATTTAAGTGGAAAAAATTACCCACCTTTGCCATTAGATAATAATTCTATTAAAATTAAAAATGAGGCAAACTTTATTTCACATATATCTACGCGAGTTTCGTGTGGGTAATCAATATGCAGATATTGACCATGATATATAAAACAACAATAGAGAATAGTGCTGTCCTTTTCTCTTCTTCTAATTATAAACTAATCGGTTGATTTACTGAATGTACCCTCACTATAGTCGCCAAAATCATCAGTTCGCCATTAGTTGTTTTGTATAATGTGTGTGAGTGGCCTCCAACAGGATGTGTAGTATCTGTCTCAAGTATTGTATATTCAACAGGCTGGCGTCATTCGTATCGGCCTACATGTGCATAGAATACAAGGAAAGTCAGCACTAGCAGATCAAAACTCAGGTAGCAGATCAAAACTTTGTATTTTGCCAAGTTCATTTAGTCGGGATCTCGTCAAACTTATGTATCTACTGAGTTTGGTCCAAACTTGCACTCGGCATTGAGATGAAACTTGGCAAACTTGATATTTTGCCTAGTACCCGCGAAACAAGACTGGGAGAATGGAAGAAACTCGACAGTCTCTCAAGTTCACCGAATTTAAAGTCTGGCAGGTAGGCCCCACGGAGGAGCCGACGACTGCGATAGCACCGATTTACCTGGTTATTATGCTCTTGATGAGCGCATCCTACCGTGTGTGGGGGTTATGGCCCCCTTGAACCCTTTATCTAGCTTTCAACTTTTCTACAAAGGCTAACATTGGTACCAAAATTTGCTACAAAAATTCTCAGTGTGTGTGACCACATCTGAGGATAAAATTCGCATAGGGGATTATGTCCACGAGGATTAATCATACAAAGGTGGGCCAGTGCCAAAGGTGTTGGTCCGAAAATTAGAGCCACTTGCGACGCCACCACACGAAACTCTAGTTTGGCTTGCCGTAAGTCTAGCTCATCCATCAGGTCTATAATCTATAGATATGCTGGCTCTACTCCAGGGTCGACTCCACCGGCGACCTTACTGGACTAGATTTACATTAGCTACAGGACTTGTTACTTCTAAACTCCTGGGACGCATCAAGTTTACATGTTAATGAGGTTTCGGGGTATGCATACGAAACTTATAATGGGGGGCTGGACGCACCTCTGCATGGTTAAATCTTTCGGAAAGTGTCCATGGTTACAAAGCGACTTGGAAATTTATAATGTCTGGCATAGAACAACTTCAACTAATAACTAATATTTGCTCAATCGTGTATGTAACATTGAGTGTCTCTTTTGGGGGGAATGCGAGCAAGACGAGGACACAGTGGGGTTAGCAATGACTCGTAAGCAGGTGTTTAGGATCACTTGTTGATCAAATAGTTGCGCCCCCTTGTGCTTAGGAATTATCTTATCTTGTTCTAGTATTCGTAGGACTAGTTGGCCTACATTACTTAGCTGCTTGCTGCAACCTCACCATTTAACCATATCCTGCCCATAAGTGATCCAGTCTTACTACCCTTTGTAATGTTATTGTTGAGTCTCAGTGACTCACCGATACCAGAACAACAATAGGTGCAGGTGCGGGTAAAGTTTTTCTCTAAGGCGAGAGCATGAACGTTCTACGTGGAGTTCTTTTCATTCTTGTTCGATGATGATCATTAGGATGGTATCTTGGTTGGGATCCTAGGAATAGCAGGATGGATGTTGCTTATTTCTCTTGCCTCCTAGGCATATTTTCTTATTGTCCTTACTCGGACCCGTGCCTTACTAGGAAAGCTTGGGTGAGCCAATGTGGTCAAAAGCGAGCTTGGGAGCGGTTCAGACGCCCGCCAAGCCTTCATGTTTGTCTCCGGTTTGCGGAAGAAAGTAAATTCAGACCGCAGCAGAGACCCATACAAACACGCGTTGTATGTCTTTCACAGACTGAACAGCACAGTCCGCATGTATGCGGGAGGTTTGAGGGTCGCGTGACAAGTTATGCTCCAGCATGTTTGGCAACTAATTAAGCCCTCTACCCGTCTACCTTTGCCTCCATTGCTTTGCATTAAACTAATTTGGTCAAATGTGGGTACTACATTTTGATTTCGATCAACATCGTGAATGTCGTGCAGTGATACTACATGTTATTATGAAACATCTATTATCGGCTGCCGCAGTTGATTTCTTTTTCTTATCCTGCGAGTCCGTATAGTGAGAGCATATTCACCTAGGATATCCCATCCCGTCCCGTCCCATCCCGTGTACGTACGGCCTTCCAAATAGCGACTAGTCAACTTTTCCGTACAAAAAGAATAAAAACTGGTCAATGGGATTACGTACACACTACACATACTCCCCTCCCCTCCCCTGTTTTCGTTCTTTCGCTGGTTCTTCCACCCCCCTCGACCGCGCGCCATTGCCGGGAGAGCAAGAAACTCAGTTGGAAGGATCGATCAACCGATATAGCTGGGTACATGGAGGAAGCAGCAGCCGGCTCCGGCGAGGAGGAGGTGTACTGCGCGGTGGGGAAGGAGCAGTGGAACTGGAAGGCGAACCTGCGGTGGGTGCTGGCCAACTTCCCCGGCCGCCGCCTCGTGCTCGCCCACGTCCACCGCCCGCCGCACCGCATCAACATGAGTAAGCCTGCTTAACTACTTCTCTGCTTAATTATCTCCCAAACACTCTCTGATCCGGCGGGATGGACGACGAGCTGTAGTGGGGGCGTGGGTGCCGGTGAGCCAGGTGGGGGCGGCCATGGTGGCCGCGTGCAGGAAGTGGGAGGAGGACGAGGCCAGCGAGGCCCTCGACCAGCTCGTCCGCATGTGCAAGATCCAGCGGGTTCGTTCCTGAATCCTATCCTTGGTTTGTTCACTAGTCGTTGTCATCAGCAGCAAATTATTGCTGGCTCAACTCATTGAACTATCGAGTGCAATAATTACAGGTCCACGCGCGCAAGGTCATCGTGTCCGGCGACGACCTGGCGGGCGGCCTGGTGCAGCTCGTCGCCGACCATGCCGTCGCCGAGCTCGTCATGGGCGCCGCCGCCGACCGGGCCTACTCGAGGTATGTATGTGTGGTTACCGAGGGCTCAGACGTCACAGTCGGCCTGCCTCTTGCCTGTGGACAATGTGATGGATGCTACGTTGTTGTCAGGAAGATGCGGGCGCCCAAGTCCAAGAAGGCGGCGACCGTGCAGCTCAAGGCCAACCCCTCTTGCAGGATCTGGTACGTCTGCAAAGGCAAGCTCATCTGCACGAGGTATATCACATTCTCCATGGATGTTGTGCCGTCCATTTATCCGATGATGCTGATTGTTGACACGTACAGAGAGGCCAGTGAAGAGGGGCTGGTAAGCAGAGGAGAGCCATCCACGGCGAGCACCAGCCCACGCCCAACCGCCTCCGACTGCTCGACATCGGCATCCTCGTCGCACCGCCACGGCGATGGCGCCGCCGAGCGGCTCGGCATCCATGACTCGACCACGCCCTCACAACACCATGACTCGGTACGTGCAAGAACAATGTGGCGAGAGTTGATAGGGGTCGGGATCATCCATTGTGTCGGTACGATAAATAGTCTCTGGGTGGTGAACCGTGCGTTCGATATGACAATGTCAGGGTGACGCCGGCGAGATGGACGATGCGTTGGCGGAGAAGCTCAAGGCCGAAGGGACTCGCCGGGCACCTGTAGCTGCGGTGGAATCTGTGCCCGTGACAGATGGTGATCAAGCTGTAGGTGTCTTGCGGTTCGGTTTGCCGGAGCTGGAGGAGGCGACAGGCCGTTTCGACGAGTCCTCCAGGATCGGCAGTGCCGGCATTGGCCGCGCCGGCGTGTACAGAGGGAGCCTGCGCGGCATGAACGTCGCCGTCAGGGTCATCTCCCCCGATGCCGCCGTCGGCGAGGCGCGGTTCGCTCGCGAGGCGGACGCCATCAGCCGGGTGAGGCACCCAGGCCTCGTGGCGCTCATCGGCGCGTGCCCGGAGGCGCGCGCCGTGGTGCACGAGCTCGTGCCGGGCGGTAACCTGGAGGACCGCCTAGCTCAAGGAGGCGACGGGACGCCGCCGCTGCCGTGGAGAGCGCGGTGCGCTGTGGCGTACCAGGTATGCTCTGTTCTGGCATTCCTTCACTCGTCAGCGAAGACAGTGCACGGCGACGTCCGCCCGGCGACCATCCTCCTGCTCGACGACGACGAGGAGGAGCACCTCCTCACCGGCAGCAAGCTCGCCGGCCTCGGCATGCGTGGGCTCGTGTCGGAGCAGCGGCGGGCCGGCCGCGAAGCGCTGGCGTACGTGGACCCGCGGTACCTCGCGACGGGGGAGCCGACCCCGCAGTGGGACGTGCACGCCCTGGGCCTGGTGCTCCTCCGGCTGGTCGCGGGCATGACAGCGCGCGCGGCAAAGAAGGCGGCTCGGGAGGCCGCCGCCGACGGGCGCAGGGGCTGGAGCGAGGTGGTGGCCGCGAGCGCGGGAGGGTGGCCGTTGGAGCTGGCCACCGAGGTCGCGCTCCTCGGCCTGCGATGCTGCGCCGTGAGCGACGGCCGAGAGCCGTGTCGCCCGGCCGGTGAGCTGCTCGAGGAGGCGCTTACCGTGCTGAAGGCAGCGATGGACGCCGCACCGGGCAGGACGTGGACGTCATCACTGTTATCGTCGTCGGAGACGGGGGCGTCCCACGGCGGCGGATCAGAGTGCCACCAGCAGCAGCAGCGGGTCCACAAGGTAGTTGATGCAGCGGCACAATGATTTTTTAGTCGTCGGAGTCAAATACTCCATGTAATTTACGAGTGTGGAAAACATTCATTGTTTGGAGACGGGAATGGGAAAATATCTGGTCCTCGAGGAGCATCTATCTAAGCTCATGTGCTGCCGTGCGAGCTCGCCCGTTGGATCTCAGATCCAAGGGCTCTGCCAACCGTTGAGGTGGTGATGTCGCTCTGCGTGGCATTGAGCCGGCGATGTACGATTCCACTCCTCTCAGTTAGACTGTCACAAGCAAGTGCAAAATGGACCTTTTTTTGCCAAACGTTGTAAATATAAGGTCATCTTCAATGTTGACCCGCAAATTTGCTCCGGCGTCTGTCAACATATAGGGGACCAGTTCATGGATATTGATATTGAAGGCCGCCATACAACATTGTCCGCATGCATTTCATGCAGCATTTGAACTAACCAGATGAAATTCATGCGAACCGGCCGATATTCATCAAATTTCAGTTAGAAAATAGGAGGAATCATCTATACATAGCATGCAAATAAGTCTAGTACAGGAATGCCTCAAATTTGACGAGATTAATCAGATGTCCAACAAGTTTTTCATCAATGTATCATGTTGTCCTACACATACTGCTCCTTCAGCTTCATTCAACAGTGTGTGTATATAAATGACCGCCCCTCTGTCATGTGGTACATCACGATAGCACATGCGGGCTACATAATGTGTAGACCAATATTGAGTGAATGAATGATTTAAACAAGTTGAGCAAGAGGCAAAACTTACGATCTCCTCATCTACCGCGTGCAATTGCCACCTTGCCTCCAACTGACCAACCACATGACAAAACTTGGTGATGCTGGTCTGCATAGGTACCAGCGATACAATAACGACATCACATTGCGTTCTTGAATAATGTGCATGTCCTAGGGCGCAATGTGTTTCAGTGTGTGAAACGATTCATGTAGTTGCTGGCAGAAGGTCCCCCCCCCCTCCCTCCTCTGCTCCCGCCTAAGAAATATACGGATACGGCCAACCATGCATTGCACAACATCTCATCCTCCATGGCCGAGTATCCCACCATCCTTCGTACTCTTAAAAAACGACATGGCATCCAAAATTAAGCTAAATGACATTTGATCGAACACCTGTCGGGCGTGGTGTCCTCCATGAAGATCATCGACAGAGGGGCGGAGTGTTCCTAGGTACAAACGACTCCAAGGTGGACAGCACCATCATAATGGTCAGTGGGCGTCTGTGCTAGTCTGGACGTTCGGCAATGTAGTCGGTCTATGTTAAGAGAAAGTTTGAACATTTGAGATATGTCAATGTGTCTTTAATCTGGTGAGAGAATGGCATGAAATGTGCCTATTTTGGAAATTTTAGTCCGTACGTAGTTTTCTATTTGGGTTTTAATTTATATTAATGCTTACTAGCAAAAGGGTCCGTGCGTTGCAATGAAAGGAAAAATCATAATCTTCAACAGTCATGACAACATTTTGCTGCATCACCGATAACATTTTGACAAACATTTTGTTCAATTTCATTAATATTTTTAGTACACAATTTTTTTTAAGAAACATGAATATTTTTATGAAACCATGAACAATTTCAAATTCACGAACATTTTTTCAATTATTGCGAACATTGTTTTTTAATGTTCTGAACATTGTTATGAATTGCCGAACATTTTTTGAGTCAACAAAGATTTTTTGAAATTTTCAAATTTGCGAACATATTTTTAATTATTGCGATCGTTGTTTTGAAACTTTTGAACATTGTTATGAATCGCCGAACATTTTTTGATTCAATGAAGATTTTTCGAATGCATGCAATTTTTATAAAACTTGTGAAAATTTTGTTTAAATCGGCGAAAATTCTTAGAATAGCTGCTCAAATTTTGAAATGATTAATTTTTTTAAAATTCATGAATATTTTTTGTTTAATGATTTTTTTAAATGCATGAACCTTTTTTAATTTCTTGTTCATGTTTTTAATGTTTTCGAAATTTTGTTAACATTTTCAAAACTTGTTCACGTTTTAAAAATTGTTCATTTTTTCCAATTCCATTCACTTTTTCAAAAGTTGTGTTTTATAATTTTGTTCATTTTCGATCACTTTTTCAGAAAAGCAATTGATGTTTTTAATATTTTTCTAGAATTTCAAAACTTGATCACAATTTCTTTACTGTTTGCAATTTTTTCGTATTTGCTTTTCCAGTTTCCAAAAATTGTTGAAAATTTTCTTTTTTTTTAATCTGCCGCTGCATTTGGTTTATAAATGTTCGCGCTGTGCATTAATTGCTTATTATTGGCAGTAGCCCAAGTGGTAAGCATCATTGTGTGTCCATCAAGGTGTTCTGAGTTCGATTCCTAAAGGAGCACATTTTTTTGGAATTTTCGGCTCGTATTGTGCCAGTGAATGGATCGGCCCATTAAGATTGTGGCCTGCGCTCTGGTTGTTTGATGGGCCAGACGTTTTTCATGGTGGGGACCGGCCCATTAAGATTGTGGCCTGTGCTCTAGTTGTTTGATGGGCCAGACGTTTTTCGTGGTGGGCCTGAAGCTAACTCGTCTCAGGCGAGTGACGAACTAATGGGAGCAACTAGTTAACGAGCGCTACTCAGACGGACTGGAAGCGGCTTTGGAAAACGACGGTCCCTGCTAAAATCAGGGTCTTTTTGTGGAGACTCGTCAATCTATCCCAACGGAAGATGTCAGATTGCATCGGAATATGACCACAAGCAGCTCGTGTGCCATTTGTGGAACTCCGGACTCTTGGAAGCATAGTTTGATTGAGTGTACTGCTGCCCGGTGTGTTTGGTCATTGGTGGATCAGGAGCTAATTGATGATATGCGAAGTAATACTGAAAATGATGCAAAGAAGTGGTTATTCACTATGATCGGAAAACTTTCTCATGACAAGTTCACCAAAGTAGCAGTTACCCTTTGGGCCATATGGTGGGCGAGACGGAAGCTGATCCACGAAGGGTTGCATCAAAGCCCTTTATCCACTTACATGTTCATCACTCATTTCTTATCAGAGTTGGATGTGGAAAAGAATTCAATACCGTCCCGTGTTAACATCCCAGTTACTGCTGCATCAAGGAAATGGATTTCGGCCACTGGTGATACTGCTAAGATCAATGTTGACGCCGCTGTTTTCCGTGGAGTAGGTGCAGCTGCCGCAGTTTGTAGGAACAATAACGGGCACTACTTGAGGTCTTCGGTGCTTGTTACTAGAGGACTGGTTGATCCGCCAACTTTGGAAGCTATGGCGTGCAGAGAAGGATTGTCGCTAGTGGAAGACCTGGGACTCCAGAACATCGTGATTGCGTCCGACTGTCAAAAGGTGGTGAAGCATATCAAAGAGAAGTCAGATGGAAACTATGGTGCAGTTGTAAAAGAGATTATTTCATGGCATTCTTCTTTTACTTCTTGCTGTTTTAAGTTTGAATCTAGAGTCTCGAATTTTGAGCCTCATAAACTAGCTAGGCATGCTGTAAAATTAGATCATGGTCGCCATATTTAGTTGGGGCAACCACATGATACTTCTTTAATACCGGTAGCAATACCAACTTATGAATAAAGCCTAGTTTGTTGCTCAAAAAAAAAAGTTAACGAGCGCTCCTTCGGGAGCCTCGCAACTATCAGCGCCACTTGGCGCGCTCTCAGCCATTCGCCACGTGTCGCGCTCTGGACGCTCCCTTCGGATTTTTTTTTTCCGCACGCGTTTTCGGCTTTTTAAACGGTTTTTTTGGTTTTTTCGATGTTTTGGTTTTCCCCCTGTCTTTCTTAGCTTTTCGATCAAAAAAAATTAAAAAAAAAATTTCGCGAAAAAACGCGTTTTCTTCCTTTCACAAAAGTCAAGGTTTTTCTTCCGCGAGAGGCACGGTTGTGCTTTATCGAGAGTCACGGCCGTGCCTTTCGGAAAAGAAAAAAAAACACGTTTTCTGTTTTTTTTTTCTTTCGCGAGAGTCACGGCCGTGCCTCTCGGAAAGGGAAAAACAAAATGTGTTTTCTATTTTTTTTCCTTTTGTGTGAGTCACGGTTTTGCTTCCGCGAGAGGCACGGTTGTGCTTACGCGAAAGTCACGGTCATGCCTTTCGGAAAAGGGAAAAAATACGTGTTTTCTGTTTTTTTTCTTTCGCGAGAGTCATGGTTTTGCTTTCGCGAGAGTCACGGCCGTGCCTCTCAGAAACGAAAAAAACGTGTTTTCTGTTTTTTTTTCTTCCACGAGAGTCACGGTTTTGTTTCTACAAGAGACACGGTTGTGATTTCGCGAGAGGCACGGGCGTGCCTCTTTCGGAAAGGGAAAAAATCATGCTCCTGGTTCGGTTTTTTCGCCCGGTTGTTTTCGTCCGTTTTTTCGTGAAAAAAAAAGTTCGTCAAAACCTATCAACATGGGATCTAGTTTTGAAGATCTCGACGCGAGGAATCCAATGATGAAAACGGTTCGAGATTTGGACGCACGGTTTAAGAGATAAAACGTTTTGAATAAACGGATCTACGAAAAAAGGGAAAACTCTCAGGTTGCGACAAGTGGCGCGTTGCATGTGCACCATTTGTCGTGACCTGGAAAAGTGAAGTGTTCTTTGCAACGAGTACTCCTTAATTAGTGATTTCGCGAACGAATACATCGACTTGTAAAGAAAAGCAAATGAACGAACAGATCGAGGCGTGCGGACGAGGTAGGAAGCCTTTTTTCGTGCAGACGACGTATGAAGCCTCTTTTTATTATAAAAAAAGTGAAGAAACAATGCTCCTTTTAATATTAGGTAAAGATAAAGATAGAAATGAAAATAAAGATAAAGATTTATGTTTTGGCCATAACTAGCAAATGTGCTTGTGCATTGCAACGGGAGAAACAAATGCTTGCACGCCCCACCCATTTTGCAACGGGAGAAACAAATGCTTGCACGTCCCACCCGTCCATGTTGTCAATTCTAATCTTTGCTGCCGTCACAAACGATGACCAAGCTATCCATCTATTCAACAATGGTGGGTGGTCAGTTATACAAAACATTTGTAATAATGTGACCAGTTGATGAAATTCTAGTATTCACGCAAAACCTGAAACCTTTGCGAGCGCAAAATGTGATCTCTACGCTAGATATGCGATTGACAAAGAGAGGGAGATGGGGTTCCTTGTATCAGATAAGTTGTCCATAGCCATCCAGGATGCTGACCTCTATTTTGATGGTGACAGCCCGGACGGGCGGAGCCCCGGCCGTAGTTGAAACAGGTGTTTGTCTCTAGCTCCTACATCATGGTTTTCTTGACGTCCAACGTGATAGAGCCGGACCATAGACACCTACAATTTTTTGTATGTGCGTCATCTTTTTTATAGGAAATTATATGTGTTATATCAATGCACACAAAAAAACTACAAACTATATTAAAAGTGAATAGTTTTTTACAGCATATTAAAAGTGAATAGTTAGTGTGTACATTTGCTCGAGTAGTGGTTTGAGAATTAACATAATCATAATATAATTTTTTAGTCAGTACAATACGAGAAAATCATGTATCGTCGGGACACACTATGCTGATTCGAATCCTTCCACACAAATCCTCGCCTTCATTAATTAATTTAATTAATTCACTAATTTAATCAAGGCGTCCTCATGCATGTTCCAGGAATCCCTCTCCATCTTCCATTAATTAATAGACCCCCTTAATTAACTCTAATCAGCTTGGTGGCTTGGAGGTACCCAATTTAAGAGAGTTTAACATGGCTTTGTTAGCCTCTTGGGCTAAAAGATACTTCATGAATCAGGATAAAGATTGGGTGATATTGATAGATTATAAATATAAAACTAATAAACCTAATTTGTTGTGGGCTAAACAGGATGTGGGTTCGCCCTTTTGGAAAGGGGTTACCTGGCCCTTTGAAGGCATAAGACCTTTTTTAGATGGAATTTGGATAATGGTGATAAGTCAGCTTCTGGGATAACACCTGGGTGAGGGATTCTTCCTTGAAAACTCAATTTTGGGGGGTTTATGAGATTTGTCAACAGCAACAATGTGTAGTGTCTGAGGTGTGGGATCGTACCAACCTAAAGCTCACCTTTAGTAGATGTGTAGATGCTGAATTTATGAAAAAATGGCACGACCTGATTCAGGTCATCTCTACCAAACAACTGACCAATGAGGAGGATCACCCTGTTTGGCTGTTGGAACCATTAGGGATCTACTCGGTCAGATCCTTTTACAACATGATTAACTGGGGTGGGGTCTCTACCCCACTTTAGAAAAAATTCTGGAAAATTGTTGTACCAAACATATACTTGGTATTTGTGTGGTTGGCTTTTAATAATAAAGTTCTCACCTGAGACAACCTAAACAAGAGGAGGGTGGTAGAGAATTTAAACTGCTTATTTTGTAATGAGAATGAATCAGTTCATCACCTGTTCTTTGAGTGTGTGGTGGCCAAACAGATCTGGATTGATGTTGTTGAAGTTTTTGGATTCAATATTCCTAAAAATATGACTGGGTTATCTTCATTCTGGGAAATGAACAACAAGAAAACTGTTATTAACATTGCTTGTGTTGCTGCCATTTGGGGCATTTGGATTATGCATAATGATATTTGTTTTCAGGGCATACCGTGGACAAGCACTCGTGCGATCTTGGAGAGGATCAACTTTTCTCGACACCAGTGGAAGATTCTCTGCGGAGGCGATCAATCAGTGCTGCTACGACGCTGCCTCCAGCTTCTGGACCGTTGAAGAGGCGAGTTGCTCAGGATCGCCTGGGTTGGGAACTGAGAGCGTGTGCAAAGAGGACCGGGGGTGGAAACATGCTGAAAGCTCATTCCGGATGATCTCGCGAGCAAGCTGGTGGTTGTTCTATTCTCTGAGGAACATTCTGTATTGCTTGGCTGGTGGTTTCGGTGTTTGCCCTGCGTGGCACTAGACTCTCGCTTAGCAGTTTCTTGTTTCAGTTTTTCGGGCTAGCGCTTTAAGATGTAGAGTTGCATTTCTATTCTCTGGTCGACCACTTCCTGTAGACCCGATTGCTTGTAACAGTCACCGTGACTTGCTTCCCCCGTTTTCTATAAAAGTGGGGTGGGGGAAAACCCCTTTTGATAAAAAAAATTGAAAAAAAAATCCGAAACATAAGGTGTATTGTGTTACACCACTCGTTTGAATAATTTTTTTAGGGATTTGATTACATTTTCTTATATCATACAGGCTTTTCTATTTTCTCAATTAGTCATGTGTAATCTCATCCAAAACTTGTGAAATTTTTTCTTCGTATGCGTTCTTTAATTTCCGTGCCAAAAACTATACATCCTATATTTAGAAACGGAGGAATAAGGATGAGTGGTGTCAGTGTGTAAAATTTCAGGGAAATATGTTGAAATGTGAACTGTGCAAAATAATAGTACAAATCCATGCTCTGCGAGGACGAATAATATCATGTGTTAAAAAGCCTCAGTTTTTTGTTTCACGGCCCTCATTTCAACATATTTCATCCTAAAAATTTACACACTTGTGCAGCCTTCATCTATATCTGTATTTTTTTCAGAATTTTTTAAAATGTGAAAATATGACTTTCACGAATTTTGAATTTTGCATGTGGAGGCCTTCATGGAGCTTGGCCTCCAAAAGCAATTTCCTGCTTCAACTTTCTTATAATTTCGTACTGCTTAGTTAAAGCATATTTTTATTTCGCTACAACAATTTTGGAAAAAGCATCAACCATTCAGTTCAAGCTTAGGCCTTCAGCATTACAGCAAGGGCCAACACCACAATAACAGCAGTAAAATCCAGTGAACCTACTCCATTTCATCGACAGACCGAGCACATAACAAAACTAAGCAACAGATACTCCAGACAGAGCACATAACGAAACTAAGCAACAGATACTCCACTAGGAAGCACATCAGCAGAGCGAAAGACATGACAGGCAGGTTGTTCTCTGTTTCCAGCACACATATCTACAAACAAGGCGGCACATCAGCGGGGACTGACAGGGTATGCAAGCTTCTGATCTCGTCAGGCCCCAATACCACCGGCTGCGGCGAAGACTGCTTCAGACCCTACTTGCTCTTGCTGCTCTTCGCCCGGAGCTCCGCGGCTCCAGCCTTGATGCTGGACTTGGCGAGCGACGTGGGTTTCAGGACACTCTTCGGGTTCAATGCCTGCCGGAGCTTGAACACAGCCCACGCCGTTCCGATGGCGTGGCCTGCCGCATCGAGCCCTTCGTTGGTTGCCGCAGCAGCTTTCTCTCCGTACCTGACGAACAAAGAAGAAGGATGGTGTGAGGGGAAGTGCTCCATGTTCTGGTCCAAGAACCAAGAGGGAGTAGAAACAAGGATATGAGGTAGAATAACACGTACTTGTGGGATACAAGACCGGTCGTCACCGTCGACGATGTTGATAGCACATCCTTCCCAGCCACTTCTACGGCGTCAGAAATCTTGCCTGTTGACACCAGTGAAATATACATAAGCGGGCTGGCATAATCAAACACCGGAAGAAAGTAAGTTCCCCTGTTATTTTCAAGAATGATGTTCAGGCACACAGAAATTCCATACAACTAAAAGTTAGAAACAACTGAGCAGATTATTTGATAGAAACTATTTTGCAAGAGCAAGTGCAGATCACAATGTGCTCCTAGGAGATCATGTTATCACTTACAAGATTCACATAAATGTTTCATGAGAGCCGGCATCCCTAATATTCAGATTTAAGGAGCCCCAAATATTCAGATTTAAGGAAGTATAGTGGCAGTTGGCAACAGAGTTCACTCCAATATACTGAGGCAAGTTCAACTAGCATATAGAGTAAACAATAGCCATTTTCACTGTATAGAACTTGATGGCATCACCACTGGGTGTCTGTACTATAAGTAATCGCTGCCAGTGATTTCGCTATGAATATGGTGCCAGTAGCTGATAGCTCAACTAACGTTCACAACCTTTTTGCGAAGAGAAGCAGCAGTAATTAACCATTTTTAATGTACGACTGAAGCAAGACATAATGTGTATAACATAGAGAATAGAGGGTACAAGGAAAAAGATAATTGCCAACCGATTTACTCCCCTTCCTAATTGTAGAGTACCAGGGGTTAAATGGCCACTAAAGGACACCCACAGGCTGCTTACTTTCAACTAGTAAAACTTAGTGATGTTTCTACACTTCTGTAGGCAAGTTCAAATTAAATGTGCCCGTATGGTATATTGTTCATGTTTCATGGTATAGTGAAAGTTGGCATCTTTTTCATGATTCACATGGCAACTACCTTACCAACAGCACAAGATGTACTACCACCAATACTAACTTAGGTCACATTATTTTCAAGAAAAGGATCACATACCAAATCCATCAAGTGAAGCAAGAATAACCTCTCCAGGCAATAGGCTGAAGAACTTCTTGCCAGCTTTTGAGTTAACCAATGAGCTTGTAACAGAGCTAGTAAGCTTCACAACTCCAGACAGTATTCCAGTTGCCACTTTCTCGGACATTTTTGTCACCTTCTTAGCCCTGCCAACAATCACATGCACATATTCTTTCAGACCGACAGTACCAGAAATATGAGTATTTGACTGAAATTACGTATTCTCAAATTGTGTAATTAAGCACAAGGAAGCCTAAAAACATAAAAGCAGAGCAACGCCAGAAATCTCAAAATAAGGAGCACAAGTTTAAGTCCAGTTGCAAAATTCACCAAAATGCAGCTGCCTACAATCACAGAGCCTTTTGACATGAGTGCTTGTGATTCTTCCTATATGATATAATATGCAATCACGGCATCAAGCCATAGCTATAATTCACCAATCACCATCAGAACAGGACTAACCAGCCAAGTTTGACATAGCACCAGGGAACGGGATGCCAAACAGCAAGTGTCAGCACAATTGCATGAATAATTTGGGGAGATTATCCATAATAATCATAAAGATTTTTGACACAACTGAAATATCAGCAAATGGAAATGAGATACCGATGATGGCACATGGCATCACGATTTAAACTACTAATCTAATCTAACTATGAAGTGCGACATGCTCAAAGCCTGAAGAATTTCCTCCTACAGCACAAATTCTACTGAACTGTGACTGCAAATCAAAAACACATTTGGTATGAAAAATCTAAGAAAAACAGTGCTACCTTTGAATGGAAATGAGATACCCATCATGGCAGATTGCATCACGATTTAAGCTACTAATCTAATCTAACTATGAACTGTGATGTGCCCAAAATCTGAAGCATTTACTCATTATGCATCACAAATTGCACTGAATAAATTCGCATGACTGCAAATTAGAAACAGATTCAGTATGAAGAACTGAGAAAGAAAGCACTACCTTTTGATCCGCCTGAGCATCTCCGGACTGACCTCGGCCTCGGTATCGCCGGGCTGAATCCTCTTCCTGAGAACCTCCTGCCCCCACCGGAGCCTGTCGACGGTCATCACCCCGCACCACAGGATCCCCTTGGCGACGTTCTCGGCGCCGGACGCGATGGCCCTGGCGACGGCGCTGCCGTACTCCTCGACGTTGGGCGCGACGGCGGTCCAGTACGCGGCGGCCTCCACCTCGCCGCGCACCCCGTCGGCGAGCCCCTCGCTGCCGGCCACGGAGTGGGCGGAGAACCTGGTGTAGGCACCGAGCAGGGCGTCGAGGCGCGGGTCGGGGGCGGAGAGCGTGAGGCCGTAGTGGAGCGGCTCGGGGGCCGGGTCGTCGGCGGAGGCGGGGACGGCGAAGGAGAAGGAGTAGTGGCGCGGGTCGAGCTTGACGGCGGCGACGTCGCGGGCGAGCGGCCACTGGACGGGTCCCAGGGCCGCGATGGCGGCGAGGGAGGTGTCGCCGGCGCGGATGCGGTGGAGGGAGAGGTCGCCGGCGGCCAGCGGGTGGCTGCGCTGGCGGTCGATTAGGTGGAGCTGCGCGCCGGGGGCGCGCAGCAGCACGTCGTCCGACGGCGCCGGCGCGTCGGGGGAGGCCGGGGACCGCGGGATCTCGACCGGCGCCAGGTCCGCCATGGTGAGCGACGGGTAGAGCGGCGGCGCCGACGGGGCCGGGCTACTAGGGTTGGCGGGGTTCGGGCGGGTGTAGGAGGCCATGGGGGATTGCAATGCGGGAGAGCTTTAAGGCGGGGAGGAGTGGCGGAGGAGGAGGGAGAGCCGTGGGGATTGGGGAAGGCGACGGCGAGGACGGCGACGGCACGTCGGCGGTGGCGTGGCCCCTTGTATAGGGGATCCCGGCCGCGTACGTGGCGACGTGGCGTTGGCTGGCCGGGTCCACGCGGTGGGGAGTGGTGGGGCCCGGCTGCAGGTTTGGTTTGTTAATTGGTTGGGTTGTGCGGTTCAGGGCAACACTCTCTGGTCTATGACTTGTGGGGCCAACGCTTTGTTTGCTTAGGCTCCTGGCGGTATGTCGACCCCACTGTCGGTGAGGTGGCTTCGGTTGGGAGCTGAGCGTGGTCGGCGCACGCGGGGGTTGTTTCACCACCAATAGCTAGCGGTGGAGCGTGCGTGGCCACACCCACACTCGTAAACGTACTCCAAGCATGGAGTTTTCCTCCGTGACGAAGCAACTTCAAGGACAAGATCAATCAAATATCGCTTGACAGTTGACGCCACAAGAAAAATACAGATATTGCACGAATAGACCTAGGAGGGTGGTACTTTTCCTCCAAATTATAGTGTAGATAAATCTCTAGAAATCTATGAACAATCTAGTCATGCAAATGGGGGCGTTGCTAGCGCACACGCTCGATTTTCGACAAGCTGGGATGTCCCGACTTGGGATTACATGTTATAAGAGTGTTTTCGACACTACACTAGCGTCAAAAACGCTTTTATATTATTAGATTAATGGGTGGGTCTGCTTCATTGAACTATGCATGGATGTGGCAGACTTCGACGCAATACAAGGGAAGTTGTTGGACGACGCTCCCCCTTCGATTGATTTGCTCGCTCCAATGAGCGAACGCGAAGGAGCTCTTCCAGATTCTCCAAAATTCCTTTGAATCAAAGGACCCGGAGGTCCGTGAAAAAAAAAACCATGTCTCTCGTGGGTCACTCTCACCGAGTGACTCGGAGGAGCAAACCCTAGAGGGGTTGCTGGTTATCCCAAGCGCCTACCTCACCGCCGGCCCTGCTGCTATGCAGCATGCTCCATTCCTTGAAGGGGGAGGGGATACCTTGGTTGCCTTGGTGCGACAAGGCTTAGAGGTCGGGGTGGCGGCTCAATATAGGGTGGCAGCGGCTATGCGCACCCAATTATGGAAGCGTGTGTCCATCGTGCGGACGTGCAGCGGCGATGCTATGATTTGACAGCATAGAGTCACGTTGGCTGCGTGTCAGGTGTGCATGTGCGGAGGCTGTGCAGATTTGGGTGTGGCAGCTGGTCAGCCTGATGCGATGAGCCGACGACTGCTCTTGGTCTTGTGGTGGTTGTGGCGGCAAGGTCGACGTTGCATAGCATGGTGCGGTTTGGTGGTCGGTGGTTAAGTAGTGGTGGTATGCCAGCTTGCTTCCTGTGGAGCTTGACGGAGGAGATGGAACACCGGGTGAAATCCTAGCACCGATGTTGGTCGGTGATGAACAAGACGACGCCCTTGGGTATTGTTTTTTCTTCTTCTTGGAGGTATGGTTGATCTTGAGAGCATTGACATGTCCGCCTGACATTGGGAGCACTCCATCAAACAATGGTGGATCTACAACTCCGGACACAAAGTCCCGAAGAGGAAAGCAATGGCCTCCCTCGTTATGCTCATCGGTTAGACTCTCTGGAAGGGGAATGCCGGCGTCTTCCGTCACAAGTCTACTCCTTTGCCGGTTCTCCTCCACAATGATCAAAAATGATGCCTCGCCTGGGGGGACCGCCGGTGCCAAGTACCCAGGGAAGATAATTTATATAGGGAGAGTAATGATCTTATGTGATTCGGGGTACTTGTAGCCCAACTCCAAAGTCTATTTTGTGGCACTTGTGGTGGGTGGTCTGACGATCATGGCCGTGTAGGAGCAGTTTAGCATGGAGTGATACGTGAGGCTGGCCTACATGAACCTCTATAGGTACAAGATGTTGTACTAGAGCTCCTCCCTAACATGCTACCTCCGAGCCAGCGAATGCCTCATTGAACTGCTGAAGGAGACATCGTGAGCTTCTTCTCTTTCCAATTCTACTAGTGTGGGATTGGTTGATTATTTGGCTCCTGCTGCTAATGGCTCTAGGCGTTTGTATAGCTAGTTTGTTTGCCAGTCCTTCTACTCTACTCTGGACAATTATTGTTAACTTTGCAATTTGCGCTTGATGTGCCTCCGAGCACCAAACAAAGTATCACCAAGATTCAGCGGGCTTTCCTTTGGGCGGGGACCGATCAGATCTCGGATGGCAAATGCAAAATTAACTGGAAGGTGGTTTGCCAACTAACTAACTTGGGTGGCCTGGGTATCCTCGACCTCGACAAATTCTCTCGAGACGCTTAGACTGCGTTGGCTATGGTTTGTTTGAGTGGACCCTCAAAGGGCCTGGGTTGGTCTCGAAACCCCATGCGACGATAAGGACAAGGACCTTTTCTATGCGGCCACTAAAATCACCATTGGGGATGGAATGAAGGGGAGTTTTTGGCACTCCCCTTGGTTGGATGGTCACAAGCCTAAAGACATTGCCCTGGGCATCTTCGCCCTTTTCAAGCACTCCAATAGATGCATCGCTACCGCGATGGCCAATAATGATTGTGTCAGACATATTAACTTCCAAGGTGGCCTTTCAGTTACCCTAATCCAGCAATTTTGTGATCTTTGGTCTAGAGCTGAGGAGATCAATCTTGTTCCAGGCATTAGCGATAGCATCCGTTGGAAGTTCACGTCGGACGGTTGCTGCTCGGCGGCCACTGCGTACAGGATGTAGTTCGCCGATCAAGTCTGCATTGCCACAGATGGTTTGGAGGATTCGTGCGCCCCCTAAGATTAAATTCTTCTCCTGGCTTATCCCGCAAGATAGAATTTGGACGACTGACAGACTGCAATGCAGGGGTTGGCCAAACAGTGGCCTTTGCCAACTTTGCAAGTAGGAGCCGGAGTCGGTGGCCCATATTATGTTCAAATGCCGCTTCACTATCAGGGTGTGAAACTTCATTTTCGGCTGGATGGGATGGCAATCTTCGACCCTCTCTTGGGCCGACTTTGAGATGGTGAATCAATGGTGGATTTCAAGTGAGGACCGGCCAGGCTACTCCAGGAAGGCGGTCAACTCCCTGCAAATGCTCATATGTTGGGAGATTTAGAATGAAAGGAACACCCGCGTATTCCGCAATAAGGCTTTCCTACCTTCACGGGTGGTGGCATTGATTAAGGATGAGGGGAAGACCTGGGTAGTTGCCGGGGCTAGGTTTCTAGGAAATATTCTGCCGAGAGAGCGATCCCTTTGTTCGGACCTGAGTTGTCATGTAACCATTAAGACTATGTTCCTCTTCTTCTTAATTAATTATATTAAATGAGGCAAAACTTTTGCCTCCGTTTAAAAAAAGATTGCACCGCATTTTCTCAATATGTGATGTGATGAAGCTGGAGATTGTTACAGGCACACCACATGGTACCAACTGAAGCCATAATAGATCATCAGACTGAAACTGAAACTATCTCCACCTGCCAACCTGTGCTAATTAATTCTCCATCCATAGAATTCGACAACATCTCTTTCTTTACATTCACAACTGCAAAGAAAGATCACACATCCATCCACAACACCATACCACCATACCAACAACATGTATGGTTCACACATCTCCAAGCCTAGTACTAGGTTCAACGCAACACAAAAGGCAACATGCAGTTCCATGGTTTCCAGCGACATCAAAGGACCGACTCACACACGACAGCTAGAGTAGTTCCAGGTGCCATTTATTTAGATAGATATAGATAGACACAGGCACATAGCGAGACATAGTTCACCACTAGCCCCAGCATCAAGAGCGGATCAGCAGAAAAACATGGAGCTCCTCACATTCTCATGCAGCCGAGGCAGCTCCGGCACCAGGATGCTGCCCGCCGACATGTCTTCAAACATCACGAACGTGCCTACCTGTGCAGCCGCCAGATGCGCGTACATAATCGGAGCAACTGCAAGCCAACCCAAGCAAAAACACAACAAAACATAAGGAACAGTTCTCATTATTTGCCAAGCAAAGACAATGAGTCGCACATACCGACTGATATCGCTGTTGTGCTCCTCTGGTACCTGAAAAGGTCACAGCAACAGGGTTCAGGCATAGCTTGACAACAGTTTTCTTCTTATCAGAATGATACAAAATCATCAAGCTCTGTCACCCTAGACTGCCTGTCTACGTACACGTATGAAAGCGAATGCACAAATTCCTGAAGCTCATCTGCGGTGAATCCGATCTCGTCATGCAGAACATGGTAATGTGTTGGCCTCGACGTGCCCTGGCACACACAACAAACACAAACTTAAGTAGGACCATCACTGGGCATACTGGTACGTGGTGGTAGTAACCAAAAAAAAAAAAAACAGAGCAGAAAGCAGAGATTACTTACTATCATCCCAGCATGTGCACACATGTAGAAGTCGAAATTCTTGGGATGGCAGACCTCTTTATCCACGACGGTCCCTACAGAATGGTGACATGAACACTTGCTTTTACCATCATTTCGCAGAAAATTGCCAAGTTTATGTGACATGCCATGTTTCGCTCTAGAAAAATAGTAGGGGACTCTGCCATGATTGGTCGAAATAAAGTTTACCAGGAGGAACATTATCTGGAGACTGAGCCTGGAAAAATCTCGTATGATGATTTTTCTGAGCAACAATGACTGTGAACTTAGGCTCCCACGTCTCGTCGAGGAACTTGCAGGCCTGCATTGATTAAAAGTAAACGAAATAACACTGTCCAGTGCAGGGTAATTACTTGTAGTCACACAAATACACTACCTCGATGATCTGCTCCAGCTCAATGTTGATGACCTGAGTAAACTGGCTTTCGCTAACTCCATCCCTAGAATTAGCAAAAGTTATACAAGTTGGTGGTTAAGACATCATCAACTATCCATTTTCAGTATAGAACATTTCTGGAACTACAAAATTTACTGGTATTACCAAATAGTAGTAATTTCCGAACTTAGTACCTGAAAATAATAATTTGCTCTGGTTTTCGATTCCCAGAACTAGTGTAGAAGTCCATGAGTGATTCCCTGGAAGTCCCAAGTGCAATGGCATTTTTTCCGTTAGGAAAGTGTACAATAAAGTATATAACATACATACAAGGACATGCACACATAGTATTATTCACAATAAACTGAACTCAAGATTGGATCATATGCCATGTCTTACCGAATGAGGCCATCATCCTTTCCCCATGGTTTAAATGAGGACATCATTTCTAGTTTGGGTGATTGAGTGTGCACTGTTGCTCTGTACTTGGAGATGAGAGGCCACTCGCGAGAATTAACGACCTAAAGGAAATCCAAAGCCATACTTACAAGTACAGTCATAGAAACATTTACAAAATTGCAATCATGCAGATGATATCTGAGCTACTATTCAGAGATAAAAAATGTATCCCTCATACATACCGCAGCGGTGGAAGGCCTATCAGATTGCCCAGGCTGACCATGTGACACATACATGCCCAAGATGATAGTAGGCAGCTTCCCCACAATGGGTAGTACTGCAGGTGCAGGGGATAGTTCACATTGCAGCAATGTGTTGAGACCACCAAGCTGGGTACCAACAGGTTAAAAGACAACAGCCATTAGCGTATACAGCAGTCAACAAATACAGTAAAAGGAAAACAGTGTCATGTCAACAAACTTTATCATTTATCTTCAATAACACATTAATCAGGTACTGATTGTTGACTTTTCTTGGAGGAGCTAGACATTGTATGAAGATGCCGCATTCAACAAGACACTTCCTCTTCCAAGGCCCTGGTTGAAGAAAATATAAATTATTTATTCTGCAACAGATAATCATGTAACAAATAACAACAACCGAAAACATGAATCAACCATAAATTTCACAGTTTTTTCTCACAGGAAGAAGACACAGGAGGAACTTGGGGTCTCCAGGTGGATCGGAATTTATCTTAGCAAACATCTCGTCCACTCTACGTGATGCAGGAGCTCTTCTTGCCGACGGGCTCTCTTCAATTACATCACAATAAGGGTACTCTATTTTCTGCAAATAAATGAGGTTCAGCAACAGAAAATAATAACAGTTATAGATGTTGTAGAAAAAGTAGAACATACAATCCCCATTTCAGTTGCAATCCTTTTAAGGTCTTGGACAAGACCATGAACATCACACTCTGCAGAGAAATTGACAACTGCCCATTTGTTGACAGAACATGTCCGAATCAGCTTCTGAAACAAAAAGAATCAGCAAACTGACAGAAGGTTCTTTGAAGATGATGATGATGAAGTAACAAAGACGTCTCATTAAAAGAAAATATGCTGACCTTTTTCGAAACATTCCACCTTCCGTTGCGTGGGAAGAATTCTTCACCGTTACCGGCTTTCAGCTATATGATAGAAGACTTACTTAAATACATTCAGAAGAACATCCAGCACGAGCATGACAAACTAAGTTTGAAGAGTTCTCACTAACCTTGGGTGCTGGCAGGACCCTCCCTTCAATTTGAGTAAAATGTTGGGCAATTGAAATGCCGCATGCCTTCACCATGGGGTCAGAGTCATAGTTGGTGCGTTTAAGTGCCTTGCATTTAGGGTGACATGAACTATCAGATAAGTGCCATATCACTAAAAAAACAGCAAGCCAAAATTTAGATGATAACTCACATCGTTAAGTATTGACATTCTTTCATAAGGCTTTTGTCTGGACTTCTCCACAAGTGAGGACCGCTGCAGAGTAGACAGATCTTTGGTGTATCTTTGCAGAGGAATGAGCTCACAAAGCTGGCCATACGAAAAGTTCACACCAGGACTTCAGATCATGGATGAAATTCCAGAAGGGGAAAAGATAAAGGTGTAAAATAACAAAACTGAAACGAACCTCCACAGGGAAGTACGTAGGACGATTTCGCCTCTCAGCATTGATACAGGGAAGATCGGAATAGCGCAGTTCTATGCCTCTATTATGTACAAAGTATTCATGGACTGTTATTTCAACAGTATTAGTGTCTCCATTGTCACCATCCTTCCGCCTCAATAGAAACCTAGTTAAACATGCAAAACACGAAGCAGTCAATAAATAGCAGCAAAGTGCAGGGAATAGACCAAACTAGAAACAGTAGGACACCTTCCCAAATTATTTATTTAAACACTGGTAAAGAAGAATAAAATGGCAAGAAGGAACTCTGTCTCACGTCTGCTCATTGCATTTTTTCTCACTCAAACCAAAAATCTTGAACTCTGAATTAGCATGAGTGGTTTTTATCCTCAAGTTCTTGAGAGCAGGCTTGGCCTGTGAGGAAAACATCCAAATTAGGATTATCGAAAGTAAATATGGTCGGACGACTGTTCATTCAATATTATCAACAAAATCAAAGATACAACTTACCTTTGACCAGTCAATTCTGTTAGGGTGATGAACCATCTGGTTTGCAAGAAGAAAATCAATAACAGGACCAGGTTTAACTAGCATGGTAGTCGAAACATCTGCAGGTTAAAGTAAGTTTGATATGACAATGTTAATTCTGATGGAGCCATTGCGAAATGAAAGACGGAGTTATACAACAATACAATAGGGTGAGATTCATACCGATGTTTAGGGAGAGTCCACTCTGCGTACCACGGAAACTTGAGCGAAATCCTCTGCACCCCACCACACCACCTTTCAAGTCAACAAAATTACGAGGATTGTTCTGGAAAAATGACTGGCGGAGTAGAAGACAGCCCCTGTGGAAAGTCCAAAAAATTAACCATGGTCATGGCATGAAGGCATATCTCAAGCCCAAGCACAGAGTAATGCTTGTGGAGGCATGGGAACGAGACATTCATGACGGTACATACTGTTTTGCAGAATGCTGCCTCAGTATGATATCAAGAACTCGAAGAGCCTCGAGAGAGTTCTCTGATTCTTGACCTCTAAGGGCCTGCGTGATTGCGGCCGTAGGGATTTTTGCCACAAAGCAAAGCTCCACTTTGAAAATCTTTGTCTTGTAGGGCCTCTTCACTCTCTTCGTGTCACTACCTCCAGGACTGCTGCCACTATTACCTCCAGAGCACCTACAACCAAGTAAGAATTGAGTTATACTGAACACCAAGCATGGTATATAACTATATACTAGACAGGAGTAGATAGCCTGCAAGCAGGTCAAGGAGTAGAACTCACTTTCCCCTTCCGATGTCTTCCAACACTACAGTGAACTCATTGTGTACCTGGGGAAGAGCCCCGATTGTAAAGAGGCTCTTCTCACCATCATATGCAAATTCATTGTTCGCGAGCTCGGAACGGTACATATGCTGCAGTTTATCCAGAACCTTTCT
Organism: Triticum dicoccoides; assembly: GCF_002162155.2. Taxonomy (NCBI): domain Eukaryota; kingdom Viridiplantae; phylum Streptophyta; class Magnoliopsida; order Poales; family Poaceae; genus Triticum; species Triticum dicoccoides. Next base: position 720,615,706 of record NC_041392.1, read on the forward strand.
CCCTATCCCCTTTCCAACAACAGGTTGATCATCCTCATACTTCAAATTAACCTACCCATGATAGTATAACACAACACCAGATCAGCATGGGTATATGTAAATTAAAGTGTCACAAACAAGTATGCTCACATGGTAGTGGTGGAAAAAGTCCTCTGAACTCCTCATAGAAACTTTGTAGTGGTTAGCAAGTAGCTGGATGGTCTGCCCTCTCTTCCCAAGCCCGGGCCTGGCCTTAGGGAGCCTCTTGGGCTTTGCAGGCTTGTTTCGAGGCAGTTCCTCGGCGGCATCTTCTTCTGCTCTGATGGGCACCACGTCGAGAGGCAGAGGAGGCTGTGGTGGCAACTCCTCTGGGCCCCCATCACTAAGATCCATCTTGGCTGAACAGACAGAGCTCTGTGGGAGTGCAAATGGTAAGCAATAGTAAGTAGTTAATCTAAGAAAATGCAATGGTGAATAGTACATACAAAACAGGAAACAAATTGATTCCAATTCCAGGATGACCAAGAAGCTCAACTGCTTAAATGAAATATAAAGGGCAGTATATGCTAATTGCTAATATATTGATTGTATTGATTTTAGGAATAGGAATGACTGCAATGATGAAATGGTCTAGATATGAAGAAGATTTACTCTCTAGCTCTAGAAGAAGTTATAAAAAAACATTTTGTGCATGTTTAGAAGCAGTAAGTTTGTAAATAGTATGATGATAGTGATATTGCAAATATTTGCGATGACAAAAGAAATGGTATATATGTAAAGAAGATTGGCAAATTTTAACATGCTCCTTACCCCCTCTTTTTACATGTGAGGTAAGAGTTAAAACTGCTCAAGAAGATTTACTCTGCAGCTCCAAACTGAGTAATGAATTTTATTAGGTGTGAGACAAGCAGTATAAGTAAAACAGAGATTGCAGAGTCCTATGACATATGAAAGCCCCCAAAAATGCATCGCTGCACTATGTAGAGCATGTTCCTCCTCCCTTATTTTGAAGGAGTAATTCCTTGGGAGAGGAGAAAATAAGACGAGATTGCCAGCTGTAAAATGAAAGGACATTCACATTGAACCCTAGAATTGAAAAGTAGAACGAAAGGGGAAAAAGCTATTGTTTGAAGACAAAAAAAAAACCCAGCCAAGAACAAATATCTCCCTTGTGAAAACCCCCCAAGAAGAACCTCTGGGTATTTACTTATTTTGGTCATCCAAGAAAGAAATCTCCTCTGTGACGGCATATTTCGTAACTTGAATCCCCAAGAAATCCCCCAAGAAGAACAAAGTAAAGCTAGCACTGTGTGTTTTGTGCTTCACAAGATTTTCTTTAAATATAGCTGAATCTTAGTTTATTTATCATTTTTTGCGGGAACACAAGAAGCTTAGTAAGGAGACCTTGTACCATAAATCAGAAATATAAATATAAATGGACGGATACTAGAAAGAAAGGTGATTTGTTGGCAGAGACAGATTGTCAGCGGTAGTAAAAAAATAAGAGAGAGCAAAACTGTTTCAAGAATGCATGAAGCTCTCTTTCTTTTTACCCCCGAAAACTAAACAGAAAAAAAAGGGAAAATATGTTGACAAAAACCCTGCCGGGAATTACGAATCTCCCCTGAACAGAAGAGAAACCTAGGCCGGAGCGATTGGGGCGGACATGCATTGCAGATGAACTAAGCTCCCGGCGAACAAAAAACCCAGGAATCTAGACGGAAAACGGCGATGAGATTAGGGAGGCGACGGAAGACGGGTGGATCACCGGCGGAGGCGGGAGCGGCGTCCGGTCGTCTTCTCCGTTCGTCCCCACTTCACTCCCCAAGTTGGGTTTTTTTAGAGAGAGTGAGAGGGGAGGGGAGAGGAAGTAGAGCGGAGCTTCTCCGAGAAGCCGAGCACTTATTAGAAGGGCGGCTGCTCTCCTCTCTTGCGTGGGAACAGAAGAGAAGGGTCACATCACGTCAGGGGGCTTTTGACTTGGGCGGTCACCCTACCCTACTACACTACGCGTACGTGCACGGCTCAGCTGGTCTCCGGTAAAAGTCCAATACACGATCTTCCATACAGTGCGGTGTGGACGTTTGGTGTATGCGAGCGACGGGCGTGTGTGTGCGTCTATGTGCGTGTGTTTGACGCTCCAAGATTCGTGTACATGTGTTTCACATTTTCTACCTCTACGCTCTGCTGCTAACACATCCTCATGCTCCTGCAACGGCTGATTTGTAACTATACATGAATATTTTTTTTGCCTTCTAACATTATTTTCCCTACCACTGACAACAATATTGGTCTTCTACCAAATGAAATTTCTAGCCATGTCCATATTAAGCACATATTCTACCAATTTTTTTAAACTGTACCAACCAATGTATGAGTTTTTTTTTTGTGCGATGGATATCTACCTACTTTGATTACCTTGATATGGAAATCCGCTGGTGCTCCCGGAAGTGCGCGCTCCTGCACGCGAAAATAACTTTTTAATGCCAAAAAAATCCAAGAAAAATTCTGTGTGTTCTTTGTCACATTCAAATGCTACATACAAATTTGTAGGAAAAAAGATTAAACATTTTGGCTTGTGCTTAAAAAGAGGAAAATGCTATCCCAAAATGTCACACTAAATTTGTTCTTTTCACCGGCGAAACACCGCTGCTCCGCTTCACATAAAATTTTTCAAAGATGCTTGCAACACTAACACAAACATCTACAAAAAAAATCAATTTTTTTAAAAAACATTTACTATATATTTTTGTTTACTATTCACACGGGAGCACGCGCTCCCGAAACCAAAAGGCCATTCTCGTAATAATGTGCTTTCTTATCTACTTCATAAAAAGCAAATTTGTGTTCTTTCTCAGCAAAAATATTGTCTTGCCTTTTGTTGAGAATGAAAATTATGTGTCTTGTTTCTATATGCTTCCTTCTGTCTATACTTGTGTGCTTGCTTATCCTATATCCTATATACGTAAGAGAGTAATCCCCACTAACTTATTTATCTCAACAAGCAGGCATGTCGCCTCACCTTACAATTATGAATGGGACAATGCTCACCTCAACATGCAATGTAAAAAAAGGCCCACCACAACATTCAATCATGCATGGGAAAATGTTTTCCATGGAATTATATTATATTTATATTCAATAAATATTGTTGCCACTATACATAATCAAATAAATAAGTCATATGTATTTTTCAGTTGTGGTTCTCATGTTATGAACCAAAATTTTGATCAACCAATTCTGGCAGCATCGTGCTGGGTATCCTCTAATTTACCTAAATACCTCATCCCACTTTTTTATTATCTTAACATGCACACGCCCCTCCATGGGCCAATAGCTCCTGTGCGACACATTTCACGTGAGTTGGAAGGAGTGCGACGTGGTTGACGAAAATAACTGTAGTGAAACGCTTCAGAAGCCCAAATAGCCAAGGCCCACTCGGGCGATTAAAATGGTCATCAACAGGAGTGAGATTATGTTTAAGACATGTGGGTCCCACTTGATAGAGCATCTAGTTACGGCCCCACTTGGCAGTGCATTAGGTGAGATGTGGCTCTATGCCTGTCTGAATCAGGTGAGCAGTGACCCGTTGCTCCCTCCTCTTTGTTCTCGGCGGTGAGCTGGCGACGGCGCCGGAGCTTTTTTTCTCGGCGACAGCAGCGGCGGAGCTTTCGTTCTCGGCGACGGTAGCGGCTGTGGTGAGTAAATCCTGAACCCTTGTCCTGTTCCCCTCCTTGTCGAGTCAGATCTCACCGCATCGCCTCTGTTTCCTCTGTTTTTGGCCGATCTGATCCAGATTTGGGTGCGGGGGAGGGGGGCTGACCGCGATGGAGCCGTCAGAGACAACAACGTCGACTAGGTATGTGCATCCTTTCCAACCTATGCGATTTGTGTGCCGTCTGCTTCCGCTAGCTCACACTGCCCGCCATTGACAAACAGGGGTAGGACATTCGAATTCACTGTCGAATTCTTTCCTTCTAAGGCAAAGCTAGGTGATGGTAGCGTGCGAGACATAGAGAGAGATACAATTGTGAAATGGGAGGTTGAATCTGCAGAGATTGATCCTCAGGAAATACAGAGCATGGAAGAGAGGGCTGTGAGAAATGTCGTGGAGAAAATTGGGGAGAGCATTTTTTGGGTCCAGAGCAGGAGGTAGCAATGTTATGGTTTGATAATTGGAAGGGTGGGTATGTGAGAATTGAGAATGGTGAAGAGATGGTTGATGAAATTGATCGACAAGACGGCTGGGCAAGCAAACAGACTACCTTTCATGCAAAGCTCGTTGATCTGAAATCAGATTCTAAGGTTGGATATGTGCCCTCAAAGTTGGCTTCACATATGGTAGATGATGATTGGGCCTCACAGAGACAGATAACGCCCATGTTTACAGGTGAAGTGACAGTAATAGGGGGTTGATCAAGATGTAGAAGAGGGTTGTGATGGTGCTACAAGGGTTGTTTGTGTTGACTGGAATTCAGTACAATTAGAAGACACTACTGATTTGGTCATTGCACCAATGGCTGACACTGAGATGGCCAATTTTTTTGGCATTCCAGTAGATGATCAAGATGAGGAAGAGAGGGATGAATCTAGTTTGCCTAATGATGCTAACAGAGATGCTTGTGAAGATGTGGATGGACAGCTGATGCAAGATGCTACAGATGATGATGATGATGATGAGGCGAAGCAGGACACAGAAAGTCGTCGCAAAGGCAAAAAGGCCAAGAAGACCGGAAATGACTACCCTCCCGCGTGCTTCACTCTAAGTCAGGAGGAGATCGAGCAGTTTTTCACCTGCCTCCTAGGAGTAAAACTTCCTTATGGTTACGCGGGGAAGATAAGCAGATACCTAGACCCAGCGAAGCAGAAGTTCAGCGGGATGAAGTCTCACGACTGTCACGTGCTGATGACGCAGATACTTCCAGTTGTAATCCGTGGGATCATGGACGCGCACGTCCGTGAAACGCTATTTGGCCTATGCAACTTTTTCGACATCATCTCTCGGAAGTCGATTGGCGTGAGGCAACTCAGAAGGCTACAGGAAGCGATTGTGGTGATACTATGCGAGCTTGAGATGTACTTCCCGCCCGCATTCTTTGACGTTATGGTGCATCTGCTGGTCCATATCATGGAGGATATCATCCAACTCGGGCCAACGTTCCTGCACAGCACGATGCCGTTCGAAAGGATGAATGGTGTCATCAAAGGATACGTTCGCAACATGTCATGTCCAGAGGGAAGTATAGCTAGGGGCTTTCTGACCGAAGAGTGCATCTCCTACTGCACGAATTATCTAGGCATCGAGAACCCCGTTGGCCTGCCCGTCAACAGGCACCTCGGCAAGCTCGCTGGATGGGGTCACCGTGAGGGTCGCCGCAAAATGCATGTCGACTTCGAGGGTCGACTCGCCGACTTTGAAAGAGCAAACCTAGTCGCGCTACAACACATAGACGTGGTCGATCCTTGGGTGGTAGAGCACAAAACCTTTATTGAGAAGACGTACAATGACCGAGGCCAACAGAGGACGGACGGAGATATACTCAAAGAGCACAACTCATGTTTCACGCATTGGTTCAAGCAGAAGCTTCTGTCGTACCCTTTACATGACGATTCTTCCGCGGAAGAACAACTCATATTCGCCTTGTCACAGGGCGCCGAGCACAACCTGATGACCTATGAGGCGTACGATATCAACGGCTACACATTCTACACCGAGGACAAGGACATGAAGAGCGATGGTTATCAGAACTCCGGGGTAACGATGGAATCCTACACCGGTAACGACAAGGACAGATACTACGGAAGGATCGAGGAGATCTGGGAGCTGAGCTACGCTGGAGAGAAGGTCCCGATGTTCCGTGTTAGATGGGCCAAGAGCGTCCTAAAAGAAGACCGGTATTTCACCACCATGGTTATACCCGAAGCCAAATCCAAGACCGCGGGCGCAAACGTCACCGCGAAAAATGAGCCATGGGTACTGGCTTCCCAAGTGGACCAATGCTTCTTCATTACCGACCCGTCAAAGCCCAGTCGTGTTGTCGTGAGGAGAGGCAAAAGGAAGATCATCGGAATGGATGGAGTAGCCAATGAGCAAGACTTCGACAAGTACGGCGACCCGAAGATCGAACATGACGACGACGATGAAGTAGCAGCACACACCACAAGAAGAAGCAGGACCACCCTACCTAAAGGACGTCCGTTCCACAGAAGAACTCCATTTGCGAAAAAGAAGGGCAAGAAGATTGTGAACAGATAGCTAGCTAAGATCGATTGTATTTAAATCGTAGTCTTCATTTCTCGATTGTATTTCATGGGCACTTTTTGATATCATGAATATTTTTAAATTTTATGGGCACTTTTTGAATTCATGAGGACACTTGATCTCGATCCTCCTCCATCTCGATCTCGATTCCCCCTCCATCTCGATCTCGATCCCCCTCCATCTCGATCCCACTCGCACCCTCCCCCGCTAGCTCCACCGCCGCCGACGACCCACCGCAACCCTCCCCCGCTCCACCGCCACCGACGAGCACCCGGCCCCCCGCACCCTCCCCCGCTCCACCGCCGCCAACGGGCA
>NC_041392.1:720622476-720633258 GCF_002162155.2 Triticum dicoccoides
CCCCCCGCACCCTCCCCCGCTCCACCGCCGCCGCTGATGATATTTTCAAGTACCAAATTTGAACATATTTTTAAAAAAATTATTACTGTTTTTATAAAAAAAATATTACTGTTATGATTTAAACAAGTTTGAACATATTTAAACACAAATAAATATAAAAACAGCATTTAAAATGCATAAAAAAATATTGGGGAGCTTGGGAATCAAACCCAAGACCTCTTGGTGTGTGTGCTGCGTGCTGACCAGTCGGGCTAGTGGGTGGGTTCTATTGTAGATAGGGTTAGGTTGTAGATATGGCTAGTGGGCTAGATTAAAATAAAATTATAATGGCGCACCGAGGGGTGGTGCTCCATTAGAATAGTCGTACTTATGGCGCACGAGGGGGTGGTGCGCCATTAGAAAGCTTCCCCCCACACTAAATCCCCAATCTCTCTAATCTCTCCCCTGCCTCATCGATCTCACCCGCTGCCCCCCGTGTTCGCCGTCCCCCTCGCCACCCCCCTCGCCTCCTTCGCCGTCCCCGAGCAGCGTGGTCAGTCCGGACCAGGGAGGAGTGCCCCGACGGGCTGGGAAGCTGCTGCTGCCAAGTGACTCTCGGCCCGGGAGGACCGCCGCCGCAGATCGAGGAGGACCGCCACCGTAGATCGAGGACCGCCGCACCGACCAACCTCCTTGCTCACGCCACCCGAACCCGCCCGCCTCTCCCCGATGCCGGCGCGCTAGCCAGCAGGTGAGTGAGGCGACCCTACCCCAATCCCATCTCCTCCCACCGGCAATCCCCATATCCTCGGCACCAGCCGGCGGCATGGTTCTTAGTGGAGCGCCATCGATGGTTATTTATACAGATAGTGGAACTGCATGACCCATATTTGATTCTCATATTTGATTCCCTGAGATTGAACTGTACTAAGAATTTTTCCCATTGAAATTCAGTACTGTGAAATCTGAAGAAAATTTCAGTGACAAGTATCTTGTTGTCTCTTAATAAGAAATCTGAAGAGAATTGTATTGTGAAAGCATGGAACTGCATTTTCTTTGTTTAGCTATGTTGGATGGATGCCCAGGGCCTCTTTTGCTTCATGCAACAATATTCCAGTGAATTTGGATTCATGCAACAATATGAAACATGTAAGAAGTCCATAATGATAGATGTAACATGTAAGAAGTCCATAATTGATTAATGGATCTGTTAGTTTGATAGTTTTTTTAGTGTTGCACCTTTTCCTTCTACAACTTGCAGATGTGCACATAGTTTTTTGTGTTCAGTTTAGGAGTTGGTCCTTGGGAAGCATAAATAAAACATTATTGGCAAGTGTAGTCTTGTTACTCCTAGGTATCTACAAATGAGTAGATGAATATTTGTTACTCCAAGAATGTGAACACTTGGTCCATATTCATTTGCAGTGAACATACATTTTCACTGTTCTTATATTATTTGCTTGATGTCAGATTATGCTATGAGGATATTAGTCTAAGCCAAGTCTTGGATGCATTGTTTTATCCTGCGGTGGTTAAATCGGTTCTAAAAATTATCTAGTTTGACCTGTACTTGTCCAGCTATCATAATCTATTCTTTGACCATGGCAGTAGCTGGCATTTTGTTATGATAATTTTAGTATATATCTTACTGTCCTTTGCTGATCTCGTTGTATTTTCAATTCACAGGCAACTCTCCGACGAAGTCTCCTCCAGGTAATATATGTCTCATGCTTTCTAAAGAGTACTAGTATACTGACTAAACTATCCACTTGCTATGCTTAGCTGCTCTGTTGTCTGAATCATGACACTTTGCCAGCTGAAACTTGCCTATCACACTGTCGCTGCATTGCTCAACTAAAAACACAAATATTTGTAGTTTTTGCCTGTCATAATGCAACTAAGCATACTAGTCTCAACTAAGCATACTAGTTTTTTGTAGTGAGACAGTAAGATAGTGAGACAGTAAGAAGGAAACTTCCCAGATTATGTAGAAAGAAAATACTTGGTTTGACAGCAAGTACCATGACATGAATCAAAAAACATATACGGTAGGAAAAATAAAATGGCAGAAACCTGGGAGGTTCTGGTTTGCTGTATCTCCACCGGTTCGGGTTGGTGAATGTGGATGATTTTTTTATCCTGTGAACTCATTGTACTGCTACAAGAATTTGGTATCATCATGGTGTAATTTTGTTAACATTCTGGTTTTGTTAGATAGTGGCTACACTAATCTAGAGTGATACAATTTTCCTTCCCATTTGGTATCATCATGTTCAGTGTATACAGTTATAACATCATGTGGGTTTTTTAAGTCTGTTTACAGCTCATGTGGGTTTTAACATCATATGGTTGGTGAATGTGGATGATTTTTTTATCCTGTGAACTTGAATGTTGAAATGCTGTTTTCTTCAGAGGCTACTGTCAAAAACTTGAGCTACTGTCTTGCAAAGATGATGATCATCTTGCTAGTTTGCTGGGTTTTGTCTCCGACCATTGTGTCGTGATGAATTTGCAAGTACCCTGAGTTGCCCTTGAGTTTGCCGGAATGTTGATTAACTTTCGTTCCGGCAAATTCGGATACTCCATATGTCCTATTTTCAGCAAAGGTCATGCTAAAATTTTCCGTGAATTTTAGCATGACTTTGCTAAAAATAGGACATATGGGGTACTTGCGACTAATGCATGGGCCGGGGTATCTTAGTACTTAGTTAAGTAGGATCAACTGCCCTGCCATTCTTGCTGCATTAAACCATAGGTGGTAATAGAGCCAAGTTATTAGGCCCAACTTAGAATTCTCCTTAGCATCGATAAACCATAGATGATAAACCCAACATAGGTGGCAATAGAGCCAAGTGATTAGTGCCAAGTGATTAGGCCCAACCTAGGGTGCCTCGGCATCGATAAACCCTAAATGATGAAAACTTAACTTGGCTGCCCCGGATGCCTCGGTGTCGATGAGAACCTAAATGATGTACGCTTAGGCTTTTAGGGTGCCTCGGCGTCGACAAACCCTAAATGATGAAAGCTTAGGCTTTTAGGGTGCCTCGGTGTCGACAAACCCTAAATGATGAGACCATGATCTTGTTCCTTGACAATAACCAACTTTTTGACCAAACTTTTTTCCTATTTAGAGCGAAACATGGCCCACAACGATGAGGCCGGTGGTTCGGGCGGCAAGCAATTCTGGGAGCTGTCCCAGGAGATGGAGGAACAACCTCACCGCTATGAGGGCGCCGCGGAAGACACCGATCCTGATTACACAACCCCTAGTGGCGTCGGGGATGACACCACTGATGGTGCCGCCGAGGATGCCACCACTGATGATGGCGGCGCACACACAGATGGCAGCCAACCGAAGAAGCAAAGGAAGGACCGGCGCCCGAATGCGCTCCGCACCCTCAAGGAGGAATTCACTCAAGTGGACTCCGACGGGAATCCAACGAAGCCCAAACATATAGTCAAGGGGTACTCGGTTCAGCTCGGGTGCATTCTCCGGAGCACCGTCTCGATCAACACCGAGAACCTTAGGCATAAGGACCGAGGGAATTTGCGCAACCTCCTCTTCATGAAGCTGCACGAATGATACAAATTCCTCGCCGAATTTGAAAACACACGCCTCTCAGGGAATAAAGTGAACAGTGCCGCCCTCACGAAGATGAGCACGGCCCTGTCTACTTGGAGAAGTGCGGTGAAGAGAATGATTGATAAAGGTGATAGTTATGAGAAGATCAAGGCGAAATATCCTTTGATGAGCGAAGATGAGTACAAGGAGTTCAAGATCAAGTGCGAGAGCAGTGCAACCTCCGAATCAAGTCAGTGGGGGAAAGAAATGCGGGAGTTGAACTTAGGGGAACACAAACTCGGTCCCGGCGGTTACAGAGTGGCGGAGCCTATATGGGACAAGGAGGACGCGGAGCGTGCCGAGCAAGGCCTACCGCCCCGCTTCGAGAAATACAGCTGTGACAAGCAGACCAGGAACTATGTCAGGGCCCGGTACAAGGAGGACCCGATAACAAAGGAGCTTACCACGGATCCGAAGACCAGGGCGCTTGACCTTCTTCTGGTAAGGAATACACCCTCGCGTAATTAGCTCCATATGGTTGCACTCTAATTAATCCCCAATATTTCTAAATGGTTCACGTTCCTTTCGCAGGACACTGAAAGCAGTAGCGCGGGGTCGTCTAAGAGCTCCCCTTTTGACACCCCTTTAAATAGGGCGTTGAACGTAATGAAAAATAAGGATAAGCTCACTAAGCCGACGTCAGCTGGTCGTGTGGCCGGCAAAGGCTTGTCCACAAAATGGGGGTTATACTATACCGCTGGTGTGCGGAAGGAGAAAAAGACCAGCTCGGAAAGCCAGACGCACGAGGTTGAAGAACTCAAGGCACAAGTGGCGCGGATTCCGGAGCTTGTCCAAGAGCAAGTGCAACAACAACTTGGAACGACGCTCAACGCCATGGTGCCTACGTTGATTCATAGGCTGACGACATGGATTGCGGGCGGCCAACAGGGGCCTCCCCCGGTTCCCAGCTTCACGGCCAGCAACTCACACAGCGCGCAGGCGGCGCCATTGGTGTCTCTGGCGGCGCCATTGGTGTCTCCGACGGAGGCGGTATTCGTGTCTCCGGCGCCGGCACGGGCATTGGAGCTTAATGCACCCGGGTGTACGCCGGCCGGCACCTCGCCAACAAGCGCCCCCTCCGTCAGTTGCACGCCCGCCGTTGACGGTGCCTCGATATTAGCCGAGCTCGACGGCATCACGGTAACTAAGCCTCTCGACCGATGACTTCATCTCCTTGCCTTTGACTGGGCATCCCTGACGCCCTATACATGTTTTCGCAGGGCACCGCCGACGTTCCTTGCACTCTTCTGCACTTCGTGGGCGCCGAGTTGGTCGATGTCGCCAAGGGCAGAATTGTTCAACCAGGCAACCCCATGTTCCACGGTAATCCGATGCCACCCACAATGTATAGGGTTGAAGTGGTTCGGGTGCTGCCAGGCTGCGACGAGCTGTTACCTCCGATTCGACCCGCTGGGGCCGACGAAGAAGATGAGATGACCCTCCGCGCCTGCGTAAACTGGCCCCTGCTTTGGCCGAAGAGCCAGATTCATTTGGGGGCGGGGGACACCACCCCACAGACAAGACCGCCAGTCGTGTCGGCGCCAAGCCATGGCAAGAACGCCGCAACGCTACCGGACCTGCCGGACATCCCTATGGCACAGGATCCGGATAGCCCTATGGCACAGGATCCGGACGGCGACGACAACGATGACGGTACATTTACCAACGTTGATAAGTACTTTGCCGAACATGGGTACGCTGACGAGTTCTGCGGGCCTCTTTCTCAAGAACCCAACCAAGACCACCGCGATCTAGCTGGTACGGCGGAGAAATCCAATTGCAATAGGCGTCGTCTGGCGTTCAGTTCTCAGGACACGCCTCCAGCTCCCGCCTTCACCGAGCCTCAGATAGCTGAGGTGCGAAATATTATCAGCCCCAACACGCTCAAGAAGGCGGTCTGTGAGCAGAACTCGGTCCCATTACAGGAGATCAAGAAGAAGGGACGGAAACGAAAGACTAACAAGGGCGCCGGTGCGAGCCAGCCGACACCGAGTTCGATCCGTGCTCAGGACAGGCCACCTTCACCTAAGGATATCTCGAGGAGGGTGCATGTGGCGGGTAGGGCGATGCTACCGCCAAATATGCTGAATGCTGCAACCGGTGCTATACGGAGTCTGCACGACAGTGTTCTTTCTTTGGAGAAGTGGCGTCTCAGAGAGAAGGATGTGACGTACCCGGTTTTCGTGGCCAAGGTGCCAGAGGGCAAGGGCTTTGTGGATGGCGACATCGGGGGTACGATCGTCCTGCGGTTTGATGACATCTTTGCTATGTTTAACCTTCATCCGCTGCACTACACCTTCGTTCGGCTGTTTTCGCTGAGTATGGAGATGCGGATCATTAGAGACAAGACCCCGGACATCGTGATAGTCGATCCCTTCTACATGCGTGCCAAGCACATGAGCAGCGCTGGGAACCGCCAAGTTGCGAGTTCACACCTCGAAGGCGTCATTCTGGCAAACCCAGATAAGGATAACTTCCTTGTGGCTTACTTTCCCGAGTAAGTCATCCCTTAACCGCCCCGTAACATATGATTTCTTAGATTTCGATCGTTCTTTTTTTTTCTAATATTCCGTGTTCTGTGCAGTGACACACATTGCACACTCATCCTCTTAAGCCCGAAATATTCCATGGCCACGTATTTCGACCCGAACCGTAACTCCAACATAGACTACACAAATGTCAAGAAAGTTCTTGATGATGTTCTCCCCGGCTACACCAAATCTGGAGGCACCTTCACCAGGGCAGTTCGTAAGTACGGCAAGCACATGTTCTCACACAATACAAAGTTCTGCTGCGTCAAGCAGCCGCCTGGCGGTCAGAAGGATGCCTACTACGCCCTCCATCACATGCGGGCAATCATAAGGGACCATCATCAACTTCTGCTACCAGATAATCTCAAAAATTGGGCCGCAAGCTTGTCGGCAGTCCAGGACGCGGACCTCAGACAAGAATTCTTTCGCATCCAGTCGGAGTTTGCGGACATCATCCATCAAGATGTCCTTCATACCTCGGGGCAGTTATTCCTCAGATATCAACCGTCCAATAGTGAGAAGATGAAACGCTACAAATGCAGGGTGACAACGACCGCGATTTCATGACCATCATGACAGACGGCGCTTCATCCACGCTCCTGTCCGATGAGTCGAGTCGAAAGTAGTGATGTGTAGTTCTGAAACATTGATTGGCTCATGTTGTAATTATACTTTAATTAATTCGTATGTCTCTTTGGTTTGGACAGTCGTTCAACTTAGATGTAATCGATGCTATTTATTAGTAGGACCATGAATCGTGCTATTAATGTCTTGTTTTTCTCTTCCGATCCTTTTGTTGCATACTTACATATTGCTTATGTATTGTCTGTTGTTTGGCTTGTGCATAGAGATGCCGTCGTATGTCGTGTACAAGGGTAAGCTTCCCGGAGTCTACGACGACTGGGAGGAGTGTCGGAGACAGGTTCACCGTTTCAGCGGTAACAGTTACAAAGGGTACACCACTAAGGCGGAGGCCGAATGTAGATACGCCCGCTATCTAGCGGGAGAGAGGAGGGAGCGTTGGAGGAACCGGATGAAGACCAGTTTGATCGCGATGATGCTCATCGTGATGACCACAGCTCTCTTCTATGTGATGGTAGTTTACATGATCGATATCGACTTGTAATGTGAAGGAAAACTCGATACTCGCGGTCTTGAGACTTGTAATGTTTTATCTTTGTTCGGTCTTTTGAATTCGGAGACTAATATGATGAATTGTATTCGGAGACTAATCTTCTATTGTATTCGATGAATCTGATGTTGTTGTGTGCTACTGTCTATATTCTGTCCAATAATATATTTTGTAACCTGTGCAAAAATCAGAAAAGCAAAAAAAATAAAACCTAATATTCATACTAATGGCGCACCACACAAGACACTAATGGCGTACTATGATCATCACACTAATGGCGCATTAACTGCTGGTGCGCCATTAGAATGCCAAAGCACATGGGTACATATGCCCCCCTGGGAGGCATTCTAATGATGCACTGCAGGCTATACTAATGGCGCACTACGTGGTGCGCCATTAAAACACCAGATACTAATAGCGCACCGGTAGAATTTAATTGTAATGGCGTGATGCTAGTGGCGCACCGGTAGTGCGCCATTAGAAGGCAAATTCGGTGCGCCACTAGCATGCCTTTTCCTAGTAGTGACCAGGCGGCCCTTGCGGCCATCTACCGGGAGAGCGAGGAGGACGAGTGGCGCAAAGCGGAGGCGGCAGAGGCGGAAGAGGAGGCCCGCTACAAGGCGGCAATGGCGCATGCCCTTGCCCTCTCCGCAGCGGGCGACAGCATGGTGCCGCCGGTGGCCCCACCGTCCCGCATCAAGCCGGAGCCGCAGCCGGAGCCCGAGCCCGAGCACATCGCGCGCTTCTTCTGGAATGGAGTGGTGCGCGAGTGGGTGTCCCCGTCACCGGTTTGGCTGGGAGCGACGCCGGCGCAGGAGCAGGCCTACCTCGAGATGTGGCGCCAGCGCCGGCTGGCAGAGTAGCGCTGTCAAGGCGAGTACGAGGAGATGCTCGAGCGCGACCTCGAGGAGGAGGCGCGCGAGGCCGAGGAGGAGGCGCGCCACGCCGCGGCTGCACATGCGGCCGCAAAGCCCCCCGCCCGGCACTGCCTGCGTCGGCACAGCCCGACATGGCGGCGCTCTGGAACACGACGTTCGCCTGGGCCGGGCCGGCGCCGACGCTCATCGACCTCACAGACCCCGAGGACGACAACGACGACGCCTAGGGCAGCGCGCCGCCTCGTAGTTTGGGTTGTTTTTATTTTTTAAATGCAAATGTGGACGCGTGGACTCTCGCCGGCCTTCGTGGCCGGCTTTAATGTTTATTTAATGTTGTTTCTCTTTTTTTAAATATGCATGCGCTCATTTTTTTTGGCGCCGTCAAAATAGGTCTGAGGTCAGCGTTAGGCGTAGGCGCCGACCCAAATGCGGAAGCGGGCATCCGTGTCCGTCTCACCGATTCAAACGGACAAAAGGCGGATGAAATCATCGTCCGTTTGAGTGGGTCCGTTGGAGTTGCTCTTAGACCTTACCGAATTTGAATGGATTCCACGCGAAGCAGGATCTGTGGCCGGTGACGGCAAAGATGTCGTCCCCATGGTACATGGCGTCTACGAATTCTTCCGGGTCCAGTTGGCCCGAGGGAAGGGAAAACCGGGAATGGTAGCTGACACGACTATACTTGTCAACATGCACCATGATGGCAATGGTAATGTCGAAGACTGTTATGAGGATTTATTCGTCATATAATCCTCTCTAGCTTGGTGGTTTCACCACCGTGATTTTCTTCAGTGTTGCGACGGCAATGCCATGGTTAAAGTTCTGACGCTCCCAGCAAAGCCCGTGATCACTGAAACAAATGGCTTTTAGTGCGGACTCTGTTTTTATATGGTTCTTTGAGTTTTGTTAGGGTTTATGTCTTACTTAAGAAAACAAGAAGGTAGTGGCTCCCTAAAAATGGAATGAGGTTCTTCCCGCCTAGCCCCCGTCCTAGCAGTGCGTCTAGCATCATCAGATGGCGGGTGGAGGTGTGTCTTCAGCGGATCTTGCAGGATTCACTTGGTCGTTGTCTTTAGTGGATCCGCTCGAATACGGTCTTTGTTCGTCCAAATCAGTGTTTCTTCAGGTTATATCCTTCCGATCTATGCTTATCTTCATCGGGCTGATTATTCTGATGCGCTCGTCCTATGGGGCCTTAGCATGACGACTTCCGGACTGTCTACTACAAGTATTCACTAGTAGAAAACGGAGCTTTAGCGCCGGTTCGTAAGGGCCTTTAGTGCCGGTTCCATAACCGACACTAGGGGTGGACACTAAAGCCCCCCCCCCCTTTAGTACCGGTTCGGCACGAACCGGCACTAAAGTGCCACCACGTGGTGTGAGCTCGCGCCCTGGTATGGGGGACCTTTAGTACCGGTTGGTGTTACCAATTGGTACTAAAGGTTTTTTTTTGAATTCTTTTTTGAATTTTGGAATTTTTTTTGATTTTTTTCGATTTTTAATTTTTCTGAATTATTTGATGATTTAGTCTCTAATCACCTCTCTTAACTGCTCAAGTGTGGATCACTCATTCCAAATCGCCTGACTTCCCGGCCGGTCACCCATCCTCTCACTCCCCCAGCCTGAGCACGCTTAACTTCAGAGTTCTATTCCCCCTACATTCCAAGTCCGCACTTGTTGTTTTCCTGACAAATGTAAGCTGTCAATCCTATTAACCCTCAGCAGTTTAGCTTGAGCATTAGGTCACACGTTTCACCGTTTGAGTTTGAAACTATTATTCTAAAAAACAGTAATTATTTAGTAACACTAATATTTCTTGAATAAGTTTGACCATAGTTTGACCAGATTTGACCAAAATTTAAAAAATTGAAATAATTATTTAGTAACACTAATATTCTTAAATAATTATGTAGTAACATTAATACTTCTTGAATAAGTAGTTTGACCAGATTTAACCAATTTTTTTTAAAAAAAACTGAAATTTGACCATATCTTTTTTTCGTTTTGGAATTATAGGATTCTGAAATATTGCAAACAGGCCGTAGGCGTCTCCATGGGATGCGTATTTTCGTGCTGAATATTTTGATATATTATACGTTTTTTCCGACATCGTATGCAAAAGTTATAGCCGTTTTATATTTTCCCTACACTTTTTGCAAAACATGTCCAAATTTAAGTTTTCAAATTTTCCTAACTAGTAGATGTAGTAATATAACTACCTCTCGAAAGATTTTATTTTTTAAAGTTTTTATCATTTTCTTTTGATTTTTTCAGAACTGAAATGGCGACACACCGCGGGGGGAGGGGGGTAGAGTTTGAAAATTGCCCTATAGTGCCGGTTTGTGTCACAAACCGGTACTATAGGCCAGAGCCCTTTAGTACCGGTTCGTGGCACAAACCGGTACTAAAGGTTAGCCCTTTAGTACCGGTTTGTGACACGAACCGGTACTAAAGGTGATCGTGGGGCCCCGGCCTGATGCCAGCCTGCCATCACCCCTTTAGTATCGGTTCGTGGCATGAACCGGTACTAAAGGTTCAACACGAACCGGCATTAATGCATAGTCGTTCGAACTGGCACTAATGGTACCATTAGTGCCGGCTCAAATTCAAACCGGCACTAATGTGCTTCACGTTTGACCC
>NC_041392.1:720633764-720749634 GCF_002162155.2 Triticum dicoccoides
TTTGGCGGAGTCTAGATTTGGTCCCTCAACTCCAAAACCGGACAACTTGCACCCTTAACTTCTCAAACCGGACAAGATTCATCCCTGGTCATGGTTTTGACCGGTTTTGGTGCTGTCCCACCCCGGGTGAGTTGAGGGACCAAATCTAGACTCCGCCAAAAATTGAGGGACGAAAAATATACTTTTGTCTAATTTTTATTGTCAGTTGTACTGTCATGATTGATGATGAATAGATAGGTAGTTTTCCCGCAAAAAAACTTCTATCAAACGCTTTTATGGGATCAAACTTCGGTAGATATTAGTAGAACATGAATCATGACAATTAAACTTATTTTGCCAATTTAACGTAGCACCATCCATAAACATATGAACATTAGTGAACTGCGGGCAATAAAACATGAGAGGAACGTTATATAGCTTACTTAGCTGAATAAAAAGCCCTTTAAAACAATTAGATACCCATTCATGTTGGACACCGTGTCATGGTTTAGTTTAACTTACTAATCTAGCAATGAATTATGAAACGCCAAAAGCCATAAAAAATCACAGCTCCTTACAATCCACCACTTTATCACACGAGATACATTTGTATGAATATAATTAAAAACACACTTGATATAAAAACTTCTATATACTGCAAACCAAAAGAAGGTAATCTTGGTCGTGGTAATTATTTCCTTATATTTCTATGGTTTCTTATTTTTGACATATTCCGGAGTGTAGACGCCCACACTTACGGATGTGACAACAACCGCAAGGTGCCTACCACTATACCTGGCCATTCCTCGGGCTAGGCCGGGCTTCGGGCTAGGCCAACCAAAGCCCGACGCAAAAAACCCGGCCCGGCCCGACCGTCGGGCCTAAAAATCGGGCCTGAGCCCGGCCCATCATACTAAAAGCCCGTCGGGCCTCGGGCCACGGGCCGGGCCTCTTCCTTAAATGGAGAAATCGATGGGCCCAGGCCCGGCCTGACCCGGGCTTCGGGCTCAAAACCTAGGCCCAAGCCCGGCCTATGGACAAGGTCGGGCCAGGCCGGGTCGGGCTTTTTCGGGCCGGGTCGGGTCGGGCTGCCCATGGCCAGGACTACCTGCCACCACTCCACCATGCATCATGCTTGGGTCCGCAAATGATCTCATGCCCCCTGTGCGTGGCTCATCCTTTGTCCTCTCACATGGCCTCCGTCTACTGCCCGGTAGTGCGGCCAGGCATGGTGAGAATGCCGGCCTGGTCGAGGCGGAGAAGAGAGGAAGCCGCTCCGTGAAATCCATGGAAGGGAGTAGGGTGCTGAGGGGCTCCTGTAAGTCCAGCGTGGCTCGACGGGAAGGGAATGGGGAGATACATGAGGGGGATGCATAAAGGACGGGTGTGTTTTATCTAGCCACACGCGAGACCGAATGACCGCTCACCTCAAGAGACATTGTACCGGGCCACGTGTAGTCGGAGTTGTTTCTTCTTTCATTCATTCATTTTTCTTTTACTTTTTTTCACTTCTCATTTTCTTTTTTATGTTTCAAACATATTTAAAAAACTATATATGTCAAAAATTAATTTCTTAAATTTGTAAAGGGTTCACCACATTTCTATATAATCATGTAATGTAAAATCTTATTCGTGTAATTTATAAAAATGTTCATCGCATTTAAGAAAAAACTAGCATGGTTGCAATACACAATTTTACATCTTGACACCTTTTCTTCCTATCTTATTTCATTTGACAGGTGCTAAATGAATATTTATATAAAAATACATTTAAAATGTGTACAATCAAAATACATGATAAAACTTTGGTATGAATATGTCCATCATTTCTATAAAGTTGGATAACGATCTGGATGAATGACAATGAAATGCCAAAAAATCACGGTGTATGCCCTACCACGTACTTCCATACTACTATCTTCCTGCCCTTGTTCACCATTTTTTCAACTGCGACATTTATCTTTGCACTCAATGTATTTCAAGGGATTTTCACCAAGTAAACATGAGTGTTGATGATATGTAATTGTACCATTTAGTATGTTCCATCCATATATATGCTTCGTTGTCTTCTACTTTAAATGTAATTTTATATGGCACTCCAACCTTAACCAATGTATACCTTGACTTCTGGTGGTCTAATTACTTGTGACTTTCAGAATATTTGAACAAAAAATAAAACATTATCATTGATATATCATTTGAATTACAGAAAAAGATAGTAGTTGGACTGTGCGTTTTTTGGAAACATGAGTAACGTCTAGCTAAAACCTTTTGGTTAATAACGTTAGCATTGGTAAATACAATGGCATGTGACTACATGTGACTAATGGCACTGAGCATGGTATCCTATCATATGAAACCATTTCATGAATAATTAAATGCCTAAATTGTAGTCCCCTAGCTTCTTATATCCCTATTGCCACTATGTGTGTTGCAATTGGAATTCCGGATAATATCATGCCTCTTGATCTTCCATGCAAGCTTTCGGGTGCTCGAGTGTCTATGTGGCGTAGCCATCTAGTTCTAAGTAAAAATTCTCTTGCTGAATCACGTCATGGGTTTTCTTACAATGTTATTATTATTATTATTATTATTATTATTATTATTATTATTATTATTATTATTATTATTATTATTATTATTATTATTATTGTTGTTATTATTATTATTATTATTATTATTATGTTGAACTTCGTATGTAAAGCAGATTGTACTGTTTTTCCATCAAATGATATATGTATCTAGTATTATTATTTTTGACAATCCGATCCAAAACCAAGATCATCTCTTGATGAACTGCATGTTTATAGATTCTAGCTTAGAATAAAAAAAATAGAGGCTTTGTTTGTACGGGTTGAATGATTGTTTTCATGGGTCTAATATTCCTTGGCATCCTTGATCACCAATTCATTTCAGGAAATTGTATGTATTCTCTTTTTACATGACTTATATGTATTTTTGTTGCACTCCTAAAGTAGGCTATCTGTTGTATGCATGCATATTTTTTAAGGATCCTGACAAGTGCCACACGTGTGGCACGAACACATATCAACTCTGAATATTTTTTATGGCAAATTTAGTTATGCAAGGATGACAACTTTAGTTGTCAAGCATGCCAACCTCTTTTCGGATGGCAATTTTAGTTGTAAAAAAGTCAGAGCCAGAGTGCTTCATGCCAAACATGTGCCTCTTATTATTTGGGCTTTCACACACTTATCCTTATCATTTGTTTTTTTAAAGATGTATCACTTTCTTGGAAAGACCAACCCGTAAGTTTTTTATATGTACATGACCTGTTTTCTTATATCTACTCGTGACCAGATTTTGTACGTTTTCTTGCTTATTTTTTCTTTTGATTTGAGATTTTTTTTCCTGGGGTCTTCTGAGAACTGTTTGTAGTCTCGTTTGTGTCCTAAAGGTTGTCCGATATTGCATTCATGTCACCTGCAAAAAAAAAAAACATATTGCATTCATGTTTTTTATGGACCCCGATAAATCTCGAACTTTTGGATTTTAAGCATGTCATCCTGAACATTTTTTCATGGAAAATTTAGTTGATGCGAGGTGGCAACTTTAATTGTTAAAACATGGCAAGTTTGCCCCTAGTACTTTTTTTGTCTGAAAATTGCCAAGTTTGCCTACCCCGCGTGAACTAAAGTTGCCATGAAAAACGTTCGGATTGCCATGCTTAAGTTCCGAACATTCGGGATTTATCATTGTGTTTTTTATTTGGAAAAGGACTTGCATGTATTTTTTTTCTCCCATTGTATGTGACCTAGATCGCTAAGTTTTCTTTCAACCGCATGGATTTTTGCCCCTGTCCATCTCTGCTTCTAGATGGAAACTAATCAATCGTCCTGTCTAGGTGAAATACATGTTGCCTTGTACAAATACATATATGTGATTTATTCTTGCACATGGATTCTATAGACATGCTGATAAATCTTCATCGTTGATACATCTTAACGTTTTATAGCTCAATCCCTATCGTCTGTTTCCATCGTCTTAATAATATAATAGATCATGCATTTACAAAATGGTCGTGTAGCATAAATATTGTCCACGCAAGTTTTAAAAAAATGCGTTATACATCAACAAATGTTTTACATGAAGAAACATTTATTTAATTTTTTTAGCCCGTATTCAGGAAAAAAAATGTTCAAACATGTATGTGAAAAATGTATTACGTAAAATGTACAATGTACATTCGAAAGATGTTCAACTTGTAGATGAACAAATGTTCATCATGTATTTAGAAGAAATGCTCAATGTGTGTCTGAAAAATGTTTCACATGTATTGAAAAATGTTCAGCAAAATGTTCAAACGTGTATTTCAAAAACCATTCATCATATATTTGAAAAATGTTCAACTTGTGTTAAAAAGTGACCGACGCGTACTGGAAAAATGAACAACGTGTATTAAGAAAATGCTCAATGCATATGTGAAAAAAGAGTCATCTTGTAATTTAGAAAAATTCAAAATTTATTTGAAAAAGTAATTCCAATGTATTTAAAAATTATCAACGTGTATTTGAGAAATGTTTAACAAGTATTTCGAAAAAAAATTCATCATACATGAAACAAGTGTTCAGCGTGTATGCAAAAAATGTACAAGATGTATTAAAAGCTCAACATGTATTTGAAAAAAAAGGATAATAATAAATAATAAAAACAAAAAAGAATGAAAACTGGACGAAAACTGTAAAAGAAAACAAAATGCATGAGACCTTTTCAAATGGATGGAACATCCCACAAACAGGTGAAAAACAACTCACTAAAACCATTATATTGGGACGACCGAACCTAGCAAAAAAATTTAGGGGGCCCAACCTAGCAATTGCCTACTTGAAGATGGTAGGTGAGACATAGCTCGTGCGGTGCAGGACCTCGTGTCATCTGCCTGTATTGTGGAGGTGGGCCTGGCTCAGGTTCTCTCATAGAAATCTCTCTCTCTCTCTCTCTCTCTCTCTCTCTCTCTCATGCGCCGGCCTTTGTCGAGCGAAAACAGCCCAACCCTAACTGAATTAGCGTATGATTCCTATAGTGTGCGTAGGTCGCTGGATAGCTGGCTACCACTTACCCCCGCACATCCCACTATGCAATGACCGGCCAACCCAACCAGAGCCATCCAGTGAGTCCCGTTTTTGGACCGATTTTCCTTTATTTTGTGTTTTCCTTTCGTTTTTGTTTTGTTTTTCTATTTTTTCTATTTCATTTTTCAGATTCATGTACATTTTATAGTTCAAAAATAGTTTTCACATTTTTGAAAAACATTTCAACTTCATAAACATTTCCTGAATCCAAGAACATTTTTTCAGTATCGTGAACAAATATTAATTCGCAAACCTTTCTTAATTTTTTATTTTTTAATTTGCAAACATGGTGTCCTATTCATGAACACTTGAAAGACTTGCAAACATTTATTGGACTGCCAAAAATTTATTCAACTTCTTTGTGATTTTTCAAATTTGTGAACACTTTTTCATTTAGCTAACGTTTTTCAAATTCATGAACAATATGTCAATTGACAAAAAAATCAATTTCACAAGAAACTTTGTGGATTCATAACTTTTTTTTACTTTCATAAGAATTTTAATTTGCCAGCATTTCATCAATTTTGCAACCATACTATTGATTCCACCAATATTTTTTAAATTCATGAACACATTTGGAATTTCACCCAAAAAAATCTATTTATAAAACATTATAAGAATTGAGATACATTTTATTAATTTCACGAGCTTTTTTAATCTACTACAAACTTAAAAATAACAAACATTATTTGAACTCACGATAATCTTTTAAAAATTTAAAACTATTTGTTTATAATTAGAATATACCATGGACATTTTATGAATTAACAAAAAGGAAGAAGTTCGTGATTTTTTTAATTCCCGCATATTTTTTCAAATTTACGAACATTAGCCTTGCGAATTTTTCTTTAAATAAGAAAAAAGTCGAATTTCTCAAAACTATTTTAATATGTTCTATTTCCCAAGCATTGTTTTCAACTTCGTGAACAGTTGTTTTCAATTCATGATTATCTTTTCAAATTCATGAACGTTTTTACAAATCCGCAACCATTTCCTTACTATTCACTGTTTTTGTTGAATTCAAATATGCGAATATTTTCCTGATTAGTGAACCTTTTCAAATTCTTGTATAGGTTTTTAAATCCCTGAACATTTTTTCAGTTCTCTAATTTTTTTTATATTTGTTGGACATATTTCAAATTCCCAAAAAAAATTCAAAGTCTTGTTCGTTTTTGAGTTCTCTTCATCATTTTTTGAATGCCGTTCAAAAATTAATATAAAAATGGAAAAAAGAACATTCGGAAAAAAGAAGAGCAGATGTCCACGTGTGCCCGTGTGGAGGCCTCTCATCCGTTGATGTGCCAACACACACATCCAAAGCGTAACATGTCCATGTAAGCTGGCTTTCCACAATGCGCCAACCAAAAGTCGTGTGACAGGTGCACCATTCAAGTGTTTCCAATGTGCACTGCATAGAGAACGGGGCGTCGAGCCGTTGGCTGGGCAGCTAGACTGGCTGTCAGCCCGCCCGCGTTTGAGCCTCGGCTCTAGCATGCGGTGCTCACGGAGTTTTCTCCTATAAAAAAATTGAATAAAGGTTAGCTCTGTGTTGGTCTCATTTTTTAACGTGCACTGTGTAGAACAGGAGCTCTCAAACTAGGGCTAATTTGGCTCGTACCTTGGCTCCTTACTTGGAAAATTCCAACGCCTGGCCTGGGCATATAGTGTGGTAATGTTCCGTACCTATCCAGGCTATTCTGCCATCCTGCCCTGCTACAACGGCATCTAGTAATTAAAGAATCTTTAATAGGGCCTAGACCTGTTGCAACATGTCCAAGGGAAAGAAACTGGACGCATGGGCCAGGCCGATCCCTCTCCTTGATCTATGCATCTTTTTTTCCTCTTTGTTTTTGGGTAATATTATCCAGCGAAAGTTCCCTGGGAAGAGGGCAATTGCAAACGTTTTGATGGCAACTTTACTTTTCGCGAGCATAGGCAAAGATGGAAATATAAGTTAGCTGGCATTTCAATTTTCTAACAGAAACTAGAACTGCAACGTAGTTGCCATGCTCGCTAACTAAAATTATCATGATCGCGTCAATTAAAATTGCCATCAAAACGTTCGCAATTGTCATCCCGTCCCTGGAAACAATGGTTGACCATTGGGGTCTTTATTCTTTAAACTTGACCAGGCTATCATATCCGTCCAGACATGGATTTTCTTCAGGACACAAACATAACAGGTACCAGGCAAACTTTAGTGCTTAAGAGTTCTTATTGCGAGTCTTCTGGAAATAAGCTGCAGTACGAACACCCCAGGCCCCCGCGTCGCTCCCGCAGGGGCGACTCGGGCGGCTCAAACCCTAGCCCGCCGCCGGGGCTCCCTCCCCCTTTTCCTCTCCCTCGTCGCCGCCGGAGGGGGTCGCTGGAGCGCCGCGCGGCCGCCGAGGATGGTGGCGGCGAGGATCTGGTCGCTCCGCCCCGGTGGAGGATCTCGGAACCGAGGTGGCGACCTTGGGCGGTGGTGCTGCGTCGTCCTCAGTAAACGGCGGCAGCGGGTGCTGGCCGCTCATCTCGGCCGTGCGGGCGGCGCGGTGACGGCAGGCGATGGTTGTGGTGCGCGGTGGCTTCGGGGCACCCGCGTCAAATCTGAAGGCATCTTCCTCTTCAACCTCTTGTCACCCTCATCTCAGATCCGTTCTCCGGCGGCCTCCGGGCACCGTAGCCGTGTCTCCTCTCGAGGTGGGGGTTGGGAGAGGGGACCGGAGAAATCCGTGGCTGGCTATGCCGGCCTGCCGGCGGCGACACCCATGGGCGCCGTCCCCTACCTGTAGGCGCTGGTAAAAATGCCCCCTTTCCCCCTCCTCTTCCTCCCGTGTCGCTCATGGACTAGGTGAAAACCCAAATCCCTCGGGATTGGGCGGCAGCGACGTCGTGGGCGCCGTCACCCTCAAGGGGGTGCCGTCTTTGGTGAGCTTTGGGGAAGTGTGCTTGTTCCGGTTGGGGGTTTCTCGGTCTTCAGCAGCCTTGCCGTGTAGCTTGCTTCTCCTCTTGTGCAGATATCATGGATTGCTGATGCTTTCCTTGGATGAGCTCCAAGTAGTTTGGCGGTGGTGTCCTGGTGAGGTCTTCCGGTTGGCAACGGCGTCGGCCGCTCTTTAGCCCTCGGGTGGGCATCTCCACCTTTCGACGGATCGGCGCCCTCCGTGCCAGGGCGAGGGGGCAGGGAGCCCCCTTCTGAGGTGGAGGAGGGCGACATCGACGGCCAGAGTCCGTGGAGCTGACAACGGAGCTCCTCCAACTACTGTGTTTCTTCCCCAAGCTTTGCTGGTGCCCTGCGTGATGTTCTGCTCACTGTGGAGGGCTTCTTCGACTTCTAGCTGGACTTGTGCTTTAGTTTCCTTATATTTGCTAGTAGTTTGTAGTAGCCTGATAGCTTTTATACAACACCATGTATCGGCTTGCTGTTTTGTTCTTTGTTTACTTTGTTTGTTCGTTGTATTCCTGGCCGGTTGATGGCTTTGTTAATTCAAAGCCGGACTCTTCTTGAGCCTTCGTTCCAAAAAAAAAGAGTTCTTATTGCATATTTACAATTTGATCTAAACATCATGAGCAAATTTATATTTTCTTGGCAAAACATCATGATCAAATTTAGCTGTGAAGATTTCTCATTACAAATTGGACATGAGTGAATGTGTAACAATGCTTATAAAAAAAGACTCCATGAGCAGTAATATCTACAAGAAGAAAATAACCACTAATCAAAGCTGAAAATTCTCCCGAGCAAAACATGTCGAAGCAGATGCCGAGAAAAAGCGATGAAAATTCCCAAGATGTCGGGCACGGCTAGTGATCTACCACTTGATGGTGGCCATGACCGTCATAGTGGTGAACCCACAACCAAGATGAATGGATCATGATTGTAGAGCAATGGTGGATCATGGTTCTTATCCGTGGGGATCTCAGCAGTATTCTCCATCCAAATACTACAAGCTCTTATTTCAAAACTTTTCTATCCCAACACTCAATTTTTTTTATCTTCCAACTCCCAAGTTATTCCAAAGAAGTTTGACGAAGTAAATGTCTATAAAACTAAAAATAAAAACCATTATGTAGCTATTGTTCATGGCTCGCTTACTCAAGACCAAATGCAGCGCAAGCAATGCACTGGGCAACTTGACTCTGGGACCGTGTTGCTATGCCAAGCTTCCACTTTGGAGACAAGAAATTGCGTATTCATGGAATGCCCCTTTGCTTAGAGCATTGCTAATTGTATAGCCGGCTATTGGCTATATTGTTATTGGCATGTCCTCTATAGTCGATCTTGTAGTCAACATATATAATATTAGCTATAAATATATATTACTATGGCCCATCTTATACTCTCATAAAGTTTCCAGCCAGATGTTAATCAACAACCTGCTTCTCTTCTCTCTGTTCTTCTCTCTTGTCCAACTCAGTAAGAATATATCCTATAAATCTGTATAGCCCACTTACCTCACCTTATTATACTTGCTTTTAGTGGTGCTAGCATGAAGTTGCTAGTCTT
Source organism: Triticum dicoccoides (assembly GCF_002162155.2). Classification (NCBI taxonomy): domain Eukaryota; kingdom Viridiplantae; phylum Streptophyta; class Magnoliopsida; order Poales; family Poaceae; genus Triticum; species Triticum dicoccoides. Next base: position 720,643,326 of record NC_041392.1, read on the forward strand.
CTCGACCCTTCATTAGTGGCATGATTCCCTAAGCAAACAATTCATTCATATAGACCTATTTTTGGGAGGCGGCCGCGTGCATTTGCTGGAATATCCGAAAGCAGAGGTATCACATGGCCTTCTCAATGCTCTATTTTTCTTCTCTCTCGTCTCTACACTGGCAAATGTGCCATATCTTCGAGACTAAAGCCCCTTACTATATTTCTCTAATTGCCACATTAGATAGTCCACAAATTGATTTCATTTTGCCAAAACACAACTGACTATGTTTTAGGAAATACAAAGAAAGTATCTATGAAGATCAGTCAGTCCACAAACTGACTGTGTTTTTGCCGAAACACGTGTGACTATAATTAGCAAATCGAGAAATGTATTCTACATTATGGTTGAATTTGGTATCAATGATGTCACCTTTATAACAATGTTACTTTTGTGTTGGGACGATAAACTATCAATATAAGTGTTCCCCGTATCAAAATTTACAACTTTAAAGAAAACAAGCATGTGATGACAAATCAAGCAACCGACCATGTTCATCGATATCGACCAATAGAGAGACTGCACATGTTTCCTTCCCTTTTTTATATTTATATATAACTAATAATAAAGGGAGGAAGATTTATTGGTTCTCTTCCCCTCATCCCTTTATATCCGTTAATTTTATATTAACTATGAAGATTGACGGCTGAGATATAAAATCATGTACTACGGCTGAGATATAAAATCATGTACTTTGTACGTCTTTTTTTGTGGGTTGTTTCGTACGACATATTCATCGGTCATGTCATTGAATGCAGCCTTTATAAAAATGGAAATAGCAGTACACCACGTATTCAAATAGAATTAGCAGTAAACCACGGATTCAAACCTTGGTGGCACGGAATTGGCCAGCATGCACTAAGCAACTCATCAAGCCGTTTTTCGTAAAGAAAAGAACCTAGGTTGTCTAAAAAGGAGGAATGTGTTTTCCTCCAAAAGTCTACCAATTTCTTCGTATACGTTGTTGCAAGCGCACACACACACCCCGGCACGATCTATTGGAATCCAGCTTTCCATTCGGCCTCGGGCTGCCTTTAAATTAAATCAAACTAATATACAAAAATAGGAGTGGGGCGTGGGGGATTCCAACTCATGAATCCTCACTACCAACTGGGAAAGTTTTTTTTTTTTGACGCTGCTACGGCGGGCAAAAGCCGGCCTGAACAATTTTCATTTTTAAAACCAAGGTCGAGATACAAACACAACGGCTACAACAACAAGTAGCACCCAACACACAAAGAAAGGAACAGGGAACATTAGAAGAAGAACCAGAAGCAATCTACGACAACAGCCGACACCAAGAACTTAGCACCCATCCTCAATGGGAAGACCGAGAAAGAGTGGGGACTAGCATTGTTGGATCAGACGAAGGGAGATCCAGCACCGAGAAGACGTTGAGAGGAAGTCGCCTGCTGCTCTACGATCACTCAGGACCTTGAAGAACTAGGAGAGTCACAACCACCGCCGAAGGGTTTCCCACTGCCTAGCCACGACGCGACAGAGAGAGCCGCTGACCGTGCCGAAGGGCAATGTTCCACCGAGACAGCCCTGCACCTCCTCTGGGCCACACCACGGCCTCCATCACAAATAGAGAGAACCAGAACACTACGCGAGGCAACAAATCCTCAGGCGTCGTCGAAGGGTACCAAAACTCCGAGTCATAATCGCCGCCACGAGCACCCAAGAGAGAGGTCGACCAACAGCACCAGGATGACCAAGGTAAAGGCCGCCGTCACATATCACTTCCACCACCGCCACCAAACAGTCCAACAAGCCAACCACGCTCCAACCAAGACACCAAGCAACCCACAACAGATCCATGGCTCCAAGACTATGCCCCCAAGGGGGAAACGACATCAAAGATGTCGTCATCGTCCAATCCATGGAAGGATTTTAGGCTTTCGCCCGGAGCACACCAGGAACAGGCCATGCAGCTTCACAATGACGCCTTCAAGAAGGGAAGCGGCACCCGAGGGCGCCGCCATCATCGCTGCTGACAAGGTCAACAGTAGGCTTTCGCCCGAAGCATCGCATCCCGGATCTCACCGCCGCACGCAAGCCGCTGAGTCCGGCAAGCACATGAGCGCGAGACCTCACGTCCCCCAACCAGACCACGGAAAGCCTCCTCGCCGGGTCCAAAAGGAGGCCCCCCACAGACGCCCTTGCTCACCTTGAGCACTGACGCTGACGGAGGGAGGATCAGTCCAGGCCACAGCACCAGCACCACCACGGTCCTCCACCCATACCATCCCTTGTGATCCAAGCCGCTGACACAAGAGGGGAGAACCAGGAGCAGATCGGTGTCCCCCTCAGCTGTCAGCCGGAGAAGAGACCACCTCCGCCGCAGACCATCCCGCTCACCTTCTCCCTGCCGGCCTGCGACCTCCATCACCAGCCCGCTATAGGCCCTCAAGCCACTGCACAAGCAGCCGACGACCGAGGCCACACTACGAGACGCCAGATCTGGGCGTGGAACACCAGCTGCCGGAGGCACGACCGCCTGAGAGAGGGCGCATCCCCTCCGGGCAAGACACGTGCAGCCAGACTGAGTCTTCCGCCCTCCACCACCCTCGCCGGCGACCCGCGCCGCCGCGCACCGCCGCCACATCGCCACACATGCGCCCGAGGCACCACATCCTACCACCTCGCGCCAGTCGGAGAGTTGCCCCGCCGCCGCCTTCCCTGGATACAGGCGAGCTTTGCCGTCCGGAGCCTCTGGCGGCGGCGAGACGAGGAGGGGGCTGGGGGGAAGGAGGCGGTGCTAGGTTTTTCGCCCCCGAGTCGCCAGGGAGGGCGACGCCGGGGGGGGGGGGGTGGCAGTAACCAACCAGTCGTGCCACAAGAGGACCAACGGGCTCAAAAGAAGGGCTCAACTGGGAAAGTTTACTTCTTACCCTTTCTATGTGTCCGCTGTTGTAGTAAATAACATTTAGGTTAGCCTGTTCAGTGTAGCCAAGACCGTGTCGGTTATGTACAGATAGATAGTTTTATATATACCTATACATGACTACCCTGGTCAACCAGAACAAAATAAATGAACAACCAGGAGTGTGTTGCTATTATGGTCTCAAGTGCTTCGTGTTCACATGATTTTTCACGCTTTTGGCAGATCGATCCTTCAGTGTGCGTGCTTGAGCCGGCATCGAGAAAATCGATCCACCAGGCTGTGCCGGAAAGTAATTGGTAGAAGCCAAGCCAGCTTACATGTTCTTGATGGAAAGACTCAATTGGCTGGATCTGGTCGACCCTCCTCTGGGTTTCCCTTGAGTGCTCCTCCTTAAGATCTCAATCGTTAAGAAACACCATCTCTTCATCGGCATATATGATTTTTGTTGTCACCACGTCTTCATCGATGATGATCATGTCGAGCAGCTCATGTGCATCACTGGCGCACTCATCTGTTGAAGCCACATGGTAGAATACCACCTTTCTTGACCCGCCGACGCCCTATCACTACGAGTAGGGCCACATTTATTCCATTGCAAAACTCGAGCTATGTCAATAGAATTACAAGTCAGAGCAGAAAGGGGCCCACGAAAGCGGTGTGCTAGAGTGTGATGACCAAGCTTGTCTTCTTGAAATTGATCACATTTGGCGGGAATAGGTGCACAACATAACAACCATTAGTGACGGTAGTGAAGGATAAATGTGGCACTTCTCATCATGGATGGATCGCTCGAGGCGTGCGAGGATTTGTTTTTCACCAGGTGCAATACATAGGCACACTTGCTAGGTGTAGACCGTACCTAGGGAAGGGCGCCCATCACGTCCAGCTTCACAAGATTAGGTTTAAAACTATTAGACGGACTTGCAATGACATGGTTCAGTGGCAGTTGTGCGTCTTATGGCCGAGATAATCACTTTGGGATTATTGAACATGTTCGGACGCATTGCGGTCAGGAAGACACGACGACCATGGTCGATGAAGGCGATAAGGACGATAAGCCACAACACGGATGAGGCACTATGTTCAAATAGATAACATATATCTATGGAAGGGTCTTGAGTCGTGTTTACTTTATTGTATTAGGGGCATGCCAATTTTTTCTCTCATTACAACGCACAAGCATGGACGAGTCGTAGAGCAAAAATCAGGCGATCCACAAACACATGCGACAACGGCAGTCCTCAAATTAACTGCATTTGCAGGCGGCTGTGTGTTAGCAAATCTAAAAAAATATTGTACAAAGATCAGGTAGTCCCCAAATAGACCGCATTTTGCCAAAATGCAGGCGACTTGTGTTTGGTTAACCCGGAAAACTATTCTGCATTTTTTTGATAGAAATAGTTGGTGTCACCTCTCATAACAGTGTTATTGTTATGCTATTATTTTGGGATGGTGAACTATCAATATCAGTGTTTTACATAACTGAATTGACAAAATTGAATAGAACAGGAACGTGATGGCAAATCAAGCAAAAGAGCATGTTCATCGACACCGACCAAAAGCAAAACTGCATGTGTTAAATTTTATTTTTTCTAAAATATAGGAACTTAAACTAGTCTCGGAGCAATGATCAAGCAGTACATATATTGATACGTTTTTGCCAAAACACATGCCACTATGGCGGTCCTCAACTCAACAGTTTTTTTTTGTTTTTTTGCAAAAATGCAGGCCATGGTGTTTTAGCAAATCTAGAAAATGGTCCAATCGCACACAAAAGAAGTTATAATTTAAAAAATGAGGTATGTCTAAAGATTACATTTGTCAAAACAGTCTTTCGCCCTGCTTTATAGGTAAAGTACCAACGGCCAAACTGATACATGTTGATGAGGAAATCCTCTTATAGAGCAAGTCAAAAAGAAAATGTAAAACAATTGAGACAGTAGCAAGAACACCACCAACTCAAAGCCAAGACAAATATTTGTACAAGCCACACCCAGCAATAATCAACCTAGACTACGGACAAGGAATGAGATCAAGCCTCCTTGAGTACCACCGCACATCGTTACATCGAACACACCAAGCCATTGCTGGAGAGGGTAGGTAGAGCGCGGATCCTGTTATCGGACAACAAGGACCGAGAATGGTGACAACGTGGTCAGGTATGAAAGATAGGAACCCAACGAAGCAACCCTCCACGGTATGTCCCCTGCCCGCCCCGGCCACACCGGCAAAGGGAGGGTCTCCGCGCCCATGCTACTGCCCAAGCGTCGCGCCGGAGCAACCTAGCATCGTGCCATCCAACATTGTGTGACGCTGCCAGTACCGTGTACCCGCGCACCCTGCATCAGGGGCCACCACTGAAAAAACAACAAGGCCCACCCCCACCTTCCCTGGAGCCGACCCTGCTTTGCCGGCGGCCCCTCAGCTAGCGGCGGCGCGAGAGGAGAGGGAGGAGCGGTTGTAGGGAAGGCGGCTGCTACGGTTCCCCATGTCGCCAGAGGAGGGCAAGACAAGGAAGGAAGGGGGGTCCAGTACACAAAACGACTTGTTGATGACTTTTACCATCCCGCCTAAAAAGTATATAAGCAACACCAAATCAAATAACCAAAACCCTTTGCGATATACAAAATAAAGTATATAGAAATCTAAACAAATAATCAAAACCTTTACAAATACAAATAATCAATACCTTTACACATACAAATAACCAAACTTTTGATATGTCTACACAAAATAAAGTTTAGTGGTCTGGTTATGCTGAACCACTAGATAAATGGGACAAAATGCAGGAGGAGGCTATGTTTGGCAAACCCGGAGAAGTATTCTACGTTATAGTTGCTTTCGTTAAAAAAGAACTGCTCTCACCTCTGACAACAATGTAATTGTTATATTACTTTGGATGGTAACTATCAATGTCAATATTAATTTTTTCCATAGCCAAATTGACAATTTTGAATAGAATAGCGAAATGATGGCCAATTAATCAAGCAAACAAGCATGCATGTTCATCAATATCGACCAAAAGAGAGGAATCACATATGTTTTATTCCACTTTCCTAAACGGAAGCCTAGCGCATGCATGTTTCATCGATATCGCCGGTTGTCCTTCCCAGCTCGATAGGCGGTTGGGCCATGGCGTGGATAGGAACGGACGCCGAGTCATGGTGACCAGACAGCAACGGCGTTAATCAGACAATCACAGGAGCAGTGCTCAGTGATCCTCAACAGCGCCGGTTCCATGTTCACGCGGTGTGCGTGGTGGCCGCGTGGGCTTGAACTGTTAGGCAAACAGGAGGAAGTTGTTGGCTCACGTCCACGAACATCACCCTGTAGCCCACGCCTCTCCATGCATCTCTCTGTATGCATGCATGCACTTTGCCAGCTTAAACCAGGCTACCATTGTGATCTGATCTTCCGTAAATTGTAATAGCATCAATTAATGAGTAGCATAAGCTGTCAATTATACCACTTTGACACTCACTCAATAGGCAAAAGAAAAAATAAAACGAATACAAAACAAAACAAAAAGACAAAAAAATAAGCTTTTTTAACGAAGAATAAAGCAAGGACATCGGTATTATCCTAAAAGAAAGAAAAAACAGAGCCATATACCAAAACAAAGAAAAAATGATTTTTTTATATATATTGTAGGAAAGAATGAATTAGTTGCACCGGTACTAGCATAAAGAGGAAAGAAAATGAAGAAATAAAACTTAAAGTATATCATGAAAAAATATTTGTGTACAAATTGCATAGAACTTGCACTAGTTCGCAATGTGCAAGAATACACATATAGCAATGTAAATTTTCACAACGGTGTAATTTGACATGAATTACATAGAACTTGTATGTAGTTGTCGACGTTAGGGCATCTCCAACGTTGACCTTCGACCGAAAGGACTAGTCCGCGGACAGTTACGCGGGGAGCCGGTCATCCAACCCTATACAGTAAATACCCGGCTCTATTAACTTAAAAAAGATTATTAGCTGTTAGTATGGCGGAAGGCTACTAATCATAGTGCTTCTGTAGCTTCCGCCAAATCTTGCCCAATTTAGCTACTAAGCCCCAAGCTCACCAAATATGAGTATTTGGCTCCCGTCAAATGAAGGTGCTCCAACTAGTGCATAAAAGAGCATCTTCCTCGAAATGATTGTCTGGTTTGCATAATAAAAAATATATTAGAACCTATCTCCAACTGCAAATAACACAATGCATTTCGCCAGTACTACCTTCCGCCAGCATGCTAGCTATCTACTGTAATTAACACAATGCATTCCACTAAATGCTAGCCATCATTGGCGGGCGCAGAGTAGATTCACAATGGTGGGTGCACATGAGGAAATATCCAAATGGATTGATTGATGACCTATTTGTGAAAAGGTAAAGCTCCATGGGGATTGTGTGAAACAATGTATGATTGTGGCTGGTTCGGAGTGATTTGGACTATTTTGTACCTGCTTACTAAGTGTGTGGACTGGTTCATTGCTTTGCAACTTTGTGTACTCCCTTCATCGAAATATATAGGGCCTAATATGTTTTTTATGATACCTTTGACCATTTATAAGATATATAAAAATGAGGATGTATGATGTGAAAATTATGCCATTAAAAACTCCTTTCAGGTACAAATTTGATGGTATACTTATTGTAACATACACATCATATTTTATTGTTCTAACCGGATGTCAATGTCAACCTCGAAATGCATACTAGGACTGGTGTTTTCATTGACGAATTGGCCTTGTATATCTGGAGGGAGGGAGTACCAAAGTCTTCCACCGTACAAATTGCGTGTTAATCGACTCTTAGAGACAATTTCCATTAATCGCATTACAGTTTTTTATGGGGTTAGTTGCACTAGAGTTGGTATTGCATGGTATTCTTGACCCTCTTTTAGTGGCATGATTCCCTAAGCAAAGAGTTCATTCAAAGGGGTCTTGTTTCCCGGAGGCGACCGCCGCGTGCATTTGCTTAAATAACCTGAAGGAGATGTATTATATGGCCTCCTCGAGGCTTTATGTTCTTTATTACCTCTCTAATCTACATAGGCAAATGTACCATAGCATCGAGTATATAGCCCCTTATTATATTTCCCTAATTTCTAGATTAGATAATCGAGAAATCGATTACATTTTTGGCAAACATAGGCGACTGTTTTAGGAAATACAAAATAAAATAAAATTCAGCCACCTGTCAAATAGCAAAATTGCTGACAGAGAAAAAGAAATATAATAGGAAAGAGATGCATGGAAAACAAGTTCTTTAAATTTTACTTACAGAGAAAAAATACTTTAATTTATCAATTAATACTCCCGGATTCCGGCCATTAGTCAGTGCATGACAAGAGAAGTGTGCACTGTACCTATGTCTTTTTTCGAAATAGTTTGACTACTTGTTGCATGGCTGTGTGGCCGCAAGCATGCATGCACGTCGTGCCCTATAACTATTTAGTGTGTTACACGTAGGTAATAAAAAACGGTACCTGATAAAAAGCCAAACCGTAAATTTGAAACATTATGGCTTTGAAAAGATTCTTTGTTGGATTATATACCAGTTAATGTGCTTTTTGACATCTCAAAAGCAACACTACTCTGTCATGTCATGGATTGTTTCTGTGTCTGGACTATAATTTTAGCATCCCACTTAGAAGGCATCGCATAGCTTAGATGCTTGACCTATGGAATGGCATTGTTGGCAGCCTGAGTCGCTAACTAATTATCGCAACAGTTCAGTCCACAACGAACCTGAACATGTCTTCAAACTACATGCATGCCAGTTTTTGCCCTAGAAAAAAGTGGTGTTGTTTGGTTAAAAAAACAAAAATGAGTGGCATAAAATGCTTTCTTCTTAGTATCAATTTTGCTTTTTTTTTTCTTACCCAGGGCACCAGACATGTATTTTCTTGACGAAAAAATGCAAACTGCGCATGAGCATATTCAATGGAAAATAAAATAAAATATCTAGACGATTTTAATAGGGCACATACAAAATCTAGACGGTTATTTAGTATAGCAACAAGAGACGTAGACTATGTCAATAAATTAATATTTTTATGGCAAAAATTTAGCATTTCTTTATTTTACAAATCTCGCATGTGTCACCATTTATATTCAAGTAAGCAATCACTCGCATCATGATATACACTTCAAAAAACATCAATCAGATAGGTGTTTGGACACCTATCAGTGCCAAAGGAAGACCTGACCGTTATCGAGACTACCCTAGCAACGTGGCACAAGAAAAAAGGGTGCTAAGATGACTCGACCTTATCACAGAAGGAACAAGTGGGATTATTAGTCCATCCTATTTTGTGCATCGCATCTTTTGTTAAAACATCATCCTGGCTACCATTTCGCTACTTTCTCTCATGTCATGTCGTGGTTACGGTGCTCGGCTCTGGGGCGTACTGGGCAGCCACCCCCGCACATAAGGTTTAACATTTCACAACCACCCTTGCAATTTGCCCCCACTTCCTCGCTGGCTCTTCAAGAAAATTTTAGGTCCAGTTGAAGAATCAATCTCACTGGATGGTTCATAGGTTGGTTGTACCCCCAGCCTTCCAGGGATGAAACTTCAGGTTTGACACATGTGTATCTTGTAAAGGCGGACTATTCTTTCAGTGGAAGGCGATGGTCTCATTGCTAGTGAGGTGCCTATGATGACTTCGTCAATCATAATACCCATCGACTAAGCCTCTCAGAGGAGCTTATAAGGGTATGGTGTACATGTGCGCGTTTATTAGATTGAGTGTATGTGTGTACATGTGAGCGTCTGTGTTGTGCTCCCTAGTGATCTAAATTGCTCTTATATTTCTTTATCAAGGGAATACTTTGTTTCTAAAAAATATCAGGCCCAAAAGAGCGCAAAATCAATAATTGCGCCTCTGTTTTCCTGTTCAACATTGAGAGTTTAATTAAAGATGTAGCCTGCCGAGTCGCAACAGCATGGCCACGAGCTGACAGTGACGGCCGCAAGTGATATGCTTGCGTTAATCACCCATCGATTCGCTGTTACCAACCAGAATCATCAAATGCAAAAGGCCTACCGGTGACTACAAATTAATGCTTTGTTTGCACTAAAGACTATATAAGTGCAAGCACTAAACGCACCAAATTAAGATACACACACACACACTAAACCTAGCTCATAAAGGAAAGAGTACTTCCAACGAAAAGAAAGAGCGGCATGAGGTCGTCGGTCCAGGCCCAACCCATGCGGCTCAAGCTCAAGGCCGTGTACCGGCTGATCGTGGACAACTTCCTTGCCGCTTCCTATGTCGTCGCCCTCCTGCGGCTCGGCCCGGCGGAGCTCATCAGCTACATCCGCCCAGTGCATCTGTTCTTTGCAGCCGCCGCCGCCGCCGTGTACCTCATGCTCCGCCCGCGCGCGGTGTACCTGATCGACTACGCCTGCTTCGACACCTCGCCGCTCGTCCGCATCCCCATGGCCTCATTCATCGAGCACATCAAGCATACTCCCAGCATCAGCGACCGCAGCGTCCGGTTCATGTCGCGGCTGCTGGCGCGCTCCGGGCTCGGGGAGGAGACCCGCTTGCCGGCGGCGCACAACTACATCCCGACGCACGAGTACTGCACCCTCAAGAATGCCCGCGCTGAGTTCGAGCTCGTCGTCTTCTCGGCCATCGATGACCTGCTCTCCAGGACAGGCGTCGCCCCAGACTCCATCCGTGTGCTCGTCCTCAACTGCAGCCTCTTCTGTCCCACACCATCCCTGGTCAACATCATCGTGAACAAGTACAACCTACGCTGCGACATCCGTAGCGTGAACCTCTCGGGCATGGGGTGCAGTGCGGGGCTCATCTCCGTGGAACTCGCCAGGAACCTCCTGCAGGTCATTCCCCGGGGCTCCCGCGCGCTGGTCGTCTCCACAGAGACCATCACGCCAAACTACTACGTCGGCAACGAGCGCGCGATGCTCCTGCCAAACTGCCTATTCCGCGTCGGCGGGGTGGCGGCGCTGCTATCGACGTCCCCCGCGAACGCCCGGTTCCGCCTCAAGCACGTCGTACGCACCTTCACTGGCGCGAACAACGGCAATGCTTACCGGTGCGTGTTCCAGGAGGAGGACGAGCAAGGGAACGTCGGGATCAACCTCAGCAAGAACCTGATGGCCATCGCCGGGGACTCGCTGCAGGCCAACATCACCAGGATCGGGCCACTCGTTCTGCCGGTCTCGGAGCAGCTCCTCTTCGCGCTCTCATTCGTGGCACGGAAGGCGCTTCGCGGCGCGAGGATCAGGCCCTACATCCCGGACTTCTCGACAGCATTCAAGCACCTGTGCATTCACGCGGGCGGCCGCGCGGTCATCGACGAGCTGCAGAGAAAGCTCCGGCTCTCCGACGAGCAGGTGGAGGCGTCGCGGATGACTCTGCACCGGTTCGGAAACACGTCTAGTAGCTCGCCGTGGTACGAGCTGGCCTACGTGGAGGCCAAAGGGCGGATGCGCAAGGGCCACCGCGTTTGGATGATCGGTTTCGGCTCAGGGTTCAAGTGCAACAGCGTGGTGTGGGAGTGCATCCAGCCACCTGCCCACAACACCCATCGGCCGTGGAGCACGTCTATCCACAGGTATCCAGTGGACATTCCCGACGTGCTAAGCCACTAGCTAGCTTACACTACATAATAAACCCAGCCCGGACGGTGGTCTAAACATGAACGATAAACTCCATATGGTCGTTCCTGATTTGCAACCATTGTAATCGTTATCTTATGTGTGCTCACGTACGTACCATGTAACCGAGCGTCTCTTTTATCATTCACTCGCGATGTGTGTGATGGACAGGGCCGTCTCCAGAAATTTGGGGGCCCGGGATGAAAATCAAAATAGGGCCCTATTTTTTTAAACCATATATAACCGAAGAACTAATTCAAATAAAGCATACTCTCACATAATTATTTAACTTCAAATATATCTTATTGTTGCAATATTTAGGAAATATATCAAATACTAACAGTAAAATAGTAAATATGGTACTAAAGGAATACGCTTATAAACTGACCTCATTTTCGACCAAAAAGCAGCATTCTTCGAGTATTTCTTGATATGAAATTTTCGATCAAATGTTCATAATTAATCTTCTCCAAGACATCATTTTCAAGTGCTATTGTTGCCAATCCATTCAGTCTTTCTTGTGTCATTGTAGAACGCAAGTAGGATTTCAACAACTTGAGTTTAGAAAAGCTCCTTTCCGCAGATGCAACTGTCACAGGAATGGTTAACAAAATTCTGTATGCGATAACAGCATTAGGATAGATTAAGGAACGCTTCTTCAAAAAGTTCAGAATATCAAGTGGGCCCATAGATTTCTGAAGTGAGCCCTGCAGAAAAAGTAGCTCGCTACACAATTCAAGTCCATCAATATCTTTATGTTCTCCACTCTTAAGTGCATCTTCAAGATTAACACACGCAGCCAATAAACTCTTGTCATCCAAGGATCGCAACCTATCTGAAGTAAACAAGAAACCAAATATTTTTTCATACCCCTCATACTGTTCAAATCTCGTGTTAAGTGAAACTATAGCTTGATCAACAATATGCAGAAAATAATTGACCCTAAATGACTCCTCTGCTGATTGTGAAACAATAGATGGATCATCTGCACCCTCACCAAATTGCCTTTTTCTCTTGATTTTACGCTTGGTGCGGAACTCTGGATTAATATCCATCTCCTTTGCAATTTCTTTTGCAGCTTCCAATGCTTTTGAAAAGCTAGATTCTCTATACTTAGTGAAGAAAGAAATCAAGCCCTTTACAGACTCAATAGCAATATCAATAAGCATATCCTTTGACTGCAACTCTTTGCTGATCAAATTAACAGCTGATAATATTTCATACCATATTATTATTGACACTAAGAATTCAAAGTCACAAAGATTATTTTCTGCCAATGATTGAGCTTCACTACTTGTCGATGGATCTTTATCAATTTCAGCCACTTGTAGTAGAGCCTCCCTTATTTCTGGTAGTCGAATCCTTATAGCCTTAACACTATCAACACGACTCTCCCACCTAGTAGATGACAATGACTTGAGAGTCACTCCTGATATGTTATTTTTGAGAATTTGCCATCTTTTAGTAGAGTTAGCAAATGTTGTGTAGATGCGTTGGATAACTCCAAAAAAATCGGATGCTTTACGACAAGACTTTGCCATATCACATATTGTCAAATTCAGACTATGACAACCACAAGCTGAATAAAAAGCTCTCCGATTTATTTTCAAGACTTTACTTTGTACCCCTTTATGTATTCCCTTCATATTTGACCCATTATCATATCCTTGCCCTCTCAGATTGTCAATATCAAGGTCAAGAGTTTTCAATTCATTTTTTAGAGCATCAAACAATCCTTGCCCAGTGGTATCATTCACATCCAAAAAACCTAAGAATGATTCTTCAATGCAAAAAGAACCTGAAGATGCATCAACATACCTAATTATCAAAGACATCTGCTCTTGGTGGCTTGCATCGGGAGTACAGTCAAGTAAAACGGAGAAGTACTTTGCTTCTTTTACCTTCTTAACGATTTCAGACCTGATTGTAGCAGCGAGCAAATTTATTAGTTCATTCTGGATGGAAGGACCGAGATAATGATCACGGATTTTATCACTTGTGATGCGGTCAACATGTTCTTTTATAACTGGGTCAAATTCTGCCAACATTTGAACCAGTCCTAAGAAATTTCCATTACTATCTTGTTACACCTTGCTATTACTGCCACGAAATGCTATATTATGTTCCGCAAGAAATTTCACAATCGAAAGAATCCCGAGCAAAACTTTTCTCCAATGCTCCCTTTCCTTTTCAAGTTCTTGCTGAGCAACTTTATCAATTGTTTGATTCTTCTCCAACCTGAGGCGCAAATCATACCAACTACTCATATTTGTGACACGTTCTCTACCATTTTCATGCTCTTTGAGTCTACTGATAAGATGATGCCAGTCACTGAAGCCATCATTTGCTAACTGACCTCTCACATGTCCATTCCTTAATAATTTGCAAGAAAAACAAAATACTTTGTCAAGCTCTTTGCTGTACACAAGCCACTCTCTATCACACTTTTCTCCATTTGAGAGAACTCTAGTGTACGCTAGTGCAGAAAACCTTCTACCAAATTTGTCTGTAGGACCATGCTCAATAGACAAGTCTCTTTTAGGACCTTTTTGCACCAAAATATCAATCATTGTAGGATCAAGTGCATCCCATGTTCTTGGATCAAATATATCAGGTTGAACAGAATTATTTGTGTTATCAGCAATATTAGCATCATCACCTTCAGCAACAATATTAGCACCTTCATCGACATGATTAGAATCATCACCTTCACCAGCAATATTAGCACCTTCATCAACATGATTAGAATCATCACCTTCGTCAACATTGTTAATATCATCACCTTCATCAGTTTCACCAATGTGAGCCTCAACCTCTTCTGGATCACCACCAGGTGCATCATCAATATCAGCATCTACAGTTTGGTTTTCAGAATTGGGTTGAGGTTCTTTCACAACAAATTTATCGAGAGCGCCCTTTTGTTTTCGAGTATCTTCTTTTACTTTTTGTTTCTTCTTTCGCTTTGAAGCACCAGAATCATACTTCCTTCCTGGCTGCATGACTCTTTCTGTTTAATAAGACAAACATATCTGAATCAATTCAAACTCTGAGAATTATAGCTATAAGAAAATACAAAAGGACTTCACCCAGATGTAAGATTTTGAATTTTTCCTTTAACAAAGAAGTAGCCTACAGCCTACTGTCTACACTGACGAAATAAATTAGGGCTTGGACGCTTTGTCTACAACTACAAGAACCAGTGCCTGTCTGCCTGACAAGAATCAAGAACTTACCCTGGCAAGGGAAGGGATCAAGGGATTATGTGCGCTGGGGCGTGGCCGGTCGGCGGCCGCGTATCGCGTACACGGCGTCGCCCCCTGCCTGCTCGATGCGTTTGTCGCTCAGCCGCCGTCGACCCATGCTGCCCTTTCGACTGCGTGTGATCGAATCGACCAATCGGGACGGGAGTTACGGAACCAAAACGGGCTGCAGGAGCTACGTGCATTCGTGCCTGGGATCGCTAGAATGGGCTGCCAGAGATTGCGTTGGTTGGGCCTTATACATATTACTTGCTGGACTGGGGGCCCCCAAAAGTTTGGGGCCCTGTGCGGTCGGCCAATTTGGCCTTCCTCATCAACGGGGCTGGTGATGGATTGTGTTGGATTACAAATGGGCTTTTACCCAAATAACAAAATAATCCTTGGTTAATCTATAAGGTTTATTTAGGTGCATGTCAAATGATGAGAAGTTTAGTACCATACTGCTACTGTAGTAAAAGTGAGACCCATTTATAAAGTCTGCTCTACCATTTGCCATTGGAATTTGGAAGCTTGGGAAGAGGAATGGTACACATGCGCTCCTCCGCCGCCCATCACGACGCGCGAGCCAAGTCTCATTTTTGCCCGCTAGAAATGGTTAATTAATTATGGATTAATTAACGAGCCGCTAACGGAAGGTATGATTCGTTCATTCCCTATTTGCTCGTACATGCGCTAGCCTTGTATGTTGTGTTTATTGATGTTTCGGTTCTATGTACTTGATGTAGGGTGAAATCCTAGGGGCCGATCTTTCACGAAATGGAGGGAATCCCGCCAAGAACACGAGGGAAATCACAAAAGGAACACTCAAGAACACGTTGAAAGGATCGATATGGTTGACTAGAGGGGGGGGGGGGTGAATAGGCAACTACCAATTTTTACTTTTCTTTACCAAATTAAACTTTGCATCAAGGTAGGTTGTCTAGATGTGCAACTAGGTGAGCAACCTATATGATGCAATAACAACAAGCATACAAGCAAGCAAGGGAAGAAACACTAAAGAGCTTGCACAAGTAAAGGTAAGAGATAACCAAGAGTGGATCCGGTGAAGACGAGGATGTGTTACCGAAGTTCCTTTCTTTTGAGGGGAAGTACATCTCCGCTGGAGCGGTGTGGAGGCACAATGCTCCCCAAGAAGCCACTAGGGCCACCGTATTCTCCTCACGCCCTCACACAATGCGAGATGCCGTGATTCCACTATTGGTGCCCTTGAAGGCGGCGACCGAACCTTTACAAACAAGGTTGGGGCAATCTCCACAACTTAATCGGAGGCTCCCAACAAGACCACGAAGCTTCACCACAATGGACTATGGCTCCGTGGTGACCTCAACCGTCTAGGGTGCTCAAACACCCAAGAGTAACAAGATCCGCTAGGGATGAGTGGGGGAATCGAAACTCCCTTGGTGGAAGTGTAGATCGGGGCCTTCTCAACCACTCCCGAGCAAATCAACAAGTTTGATTGGCTAGAGAGATAGATCGGGCGAAAATGGAGCTTGGAGAATTCAATGGAGCTTGAGCAATAAATGGAGCTTGGGGGAGGAAGAGGTAGGTCAAAGAGAAGAAGGGGACTCCAGATTCCCTATCCGAGGGAAGAGAGTCTCACGGAAGATGCGATGAAGAATGTCCAGATACGGAGACAGCTCATAGGTCTTCTTCTCAGTTACTGGGTGAACTTTCACAGTGCAGTAGGGCCAAAGGGCTTGCTTGTGGGTGGACGTAGCATTGTGGTGAGGGCGGAAACCGACAGGAGTCTCAAGCCCGTGATCCACCACATCAAGTAACTCCATGAAAGCCTTCCACTTGACAGAAAGCAGCTTGCCATTGGTCATCCATGTCAGAGTCCTGTCGACATCCGTCCCAAGATGGACGGTGGCATAGAATTGAGCCACTAAATCCGCATCGAAATCCTTGTTGAATTGCATGATCCTAAGAATGTTCAGCTGAGTGCACATCTGAAGGGCTTCGCCAAAGTACTCCGGGTCCTTCTCCATAGCATCAGTGTCAATGGAGCCAACATCAACAAAAAGATTCTTCTTGTCCTTGATCACATCAAAGTAGATGGCAAACTGAAAACGGTTCCAGAACGGGCGGTTGACCAAAGTGGGTTCTTGGTCCACCGCATAGGGGTTGCGGCGACGCTTCTCCCAAAACTCCTTGTTGGTCATCTCAGTCACAGTCTTCCCCTTTGGCTTGTTGGCGGATCGCTTTGATTGCTGAAGAGGTGGAGGAACACTTGCAGATGCACTTGCTGGAGGTGGTTGGGTGCTCGAGGAACCACCGGCTGGCTCTGAGGTGCGGTAGCATTTTGATGTAGCACACCCGGGGTTGATACGGCGACCTTGCTGCTCGGAATGGTCATCACCTGGAGCCAAACACAAGAACACACAAAACAACCAGAAAGAAGGAGCATAAGCCAACAAACACAACAAAAATGATCAATGTAAGGTAGGAAAATGATGGAATTTGGCATGCAGCGGTAGTACCGTGACATGCCCGCGGTAGTACCGCCCCAAGCGGTAGTACTGCTCGAGGTCAAGCGGTAGTACCGCTCCAATGAGAGCGGTAGTACTGCTCGAGGCGGAGAAACATCAGTTTCCAACAACACGAGGTGGTGAAATAGCGGTTTCCTACTACCATGGTCAGATCCGACACTACCGCCCTACCAAATTCAAAAATAATCCTACCAAACTCTAATCGAGATAGTCTAGTTACCTTCTCCAACCAACTCAAGCCTAGATTTAGCCAAAAATCTAGAGATGCAACCACCATTGCCCCTAAGAAACAAGATCTGAAAATGAGACAAAAGGAAAGAAGGAACGGGGGCAATACCGGCATCCATGGCAAGAGAACGAGGTAGGGATCGACTCCACCAAAGGAAATGGAGAGGGACACCCCGGACACGGAGATCCGCCGGAGCCCTCCCGCGGCGAGTGGAGGCTGGAGAGAGGAAGAGAAAAGAGGGGGCAAAGTGAATGGGTATTGGGGAGAAGAAACCTCCCCCTGCCCCGACTTAACCCCCTGGCCCCGTCCCTCAGTGGTAGTACCATGCTGGGGGGCGGTAGTACCGCTTACGAGCGGTAGTACCGCGCACCACCAGCGGTAGTACCGCCCAGCACGCCACGACAACTAAACAAACACGGCTCTTGCTCGACGAAACGACAAAAACGGCAAGAGAAAGAGCACACCAACAAACGACCAAGACCCACCTCTTCAAAAGAGGGCGGTGGCCGAGGCCACCTATGTTTGAGTCAAAAGGTATGGCGCCGCGAAGATTTTAACCTTGGGCCCATGACCAAAACTCATCTTTGAAGCACAAGTACCATCAACAATGGCTAAAGTGAAAGACTTGATCAATTTATGCATAATGGGGGGAGGGAGAGTTCATTGAGAGAACAACACTCCCCCTATGTCCATGCCTACACCTAAACTAGACAACAAAATGAGCGTGGTGGGATGTGCAAGGGTTCATGCCACATTGCTCGAATCAATGATATTTAGCTCATGCCTTAACTCGCGAAATCTTGCTTCATCTAAGGGCTTCGTGAAAATATCTGCAAGGTTGTCATGAGTGTTGACATAGTTGAGCTCGATCTCTCCTCGCCTAATGTGATCCCGGATGAAGTGATACCGAATCTCAATATGCTTCGTCTTGAAGTGTTGCACCGGGTTGAGAGAGATCTTGATGGCACTTTCATTGTCACACCAAAGAGGCACTTTGTCACAAGTGACACCGTAATCCTTTAAAGTTTGCCTCATCCATAGGAGCTGTGCACAACAACTACCAGCGGCAACATACTCCGCCTCAGTGGACGAGAGAGACACACAACTTTGCTTTTTGGAAGACCAACTTACCAAAGAGAAACCAAGGAATTGGCACCCTCCGGAAGTGGACTTCCTATCCACTTTGTCTCCCGCCCAATCGGAATCCGAGTACCCTACAAGCTTGAAGTTTGATCCTCTTGGGTACCATAAGCCAAAGTTTGGGGTATGAGCCAAATATCGAAAGATTTGTTTGACCACCACATAGTGACTTTCCTTAGGTGCGTCTTGAAACCGTGCACAAATTCCCACACTCAACATGATGTCCGGTCTAGATGCACGATATACCTTTTGATCCACCACTTTACCATTGGGATCTAAGTCAAGTTGGCACTTGGTGGGCATTGGAGTGGAGGCCGGCTTGACGTCACTTAGCTTGAATCTCTTGAGCATGTCTTGAGTGTATTTGGATTGATTGATGAAGGTTCCTTCTCTTCTTTGCTTCACTTCGAACCCTAGAAAGAACTTCAACTCTCCCATGGAGGACATCTTGAACTTTGAGGTCATGAGAGCGGCAAATTCCTCATTGAAAGCTTTGTTAGGAGAACCAAAGATAATATCATCAACATATAATTGGCACACAAACAACTCCCCTTTGACCTTCTTAGTAAAAAGAGTGGGGTCGATTAGCCCAACTTCAAAACCACGGTCTTGTAGCAACTCGGTAAGGTGGTCATACCACGCACGTGGGGCTTGTTTAAGGCCATAGAGTGCCTTATCGAGTTGATACACATGATCGGGAAAGTAGGGATCCTCGAACCCAGGGGGTTGCTTGACGTAAACCAATTCATTAATAGGACCATTAAGAAAAGCACTCTTCACATCCATTTGTTGTAACTTAAAGTTATGATGAGAAGCATATGCAATCAACATGCAAATGGATTCAAGACGAGCAACGGGAGAAAAGGTTTCACCGCTCTTTGCCCTTTTTGGTGTCTCTCTGCCAAAGGGGGAGAGAGTGGGATTTGTGTTTGTTTGCCGAGCTTTGAGTCATCTTGTGGTTTCTTGTGTGTTCTCTCGGTGTCGTTGTCACTTCTTATTGTCAAGATCTTTGCATTGTGTTGACGTTGTGCTTCATTTGCAAAGTCAATGACGGTTTGTTGGGTCTCGCACTTCCTCTTGAAGAAATACACCCACGTGTACCTTGAGTAGTCATCCACAATCACCAAGCAATACTTCCTACCTCCAAGACTATCGAAGGATGGGGGCCCAAAGAGATCCATGTGAAGGAGCTCCAAGGGCCTCTTTGAATAAATGAAAGTCGTGGGAGGGTGAGCCTTCTCATGTAGCTTTCCTTCGATACAGGCACTGCAAGCACGATCTTTAGCAAAACTAACATTCGTTTGTCCACGGACATGGTCCCCCTTGAGGAGACTTTGCAAAGATCTCATATTGACATGGGCTAAACGGCGATGCCAAAG
Organism: Triticum dicoccoides; assembly: GCF_002162155.2. NCBI lineage: Eukaryota > Viridiplantae > Streptophyta > Magnoliopsida > Poales > Poaceae > Triticum > Triticum dicoccoides. The sequence continues at coordinate 720,663,381 of NC_041392.1, forward strand.
CCATCCCACATCAACTTTAGCCATTAGGCATGTCGCGGTCTTAGTGGGTCGCTCTGAAAAGTTAATCACATATAGACCGTTCTCGACATGCCCAACAAAAGCTACTTTAAGAGTCTTTCTCCACAAGAGGGCCACGATATCGATATCAAAGAACGTGGCAAAGCCCATGATTGCAAGTTGACGAACGAAAATTAAATTGTATGCAAGGGACTCAACAAGCATGACCTTCTCGATCGTGAGATCATGAGAGATGACCACCTTGCCAAGTCCCAATACCTTAGAAGATGAGGCGTCACCCCACTCGACATTGGTGGGCATAGATGGAACTTTGTGCACGTCCACCACCAAGTCCTTGCTTCCGGTCATATGATTTGTAGCTCTGCTATCGAGCAACCATGATCCACCACCGGAAGCAAACACCTACAAGAGATCAATGCTTGGTTTTAGGTACCCATTTTCTAATGGGTCCTTTGACGTTAGTAACAAGGGTCTTAGGAACCCAAATAGACCATTCAATGTACTCATGAAGAGAACCAACAAATTTGGCATAAACATGCCCATCACTAGCGCGGCATAACACATAAGAAGGGTTAAAAACGCCGGCTTTGTTGAGAGGGGTGACATTGCCCTTCTTGACATTGTTCTTCTTCTTCTTCTCCTCGGGGGCACTCTCTCCCTCCCTCACAAAGGTTTGCATGAGGGGAGGAGGTCATTTGGTCTTGTCATTCTTCTTCTTGTTCTTGGAGTCGGGCACGTACGCAACCCCTTCCTTGGCCACACCTCCCTTTTGGTTGATCAAGAGATCGTTGAGGTTCTTCTTGCCTTGTATGCAAGTCGCAAGACCTCTCTCAAGTTGCTCCTTCAACTTCGCATTTTCCTCAACAAGATGTATATGCTCACAACACAGGTTAGTAGCATTTGCATTATCAATTAAAACAATATGATGAAAAGTTGCTTTCTCCTTAGTTATCTTCACTTGGAGTTGATCATGAGACTCCTTGAGACTAGCGTGAATACCCTTCAAGGCCTTGTGGGCCTTGTCAAGTATATCAAACTCTTCTTTGAGTCTAGCAAGATCAACCCCGAGTTTGGCCTTCTCGGAATTTAGCACACGAGAAACAATGAGGACATGATCATAATCTTTCTTTAACTTAGCATGATCAACGTTGTGTGACTCCTCAAGAGCCAAACGAAGACCACGCTCTTCCTCAAGAGCATTGGAAAGATCTGAAATCTCATCAGCATAGTCACGACTATGCCCTTCCATCTTAGAGATGGTGTCTTCGTGAGCTTCGATCATGTCATTGGCTTCACCAAGTTGTTCCAAGAGAGCAACAAAGTGCTTCTTGGATTTTCCCTTGAGTTTGCCCATAAAGGCCTCAAACTCGTTAGCCTCCACATTAGCTCCCTCAAGTTCATTAATGCTATCCGTCGGAGAAGGATGATGAATGATGGTAGTTTTGATATTGGAGGTTACCTTGTTGGTGGCTTTAGTCATGAGGCACTTGGCGGTGATGCTCTCATTGGGTGAGTCGAAGAGAGACACCCGTGAAGTCGTCGCAATGGCAACGGAGGCCATGGCAACCGACTCATCATGTTCATCATCGTCATCATCCTCATTGTACTCTTCCTGTACAACCAATGCCTTGGGAGGAGTCTTCTTGGTGAAGTTGTTCTTGTTGGGGAACGACTTGTCCTTGTCCTTCTGGATGAGCTTGCCACCATTGTCTTCCCTCTTCTCATACGGACATTCCGCAACAAAATGACTCACGTTGCCACAATTGTAGCACGTCCTTACATGTTGCTTGCCCCTCGTGCCACTCGAGTTGTTTTTGCTAAAGTTTGGCCTCGAGTTTTTCTTGCTCCAAAATTGCCTTGAAGCAAGTGCCATGTGTTCATGATATGCATACTTCGTATCTTCGGGGTTGCTCTCCTCTTCCTCCTCTTCTTCTTCTTCAACGGTGAGCTTGGCCTTCAATGCAAGGTTAGGCTTCTTTGCCCGTTGAGACCGGAGCACCGCATTGTCGGCGGTCTTGTCCAAAATGTTCATGGCCACGAACTCATCCAACACTTCGCTTGAGGTCAAAGTGTGGAAGTCCGGTCTTTGACGAATGACCGAGGACATGGCCTTGTGATAGGGCATCATTGCCTTGAGGAATTTGCGCTTGATCCAATTGTCATCCGTGTCCTTGCTCCCGTGATCTCGTAGTGAGACCGCGAGTTTGGTTACTCTCCGATAAAGCTCACGAGGTTCTTCATCTTCTTTCATTGCAAACTCATCGGCCTCATCTTGTACCACTTTATAGTTGGAGCGTTGAATACTTGCGCTTCCCCGGTAGAGAGAGACAACACAATGCCATGCATCTTTGGCCAAGGCGAAGGGACGAAGATGAGGTAGGTCTTCGGGTGGAATTGCATCTTGAATGATGAAGAGAGCATTCTCATTGAATTGATTGTCCGTGGCTTCTCGAGGAGTGAAGTTGCTTGGATCATGTGGATAGAAACCTTCTTCAATGATTCTCCAAAGGTTAGTGTTCACATGATTTAAATGACATTTAAAGCGGTAAACCCAAGAATCAAAATCCTCATTTTTCACAATCTTAAGGGGAGGACCGGCATGATTCAAATGAGTGGAAGGAACCGGTCCACCATAAACAAGTGGTGGTTCCACATGGGCAAAGATGCCGGTGCCATTCTTACCACTAGAAGAAGGAGCCTTTTCACTACTAGCTTCCCCCTTGTCGGGGATAGCATCCGTCACCTTGTTGGCGGGGTCACCCACTTTCAACGGTGCGGTGGATAGTTTAAGCCCCTCAAGAAATTTAGTAAACATGATTTCAACTTCGGTCGTCATGGAGGTTTTCAATGTCTCCAAGGCCACATTGAACTCTTCACGAGAGACCGAGGTTCCCCCATCTCCCGTAGACGAGACCGGATTCACACCAGAGTGTTCCTCCACACTGTCTACGGTATCAACCATACTCTATGGACGGTAAATTCCTTAATAAAGAGAGGAGGCTCTGATACCAATTGAAAGGATCGATATGGTTGACTAGAGGGGGGGGGGGTGAATAGGCAACTACCAATTTTTACTTTTCGTTACCAAATTAAACTTTGCATCAAGGTAGGTTGTCTAGATGTGCAACTAGGTGAGCAACCTATATGATGCAATAACAACAAGCATACAAGCAAGCAAGGGAAGAAACACTAAAGAGCTTGCACAAGTAAAGGTAAGAGATAACCAAGAGTGGATCCGGTGAAGACGAGGATGTGTTACCGAAGTTCCTTCCTTTTGAGGGGAAGTACATCTCCATTGGAGCGGTGTGGAGGCACAATGCTCCCCAAGAAGCCACTAGGGCCACCGTATTCTCCTCACGCCCTCACACAATGCGAGATGCCGTGATTCCACTATTGGTGCCCTTGAAGGCGGCGACCGAACCTTTACAAACAAGGTTGGGGCAATCTCCACAACTTAATCGGAGGCTCCCAACAAGACCACGAAGCTTCACCACAATGGACTATGGCTCCATGGTGACCTCAACCATCTAGGGTGCTCAGACACCCAAGAGTAACAAGATCCGCTAGGGATGAGTGGGGGAATCGAAACTCCCTTGGTGGAAGTGTTTATCGGGGCCTTCTCAACCACTCCCGAGCAAATCAACAAGTTTGATTGGCTAGAGAGATAGATCGGGCGAAAATGGAGCTTGGAGCATTTAATGGAGCTTGAGCAATAAATGGAGCTTGGGGGAGGAAGAGGTAGGTCAAAGAGAAGAAGGGGACTCCCTTTTATAGTGGGGGCAACAATCCAACTATTGCCCCCCACCAACCAGCCCCGCATAGGGCGGTACTACCGCTGAGAGGGGGCGGTACTACCGCCAGGACAGCGGTACTGCCGCGCCAGCCAGCGGTACTGCCGCGCTGAGGAGACTAGTAGGGAAAGGACCCAAATGCGGTACTACCACGGTGGTAGGGGCGGTACTACCGCTCCTGGAACGGTACTACCGCCTCTACAACCGTAACTAGTGCCGCAAAACCCGACACGAGAAAAAGACCTCTCGAATTGAGGCGGTAGGAGCCAGACTGCCCAGCGGTACTACGGCAGCGGGGTCACGGGCGGTACTACCGCTGCGGAGCGGTACTGCCGCTTGTGACCCTTCGGCCGTACTACCGCCGGAGTGTGGTACTACCACTGGGGTGCGCGCGAGAGAGAGGATCTCTTAAAGATGCTGAGGACAAGGCGGAGGTGCCAGGCACCCCAGTGGTACTACTGCTGTGGAGCCACGGGCGGTACTACCACTGTGGAGCGGTACTGCCGCTTGGCTCCTCAGCGGTACTACCGCTGGGTTGCGTGGTACTACCGCTTGGACCCAGACAGGACAAGGAAGAGAGGAGAGATCTCTTCAATGGAATGGAGATGCTCGGAGGGTGAGAAGCTGATGTGTACGTGATGATTCCACCCATGCAATACCCCAGTGGACCCCCTCTTGATAGTACATTGCCCTTTACGCAACTAGTCCACCAAGAAAGAAACGAAAGAGCTACACCGTCTTGAAATACACTCCGAGGGGAAGAAAGCGTCTCATGCCAGGGGAGAATTTGTGAATTATTCAAAGCACAAGATTAGTCCGCAAACATGTTGTCATCAATCACCAAAACTACCTTGAGAGAGATATGCCGTAACACACGTCCAATCACACATCCACTAGACAATCAAACACACAAGATCCACAAGGGTACATGAACAACAAAGAGAAAGATACATGGTAGAGTTCATCCCAATCCTTGGAGGAGTTGAGGTCTTGAATTCTAGAAGGATCTTCCCTAGATGGGGTCTTGAATCTACTAGGGATCTTCTCACAAGGAGGTCTTGATCTCCATGGGAGTGGTCTATCTCTCTCTCTCTCTCAAGAGGAGGAGGTAGGAGCAAAGCTCACATACAAATGAGCTATCATGTTTGCTCCCCTAGAAAGGAGAAGGGGGAGTTCTATTTATAGTGTAAGCCACGAAGGGTTAAGTGGGAGAGGGATACAAGGCCAAAGGCCCGGCTCCGCACTGGCAAGCGTTAGACTTCTGAGGGACATCTGTCGTCCGGTCGCTCGTGAGCTCCGGTCGTCCGGAGGGCGTCAGACTTCTGACGTTTCTTCTTTGGACTGGTGGCACAGGATGTCCGGTTGGCGTCGGTCGTCCGTTAGCTAGGACTCGTCGGACGTCTGGTGGTCGTCGGCCGTCCGGCCATTGTAGGACTCGTCAGTGGTAGCTCTTCTAGCCATCTGGGCTGCGTTAGGTACCGGATGTCCGGTGGATGCTGGTTGTCCGGGCGTTGTAGAGTGTTGGACGTCCGGTGGTTCTCGGTCCTCCGGCCGTTGTAGGCTCCGTAGCTCAGTCTTCTTACGTCTTTGCTTTCACGCTTCCCTCGCGGATGGTGTAGGCGTTCCTTGGCGCTTGCACTCCTTCTCGTCGTCCATGAAGCTCCGATAATACCTATGCATGCACACGAGTGGAGTGTCAAGTAGTATACGATCCTCGAAGGGGTCAAGTGAGCACATGTAAAGGAGTTGATTCACCTTCATGTATGTGAAGTAGATGTCGTACGTGTCACTTGCCAAATGGACTATTGACATGGTGATGTCCGTAGGATGCTTCGCATCATCTCCCCCCCCACCCTGAGAAAGATCTGACCTCGGATCGAAAACTAAATCACCGTGGGAAAGAGATGGCTTCTTGTGTAGAAGTGAACGTTTACCAAGTACTCATCATCTAGTAGTTCAAAATGGGCACTCTCCATTGTCGCACCGTCTAGTGGTTCCTTCAAAAGGAGCAAGAAAAACAAACACTTGGAAAAACAAATGTGGTTACCGTGAGTGCAAAACCAAGAATTCAAGAGGTGATTCACCAATTAAGTGTCGTCAGCATGAATAGCATAAGGTACAACAAAAGATTGTGACATGGCATATAAGCATGTGAATTGAGCACAATCAAGGATATCATGGAAACAAACTTGCAAATGGGAGGTGTAGATGCTAATATGTGTGACAATAGAACAAGCATCTACCTCAAGGTCATAACAATCATGCATAAAGCGGTCGATAAATTGTCGGTGGTAGGCATAAGAATCATTCGCAACACCAAATAAAATGAAGTGTCTACACACATGGGACAAGTGCAAGACAATCTAAGCATAACGTGCATAGGGTGTAGTGAATATAGTGTGGCACTCAACACAACAGAAAGAGCAATTGTTCAACATGTGTGAGGCAATCAAGTCAATCATGTGACAAGCAATGGGACATGGCATATGTGAAGAAATGATATTGGTGCAACCAACCATATGATAGTAGCAAGTAATACAAGAATTGGATGCAACACACAAGGCATATATGTCATGAGGCATGGGAAGGTGAAAATGACAAGTCGAAGCAAGATATCTAACATGTGCGCAATCAAGTAGTCCAAGATGACCGATAAGTCTCATGGTGCAAGGAACACAAGTAGTATGATCCGGAATATCCATGCTCAAGAAAGATGTCACCTTGAAGTCATGTCCTTGTGGATCCTTCATAATGATGAAGTGCAAGTAAATGCAGTGTAGAAGCGGGTCGTGGTAGAATGTATGAGGCTCGCTCCAAGAGCTCGAATGATCAACTCAAGTGAAGTAGAAGTCGACACGAAGTCCAAGTATCCTACACATGCACACAACAAAAAAAGAACGTATGTGCATGGTAGATAAACACACCATCCATCGTGATGGTTCTCTTCTCTTGCACATAACCATTAGTAGCAAAAGTGCATGAAGAATATGAAGCAACAATCTTAGGTGGCCTTTGTTTGGGCCACAGCTATAGATTCTCAGATTCTAGGTACCAGAAAATCCAAATCTAAACAAACATACATATTTTGAACGTAGCTTTGTAGAATCGCTTCCATAAAAACAACTAGCGTACACGCCCAGCTAGAAGATGTGATTTCGGTGATTCTAGCGATTCCATAGCTGCCACTTATCCCCTTAGCAGTATACCCGATGTTTTGCCAGTTATTATACGGAAAATGCCTTTCCACCCTCGCTGACCAAACCCAACTGGAAATCCGTGCCTTCCTCAATTGCTTCCTCCTTGTTTCTTTTCGAGCGCATGCACGAGCCCATGAGAGAGAATGGGGAACTAGGGTTTCGGTCGCCGCGACCTTCGCCAGCCTCGTGTGCATGACGGTGGGTAGATCTGGGCACCTCCCCCAACATACTCTGGCCATGAGGTCCTCTACGCCGCCGTCCCATAGCTCCGCCTGAGCTGTGCCACCCCTGACCTCCGCCTCCCCTGCCGCTCCTCATCTCGACCTGCACCGCTCGGCCGAGCTCTCCATGCACCAGATCGGTGGCTCGCTGCACCGCACTACAGGTCAACCTTGGCCCTGCCTCCACGCCTGACCTGAAGCTTGGCTCCAGCGGTGACACCCACAAGGTCACCTCATTTGTGTATTCGAGGGTGTTGAAGATATTTCTCAACACTTCTGATTTTTCTAGAGCATGGCAAAGAAACAGGCTGCTTTAGATTCTCATAATCTGCAGCTGTAGCTGATTCTTAGAATCCAAGCCAAAGAAGATTTTCAAGAATCCATAGCTGTAACAAAGGGGGCCTTAATGTTCATGGCACTAAGCATATGGTGCAAAGAAGGAAGACAAGTATGCTACACAAGAAATATTTCGAAATCTCCAAACGTATGGGAGAAAGCTATGGGGCAATCTCATTAGCAAGGCTAAATGCATCATTGCGCTCAATACATGGCAAATCATCTAGCATAAGAGAGGAAACATATGGATATATATGAGAAGAAGCAATATGAATCATGTGCAAAGCATGGTAATGGTTGTCATCAACCGCATGAAATGAGCAAGTATGAATCATGGGTGATGCAACATAAGCAAGCATAGAAATCAAGTCATGTAAACTAGTGGAGCGAAGATGCAACACACTAGAGGAAATCATGGCAATCATGTCATGTGGGAAAATAGTATGCATAGACAATGTATGTGACATATCGCAAGCACAAGCACAAAGCAAGATCATAGTATCATCATAGGAATGGGTCACAAAGGAAAAATGGCAAGAACGAGCAATATCTCCACCAAGCTTGCAGATACACATACAAGTGGTAGAATCAATCATCATGTGTAATATTCATAGGAATGAGCATATCATGCAAAGTGAACATGGAAAGATGGGCATAGAATATGTAATGGACAATAACCCATAACCATGTGAGGTCCATGTAGAAGAAATGCGTGAAGTCTTTGCGCAAAGGGAATGGTGGTAAGGACAATCCACGAGATCCCAAGTCATCATTTCTCTCTAGAGCTGGTTTTATCAACTCATGAGATTGTGAGGTTGACAAGTATTCACAGGTACCTACACAACAAGTACACAAACGAAAGAAATTGTGTGTGTGGTAAATGTACACATCATCCATCATGATGTGTATGTGCACGTGTGAGTTAGCACAAGATAAGCAATGCTCAAAGAAATTTGAAGCATGGTATATGAACATGTCATCCATCATGAAACAATAGTTGTTATGTATGACACGATGGGGACACAAATTGAGCATACTAGTATATGGCACATCAATATCATGTTCATTCATGGGGAGCATATTGTGCACACAATTATTGGGACCATGCAATGGAGGGGATGGATCAAAATCTCCTAAAATGTATGAGGAAACTATGGGGGTCTCTTCATGAGCAATATCGGACACATCATATGGAGAAAATGGACAACATCCAAAACAATGCATATCCGAAGCTAGGTGGTCATGGTATGGCATATGATTGAAATGATGCAAAGGGGTCATATCAATATCATCGCAATAAAAACAAATGCCAACAACCATGGGCTTGTCATCTATGTCATATGTGCAAATTGGGTTGATGTTAATGGCATATGCATAGTCACTACGATGAGATTGCAAATATGACATATGGTTGATCTCATGCATAGCATATGACAAGTCAAGCGGATTGTCAAACATGATGTGACCTAGAGAATTGTCACAAGAAATCCTATGTAACATGGCATCACAGCTAATAAACTCCTCATGGAAATCATCAAACTCATCATAAATGGGTAAATTATCACATGGGGAAGTCACACGAGCATGAAGCATGGTAATAGGTTGATCAACATCAGAAAGCAATCAATGTCAAGAATGTCCACTAGTTGGACTAGAGCATCACCTTCACCTACGTTACCTTTTTCACTCCACTCAAGTGGTGTAGGTGAGGTGAGAAAGACCAAGTGGTGGTCAATATCATCATCTTTATGGAACCATGTGGGGGTGCATCATATGCCACCATGGACATCGTCTTGTCCAAAAGAAGGATGAAGTCGTCGTGGGTCGCCGCGTCATCATATATGGGACCTAGCACCATATGAGAAGACACAATAGAGGTAGAGGTTAAGTCGTTAGAGTTCAAAATGTCCTCACATGACCTATCAACTATCACACGCTCTCTATGTGGTGGTTCACTCACTCCCTCAAAGTTGGTGCACTCAAAGTCACATATGGTGGAGTCACTCATCTCACTCAAGTGGTGGGAGTTGTGGCTTTCCTCACATGGGAATTCGGGCAACTCATCATATATATATATATATATATATATATATATATATATATATATATATATATATAAACACTATTCTGATCACGAGATCAGAATAATATTCTGATCACAACCTGACCTGCCCCGCTAGTAGTACGTTGAACTTCCCTGTGAACTAGGTTGAACTTCCGCCAACATTGCCCAAATGGGGCTTGCGATATACTGTTGGAAAGCTATGGACCCCAATATCATGACCCAACTTAAATTTTTGGCAAAATATAAGCGGTTTAAGAGCAATTTTGAAAATCGTTTTTTCTTCGCACAAAAAATGTGAATCAATTTTTGATCGCATTTCTAAACCGTTTATCGGAATAAGGCATATAATATGGCGTTGGAAAGATGCTGCAAAACCGCTCCTTCCACATGTTGAAAGTTTTCTCTAATTCCCTACGGTTAAAGAGTAATTTGAAAAAACGTAAAATTTCGTAAACCAAACAACTGAGTTCGTTTTTTCGATGTCATTTCTAAATGGCTAATCCAATGGAGTCATATTATACGGCGTTGGAAAGCTTATGAAAATGCGCTACTTTTTCATCTTGAAAGTTTTTTTCTAATTTTGAATGGTTTAAGAGTAATTTAGAAAATGGTCCAAGTCCTACTGAGTCCGTATTTTCGAGCTAATTTTTTAACCGTGCGTCCGAATGCAGCAAATGATATGGCGTTGGAAAGCTTGAACAAATGCGAAAATTTTGGTATGTATTGTTTCTTCCAATTCTTTACGGTTTTAAGTCAGTTTTGAAAATGGCGAAAAACATATTTTCTCCATAATTTCTACAAACTTTATCGGAATGGGGCAAATAATATACCGCTGAAAAGCTACGGCAAATGCGAAACTTTTTCATGTTGATGATTTTCTTTGATTCCTAGCCGTTTTCAAGTAATTTCGAAAACGGCGGGATCATGTGTTCTGCCTTTATCGCGAAATAGATTCTTCAAAAATGCACCGCGTGAAGAACCTGAACTTCTCGGTGTGTGTACCTGAACTTCACTCTGTTTTTCACGTGATTTTTTTGCTCGTAGGTCTCCATCCACTGCTCATAACTCCATCCACTCACCGGAATTGTGCAAGTGATATACCAGTGGAAAGCTGCTGTAAGCACATAACTTTCCCGTGTTGATTGTTTTTTCATACTCGTGATGATTTTAAAAGTTTTTCATCTGAAATTCATTCAGCGTAGTAGTTGAACTTCATACTGTTTTCATGTTGGACTTCTGTGACGTATTTTCATTTGTAATTTTCTCATCCATTCGTCAGTGTTACACAAATGATATTCTTGTTGTACAAACCTCTCTCACAATAATTTTTTTAACTTTCTCCGACGGAGTACTTGAACTTATAACGACAACAAATTTAGCCTTTGCATTTTTATTCCTTTTTAATACAAAATGCACACCGTGTAGAACGTGAACTTCTGGTTGTTTATCAACCTGAACTTCTCTCGGTTACGTGAAAATATCTAAGTTTTTTATAAATATTAATCTAAATTTCTTAATCCTTTTTTTGTGAATTTTGAAGCGCTCCATTTTTTAAAGTTGAACTTCTTGTTATTTTATTTTTGAACTTCTTGCTTCCATTGTTTCATAACGAGGGAAATTTGAGTTTTCTATAATCATCAAACTTCTGCATCTTTTTAATATGGACTTCCTGGTTTTATTTCTTAATCTTTTTATGAAATTTTGAAGCGCTCTATTTTTAAAAGTTGAACTTTTTGTTTCCATTATTTAATAACGAGGAAAATCTTAGTTTTCTATAATCATCAAACTTCTCCATCTTTTTAATTTTGACTTCCTGGTTTTATTTGTTAATCTTTTTTATGAAATTTTAAAGTGCTCTATTTTAAAAAGTTGAACTTCTTGTTATTTAATTTTGAACTTTAGGGGGATCTGTGATCCAAATAGTTATTATGATCCTGGGATTAGAATAGTCTTGTCCTATATATATATTAGGCTAGTGGTAACTCGCTCTCACTCTCAATATGGTGGCACAAGTTACTCAAGTCATCGTACGTCGCCGTGGTCGAAGGGAAAATCCCATTCTCAACCATCTCGTCACCATCGCCGTGGATTAAGGCCGAAGATGGCACATCATCACACTCCTCCATGACCGAATGGAAAATCCCATGCTTGATCATCTCATCACCGTCGCCGTGGATGAAGGCCGAAGATGGTACATCATCACACTCGCCTCCAAAGATGGAAGCATCATCCTTCCTCACCACCTTGTCGCTCACCTCCAAAGCATGTTCCTTGAGAGGCTCTGTAATCGTAATCATCACCGCACCATCTTGAAAAAGAGTCAAAGTAGACTCGGCATAGCAATGCCACAAAGAGGGATGGCGGTGAAGTAGAACTTGGGAGCATCGTCTTGGAGCTCGTCGGTCTTGGACATCTTGGTGGTACTATCCTCATGCTTGTTCACATGGAGCTTGGTCATCGTGAAGTGAGCTTGGGGTGAAGAAGCCTTGGCCTTCATGAAGTCTTTTTCCACCTTGAGAGTGCCAATGTAGTTGTCGTAGAGGGACTTGTAGTTCTCATGCAAGATAGTCTTGGAGATGTCATTATTCAATCCCATCATGAAGTGGAACTTCATCCAAATGGGGTCGAACATGCTAGCTCCTCGCAAGGCTTTCTCCATCTCCTTGAAGTACTTGTCGATGGAATTGGATCCTTGGATGGTGTTCTCCAATTGGTGTTGAATATGTTCCATGTAGGTGGAAGGCAAAAACTCTCGTTGCAGAGCTTTCTTCATCTTGGGCCAACTCACGTCGAAGGTCTTCGAAGGTGTGTGAAGCCACCATGTCGACGCGTAGTCGTGGAAGTTACTTGTGGTGCACTTCACTTGATCTTCGGAGGGTACTTGATGTCGACGTCCATCTGACGCTCCCTCTCGAGATACTCCTTGGGGTCTTGAGTCCCTTAGAAAGGAAGCTCGTGGTCGGTGTCGAGGTCGTAGTAGCTCGTGGAAGTCGCAGACTTGAGCTTGGGGAGCTTCTTATGAGCGTACTCTTGAGGTGTTTGTAGGCGAAGATGTCTGATACATCTCCAACGTATCTATAATTTTTGATTGTTCCATGCTATTATATTATCTATTTTGGACGTTTAATGGGATTTAATATGCTTATTTATATTATTTTTGGGACTAACCTATTAACCGGAGGCCTAGTGCCAGTTTTTGTTTTTTTTGCCTATTTTAGTGTTTCGCAGAAAAGGAACACTAAACAGAACGAAACCTTTGCGATGATCTTTCTTGGACCGAAAGCAAACCAGGAGACTTGGAGTGGAAGTCTGGAACTCCGTGAGGCGGCCACGAGATAGGAGGGTGCGCCTAGGGAGGGTAGGCACACCCCCACCCTCGTGGGCCCCACGGAGCTCCATCGACGTCCTTCTTTCGCCTATATATACCCTTATAACCTAGAAACAACAGGGGGAGCCACGAAACCACTTTTCCACTGTCGCAACCTTCTGTACCCGTGAGTAGTTTACCACAGACCTTTGGGTCCATAGTTATTAGCTAGATGGCTTCTTCTTTCTCTTTGATCTTCAAAACAAAGTTCTCCTCGATGTTCTTGGAGATCTATTCGATGTAATACTATTTTGTGGTGTGTTTGCTGAGATCCAATGAATTGTGGTTTTATGAACTTGATTATCTATGAATATTATTTGGTTCTTCTCTGAATTCTTATATGCATGATTTGATATCTTCGCAAGTCTCTTCGAATTATCGGTTTAGTTTGGCCTACTAGATTGATCTTTCTTGCAATGGGAGAAGTGCTTAGCTTTGGGTTCAATCTTGCGGTGTCCTTTCCCGGTGACAGTAGGGGCAGCAAGGCACATATTGTATTGTTGCCATCGAGGATAAAAAGATGGGGTTTATATCATATTTCTTGAGTTTGTTCCTCTACATCATGTCATCTTGCTTAAAGCGTTACTCTATTCTTATGAACTTAATACTCTAGATGCATGCTGGATAGCGTTCGATGTGTGGAGTACTCGTAGTAGATGCAAAATCATTTCGATCTACTTGACACAGATGTGATGCCTATATTCATGATCATTGCCTTAGATATCTTCATAACTATGCACTTTTCTATCAATTGCTCAGCAGTAATTTGTTCACCCACCGTAATACATGCTGTCATGAGAGAAGCCACTAGTGAAACCTATGGCCCCCGGGTCTCTTTCTTATTATATTGCATCGCTTTTTATTATCGCATCTCGTTACTATTTTGCAATCTTTACTTTCCAATCTATACAACAAAATACCAAAAATATTTAGCTTACTATCTCTACCAGATCTCACTTTCGCAAGTGATCATGAAGGGATTGACAACCCCTTTATCGCGTTGGTTGCGAGGTTCTTGATTGTTTGTGCATGTACTAGGTGAGTTGAGCGTTGTCTCCTACTGGATTGATACCTTGGTTCTAAAAAACTAAGGGAAATACTTACGCTACTTTGCTGCATCACCCTTTCTTCTTCAAGGGAAAACCAACGCATGCTCAAGAGGTAGCAAGAAGGATTTCTGGCGCCATTGCCGGGGAGATCTACGCCAAGTCAAGACATACCAATCTTCATGTTTTTGGGTAAAGATTTGATGGATTTTGGAACAAGGAGTGGCAAGAGCCTAAGCTTGGGGATGCCCAAGGCACCCCAAGGTAAAATTCAAGGACAACCAAAAGCCTAAGATTGGGGATGCCCTGGAAGGCATCCCCTCTTTTGTCTTCGTCTATTGGTAACTTTACTTGAGGCTATATTTTTATTCATCACATGATATGTTTTTTGCTTGGAGCATCTTGTATGATTTGAGTCTTTTCTTTTTAGTTTACCACAATCATCCTTGCTGTACACACCTTTTGGGAGAGACACGCATGAATCAGAATTTATTAGAATACTCTATGTGCTTCACTTATATCTTTTGAGCTACACAATTTTGCTCTAGTGCTTCACTTATATCTTTTTAGAGCACGGTGGTGGTTTTATTTTATAGAAATTATTGATCTCTCATGCTTCACTTATATTATTTTGAGAGTCTTTTAGAACAACATGGTAATTTTCTTTGGTTATAAAACTAGTCCTAATATGTTGGGCATCCAAGATGGGTATAATAAAAACTTTCATATAAAGTGCGTTGAATAGTAGGAAAAGTTGGATACTTTATGATTGTTTTGAGACATGAGGATGGTGATATTAGAGTCATGCTAGTTGAGTAATTGTGAATTTGAGAAATACTTGTGTTGAGTTTTGCAAGTCCCGTAGCATGCATGTATGGTAACCGTTGTGTAACAAATTTGAAGCACGAGGTGTTTCTTTGGTTGTCTTCCTTATGAGTGGCGGTCGGGGACAAGCGATGGTCTTTTCCTACCAATCTATCCCCCTAGGAGCAGGCGTGTAGTGCTTGGTTTTTGATGAGTTGTAGATTCTCGAATAAGTATGTGAGTTCTTTATCACTAATGTTGAGTGCATGGATTATACGCACTCTCACCCTTCCATCATTGCTAGACTCTCTAGTACCACACAACTTTCGTCGGTACCACAAACCCACCATTTACCTTCCTCAAAACAGCCACCATACCTACCTATTGTGGCATTTCCATAGCCATTCTGAGATATATTGCCATGCAACTTTCCACCGTTTCGTTTATTATGACACGATCCATCATTGTCATATTGCCTTGCATGATCATGTAGTTGACATCATATTTATGAAAAAGGCACCATTCATAATTTTTCATACATGTCATTCTTGATTCATTGCACATCCCGGTACACCACCGGAGGCACGCATATAGAGTCATATTTTTGTTCTAAGTATCGAGTTGTAATCTTTGATTTGTAAATAAATAGAAGTGCGATGATCATCATTGTTAGAGCATTGTCCTGAAGGAAATATGCCCTAGAGGCAATAATAAAGTTGTTATTTATATTTCCTTATATCATGATAAATGTTTATTATTCATGCTAGAATTGTATTAACCAGAAACTTAGTACATGTGTGAATACATAGAAAAAAGGGTCCCTAGTATGCCTCTACTTGACTAGCTTGTTAATCAAAGATGGTTAAGTTTCCTAGCCATAGACATGTGTTGTCATTTGATGAACGGGATCAAATCATTAGAGAATGATTTGATGGACAAGACCCATCCGTTAGCTTAGCACTATGATCATTTAGTTTATTGCTATTGCTTTCTTCATGACTTATACATGTTCCTCAGACTATGAGATTATGCAACTCCCGAATACCGGAGGAACACCTTGTGTGCTATCAAATGTCACAACGTAACTGGGTGATGATAAAGATGCTCTACAGGTGTCTCCGATGGTGTTTGTTGAGTTCGCATAGATTGAGATTAGGATTTGTCACTCCGTGTATCGGAGAGGTATCTCTGGGCCCTCTCGGTAATGCACATCACTATGAGGCTTGCAAGCAATGTGACTAATCAGTAAGTCATGGGATGACGCATTACGGAATGAGTAAAGAGACTTGCCGGTAACAAGATTGAACTAGGTATGATGATACCGACGATCGAATCTCGGGCAAGTAACATACCGATGACAAAGGGAACAACGTATGTTGTTATGCAAAGATCTTCATAGAATATGTAGGAGCCAATATGAGCATCCAGGTTCCACTATTGGTTATTGAACGGAGATGTGCCTCGGTCATGCCTACATAGTTCTCGAACCAGTAGGGTCCGCACGCTTAACATTCGATGACAATTTGTATTATGAGTTATGTGATTTGATGACCGAAGTTTGTTCGGAGTGCCGGATGAGATCATGGACATGAAGAGGAGTCTCGAAATGGTCGAGACGTAAATATCGATATATTGGAAGGCTATATTCGGACATCGGAAAGGTTCTGAGTGGTTCGGGTATTTTTCTAAGTACCAGAGAGTTACGGGAATTCGCCGGGAGAAGTAGTGGGCCTTAATGGGCCATACGGGAAAGGAGAAAGTGGCCTCAAGGGGTGGCCGTGCGCCCCCCCATGGCAAGTCCGAATTGGATTAGGGAGGGGGCGACGCCCCCCTCTCTTTCCTTCTCCCTCTCCTACTCCTTCCCTCTCTCCCCTCTTGGAAAAGGAAGGGGACTCCAACTTGGATTGGGAATCCAAGTTGGACTCCCCCTATAGGCGCGCCCCTCCTAGGCCGTCCTCCTCTTCCCCCCTCCTTTATATACGTGGGCAGGGGGCACCCCAAAGACACACAAGTTGATTTCTTAGCCGTGTGTGGTGCCCCCCACCATAGATTTCCACCTTGGTCATATTGTCGTCGTGCTTAGGCGAAGCCCTGCGTTGGTAACTTCATCATCACCGTCACCACGCCATCGTGCTGACGAAACTCTCCATCGGCCTCAGCTGGATCTAGAGTTCGAGGGACATCACCGAGCTAAACGTGTGCAGATCGCGAAGGTGTCGTGTGTTCGGTACTTGATCGGCTGGATCGTGAAGACGTTTGTCGGTGTCAAAACCAGCGGATCTCGGGTAGGGGGTCCCGAACTGTGCGTCTAAGGCGGATGGTAACAGGAGGCAGGGGACACGATGTTTTACCCAAGTTTGGGCCCTCTTGATGGAGGTAAAACCCTACATCCTGCTTGATTATTCTTGATAATATGAGTAGTACAAGAGTTGATCTACCACAAGATCGGAGAGGCTAAACCCTAGAAGCTAGCCTATGGTATGATTGTATGTTGTCCTACGGACTAAAACCCTCCGGTTTATATAGACACCGGAGGGGGCTAGGGTTACACAAGGTCGGTTACAAAGGAGGAGATATACATATCCGTATTTCCTAGCTTGCCTTCCATGCCAAGTAGAGTCCCATCCGGACACGGGACGAAGCCTTCAATCTTATGTCTTCATAGTCCAACAGTCAGGCCAAAGGATATAGTCTGGCTGTCTGGAGACCCCCTAATCCAGGACTCCCTCAGTAGCTCCTGAACCAGGCTTCAATGACAATGAGTCCGGTGCGTAGTGTTGTCTTCGGCATTGCAAGACGGGTCCTCCTCTGAATACACCACAGAAGAGTTTGAATACAAGGATAGTGTCCGACCCTGCAAAATAAGTTCCACATACCACCGTAGAGAGAATAATATTTCCACAAATCTAATCTGCTGACACGTTTTGGCAGCATGACATCACGCCACGGCCCGATAATTAGTTGAACCGTTTTTCCTTAACCAGCGCCGCACATAACGTGAGGCGGTTTCTTGACACGTCTTGTCAAAGAAGAGATCGTGTTCCCCTTATTACGGGATTCTCATCAATACAGACGTGCGTAACCCAACCGCGCCATCAATTACAGCGCTTGGTGGATAAGCGAGTTTTACCAGGCTAGTGGGGGCGCATAGTTTAGTCCGCCCTTACAAAGGGATAAGATCTCACCTTTTTCTACCCACGCCTTCTTTCTCCTTGCTCATCCATTCTTGCACACTCGAGCTCCAGTGCCCAAGTCCGCATCCTCCTTCTCAGCTCTCTCCAAAACATGTCCGGAGCGGGAGGCAAGTGGATGGCCTCCTCCGTCATGGAGGGGCACATCAAAAAGTTACGTGGAGCCGGATACTTAGCCGCGGACATCGCGCACCGGCTGCCAGCCGCGGGGTAGGTCATCCCTACCCCAAAACCTCACGAGAGGGTGGTCTTCCTTCCCCACTTCGTCCGCAGACTAGGGTTTCCCCTCCATCCATTTGTCCATGGCCTCATGTTCTATTATTGGCTGGACTTTCATGATCTGGCCCCAAACTTCATCCTCAACATCTAGGCGTTCATCTTCGTGTGCGAGGCCTTCCTCCGCATCCGGCCCCACTTCAGCCTATGGCTAAAGACCTTCAATATCAAGCCGAAGGTGGTGGGCGGCCAACAAACGGAATGCGGCGGAGCCATGGTGGGCAAAATGCCCAACGTTGCATGGCTCGAGGGCTCCTTCATGGAGACCGTAAAGGGGTGGCAATCGGGGTGGTTCTACATCACCGAGCCGCGCAACACCAACTGGGTGGCGGCCCCCGAGTTTCGATCCGGAATCCCCACGCGGCTCACGTCCTGGAAGGAGAAGGGCCTGTCCTGGGGTTCATCGGTGGAGCTGGACGGACTCCAGATGTGTATCCGGAACATGACAAGCAAGAAACTTAAGCTTGTCAACATAGTCCAGGTCATGCTCTTCCGCCGGATCCTCCCGTGTCAACAACGGGATTTCAACTTCTGGGAGTTCGACCCGGCCCGGCACCAGACTCTAAGCGAGCTCTTCGACACGGCGCACAAAGACGTATGGAGGGTGCTGTTCAAGGGCGCCGAGGTCCCTCCCTCTCTCACCGAGGACCATGGACTAAGTGCGAAGCGCCCTGCGAATCCGGTAAGTTCTGTACATCTGGTAGGATATTTATTTCCCATGGCTTATCCACAAGCGGGGTCTGAGCTCCCAGGCCTTTGACAGGACTGGGTGGAGGCATCGGAGCAGATTGACTGTCCTGCCCCTCTACCCGAAGACACTACGGACGCTCTGCTGATGGAGATGCTGACTTCGGCTCCTTATAAGGTGCCCGAGAAGACAAAGAAGAAGGCCAAGGGAACCCAAAAGAGTTCCCGGCGCCAGGTGGTATCGGACTCATCGTCCGATAACTCCGCGACACAGTCCTCCCATGAAGATGAGGAGGAGGAAGATGAAGATGCTCCCCCTACAGCGGGGGGAGACAAGAAAATGAAGGCCGTCCCAACCGGGGAGGCCGAAGGGTCCAAGAAAGGAACGACTCTCCTTCCGGACTGCTCCACCACCGCCGCCGAAGGCGAAGACGAGTGGCTGCTCAGGGCCAAGCCCCTGGCGAAGTCGTAAGTATTCGGATACTAGAGTAACTCATAGCATACCTTTGTCGCACTGCTTCTCCTAATGCCGAATATGATTATGCAGACCGCCCCAAGCCCGTATCGACGTGTCCTCATCGGACGGCTCCTTGGATTCGTCGGATATGGATAGCGATCCACTTCCGACCGCCTCCTCCCCTTGCCCTACGGACAATGCCGAGGTATTGTCTCAAGGGGCACCGAGCCGGGGGAAGATAGTCCCGAAGGCGCCTCAAGGCGACCTTCCAGACTCCAGGAGCAAAGGGAGCAAGGCTCCTGGGGGCTCCAAGTTCGGCTCTCAGCCGAACACCGCGACGGAACCTCGAGTGGTTCCGAACTCGGGCAGGCGGCCCCCTTCCAAAAGGGGTAAGACGCCCGTGCCAATGACCTCTGTCCATCTAGAGGCACCGGAGAACCTGCTGGGAGCGCTTCGTGGTGCTTCCATCGACGAAGAGCACCACACTATTATGAGTGCGGTGATCCAGAAGGTTCAGTCTGCCAAGAGCGGACTGACTGAAGCCTATGCCAGCCTTCTAACAGACTTTGAGGTAGGTATTAAAATATAGGGAAAATATTACTGCATAGACAGTAGCCCCTGATGCTCTGTGTGGAGTTCACAAAGAAAATCCGGATAGAGGATCAAATAATATCTGCAGGAGTCTAATATAAGTATGTCTATATGCATATGCAGGCTTCGCTGCTGACCTCTGCCGCACTGATTGCAGAGGTCTCTGCATTGAAGCAGGACCTCGAGGGGTCCGAGAAAGAGCTCAGCCTTGCTAAGAGGCAGCTCGAGGAGAACAAAGGTAAGTAATACCTAGTATATATATAAGATGCAATTGCAAAATGACAGGATCATCATGAATTTGCTAGGGGCCACGACCGAAGTGGCGACCCTGAAGCAAGCGCTATCTGAGGCCGAAAACAAAGCGGCCTAGGAGCGCACCTAGCGGGAAAAGCAAGAAGCACGGGTGGGCGAGGTGCAGCAAGAGCTCCAAGCTCTCATGACGAAGCACGAGGCGTTGGAGCTTGACTCGAAGACGCGAGAGTCTGAGCTTGCCGCGGCCCTTGAGAGTGCAAAGAATGGCAAGGCTGAAGCCCAAAAGGCCCTCCAGGAGATTGAAGCAATGAGGAAGATAGTGACGGGTAAGGCATTCAATCTGCAAAGCAAGCATGTGAAAGTAAATTACTTGTTACTTACCCGAGTCCGGAGCTCTCCAGGAGCATTCGCAGATTTGCCCCGCAGCATGTCAGATGCCGCAAAGTTTTACCAGGCCGAGGAGGGAAGCTTGACGGTGAAGCTGTTCTGGTCTCAGTATACTGGGACCGAACACCCGATGCCTATGAGCGACCAGCTGAAGCAACTGGTCAAGCTGCACAAGGCGGCCGAATAGGCCATGAAAGGCTTTATAGTCCAGATGTGGCCTAGCGACGCCCTTCCCAACAGCTACTTCAGCCTAGTGAGGCGGCTTGTGGATGCCTGCCCACGGCTGGAAGTCATCAAGCGGTCCGTCTGCATCGAGGGTGCACGCCCTCGCTTTTTCCCGTGCGAAGGTGCACTGGGCCAAGATGGACGCCGAGAAGCTGGTGAAGGAGGGGCCGCCGCAGGGCAAGGAGCATCGCCACCCCGAGATGTATTATGAGGGTGTCCTGAAGGGTGCCCATCTTGTAGCGGACGAGTGTGCGAAAGATGTAATATTTGAATGAACTTGCTCGTGTGATCCTGTGGTATGAAAACTTGTTCATATGCGCTATGCAACGCTTGTTTGAATTTAAAATAATACCTTCTGTTCGGCTGTTTATCAAATCTGAGAGATGGCTAGTCGCCGGCTTCTGCCCCCATGCCACGAGTGCTGGGGTGTTCGGGATAAACCTGAGCACTCTTGTTCCCATTTTTGGGTCTTCGAGGGAGGTGCTTAGCACAACGAACAAGGCAATCAGACTATAATGCTTTATCACTCTCATTTAGCCATAGAATTCTATAATTTTAAATTTTGGCGAAGCCCCTAGTATTCGGAAGGCCGAATTTGGGGCGCTATACACGCCTTAAGCCGGACAAAGCCGACTCCTCATTCTAAGCGGCATAAGTCTTTAGGGAATTGAAACCTCTCGAACAGCGAGCAGTCTCTCGCCTTATCATGACAGTCAGTTTTAGCTTTCTCTACTGAGGTGCTTAGCCCAGCTGAACCGGGGCACAATCGCAGTAGTTCTCCCAGTGCTACCTTAGCCGATATAGCGGAACGTAAGGTACCAAAACATGGGAGCCGGGCAAACCCAACTATTGACCCAAGACATGATTCGGAGCTGATGCATATAATGCTATAAGTTCGGGGTGCCGCACTGTCTAAAGTGTTCGGACTTCTCACGCCGTATTATGGGGTATGCTTAAGCCCCTAGCGTATTGGCCGTACCACAGTGTATGGGTGCTGGATGTCATGAATGAACATATGTATATATAAAAAAAGAAGAATAAAGAATGTGATAATAGTTTAGTGCTATGCATTGTTTATTCAAAAAGGTGCGTTAAAGCAGAATGATACAAGTGGTGCGGTAAGCAAAAAGTAGGACTATTTGACGTGTCCCATCCAAGGGCAAGCTGAGGAATGGTATTTAGAGCGAGTATTTCACTCGTTGTCAGAGACCACCTGGGAGTTCTGTGGTGCAACATAGCTTTCTGCCTCCTTGGTTTATGCATCATGTGTTCAGCAATCATACTGCCGAACAGGGTTTCCAGAGATTAAGGTCCTGAAAGAGAGAAAAATAACAAAGCGGGAAGCCCCTAGTGTGGTTGAGCCACGTCTTGGGGCGTGCCGTAGTCGTGCCCCCCTCCCCACCTGTGCCCATGGTATTTTCAATGCGTAATTATGTACGCGTGGCACGGATTTCTCCGTTTGGCTGGTACTGGGGTGGGGGCCGCATTGCTATGCGAGCTCGGAACGTGCCAGGTGGTCTTGCTGCCGATTACTCCGGGCGCGCTTGAAGGTGTCCGGGTCCTTAATCGCCGAACTAGTGGATTGCCTTAAGAGGCTGCTTTGTGCTTCTGCTGCGAGGGCCGCAGTGTGCTCCTCCGTGCGGAGAGAGCGCTCTGTGTTTCCATTAATTGTGATGACCCCCCGAGGTCCTGGCATCTTGAGCTTGAGGTATGCATAATGCGGTACCGCATTGAATCTCGCAAATGCGGTTCGCCCGAGCAGCGCATGATAGCCATTGCAGAACGGGACTATATCAAAGATGAACTCCTCGCTTCGGAAGTTATCCGGGGATCCGAAGACCACTTCCAGTGTCACTGAGCCTGTGCAATGGGCCTCTACACCTGGTATGACGCCTTTGAAGGTTGTTTTTGTGGGTTTGATCCTTGAGGGGTCTATACCCATTTTACGCACTGTGTCCTGATAAAGCTGGTTCAGGCTGCTGCTGCCATCCATAAGGACTCGAGTGAGGTGAAATCTGTCAATGATTGGGTCTAGGACCAGTGCGGCGAATCCGCCATGATGGATACTAGTGGGGTGGTCCCTGCGACCGAAGGTGATCGGGCAAGAGGACCATTGGTTGAACTTTGGGGCGACTGGCTCCAACGCATATACGTCCCTTAGCGCACGCTTCCGCTCCGTCTTGGGGATATGGGTTGCGTATATCATGTTCACTGTCCGCACTTGTGGGGGGAACCTCTTCTGTCCTCCGGTGTTCGGCTGCCGGGGCTCCTCCTTGTCATCGCTATGTGACCCCTTATCTTTGTTTTCGGCATTTAACTTACCTGCCTGCTTGAACACCCAACAATCCCTGTTGGTGTGGTTGGCTGGCTTGTCGGGGGTGCCATGTATTTGACACGAGCGATCGAGTATACGGTCCAAACTAGACGGGCCCGGAGTGCTTCTTTTAAATGGCTTTTTCCGCTGACCGGGTTTAGAGCCTTTGAATCCGGCATTGACTGTTGTATCCTCTGTATTGTCGCTGTTAATGCGGCGCTTGTGTTTGTTGTGACGTGACCTGCCATTGCCATCCTTGGTATCCGAATTACCATGGTTCTTTGATATGTTATTGCTACGAGCCAGTCAGCTGTCTTCTCCTGCACAAAAGCGGGTCATGAGTGTCGTGAGGGCTGCCATAGATTTCGGCTTTTCCTGGCCAAGGTGCCGGGCAAGCCACTCGTCGCGGATGTTATGCTTAAAAGCTGCTAGAGCCTCTGCATTTGGATAGTCGACGATTTGATTCTTCTTTGTTAGGAACTGTGTCCAGAATTGCCTGGCCATTCCTCTGGCTGCTGAATTATGTGGCTCAAGTCATCGGCATCTGGCAGTCACATATAAGTGCCCTGGAAGTTGTCGAGGAATGCGGCTTCCAGATCTTCCCAACAACCAAAGGACTCTGCTGGCAAGCTGTTGAGCCAATGCCGAGGTGGTCCTTTGAGCTTGAGTGGGAGGTATTTGATGGCGTGTAGATCATCACCGCGGGCCATGTGGATGTGCAGGAGGAAATCCTCGATCCATACCGCAGGATCTATTGTGCCGTCGTATGATTCGATATTTATGGGTTTGAAACCCTTTGGGATTTGGTGATCCACTAATTCGTCTGTGAAGCATAGGGGGTGTGCGGCGCCTCTGTACTGGGCTATATCGCGATGCAACTCAAATGAGTCTTGCCCGCTGTGTTCGGCCCGGACGGGTTTACTTTTACTGTATCCGACGTGATGGTTATCGTCTCGCATACTGGCGCGCCCTCGTGATCCATAGATCGATCTTGCATGTTTTGCTTTGTCCTCCAATACGTCTCGCAGGTCTAGCATGTTTCCCCGTGCCTTGTCATTTTATTTGAGTGGCGTCGGGGTGCGGGCTGAGTTTTTGGCTGAAATGCCTCTCTGTCGCGGCCACGAGGTGGCCGGTCAGCCGCATCATATGCTGGAGATGTAGGTTTGAGTGCTTCCTCCTCCAGTCGGGGTAGTAACCTACGCTTTGGGTAACTCTTGGAGGGGCGTTCGAGTTTATATTCCTCGGCCGCAAGGACTTCAGTCCATCTGTCAGCTAGCAAATCTTGATCAGCTTGAAGCTGTTGTTGCTTTTTCTTCAGGCTATTTGCCGTGGCTATAAGCCGGCGCTTGAAGCGCTCTTGTTCGATGGGATCCTCAGGCACGACGAATTCGTCATCATCGAGGCTTGCCTCGTCTTCGGAGGGAGGCATGTAATTATCATCCTCCGCCTCTCCATCTGCCGCTCTCTCTGGAGGGTTGGCTTCTCCATCCTCCTGCCCTAAATCTTGCTGGAGGGGATTGTTGTCGTCTTTGGCACTGTCCGGAGTGATATTATCTCCTGTGCTGGTGTCACCGCTTTTGCTTTGGCGAGACTTAGAGTGGTGCCGCTGACGTTGGCGCTTGGGTTGCTTCTTGGAGGGGTCATCCTCTGCTGTCTCGTCGCCATTGCCTTCTTTGGGTGTGTCCACTGTCGTGGTTCTAAGTCTGACAGTAGAATGGGGGGTAGGTATGTAGAGGCAAGATCCTAGCTATGGAGGAGTTGTACACGTGAGTTTTACGAGTTCAGGCCCTTCTCGGAGGAAGTAATAGCCCTACGTCTCGAAGCCCGGAGGCGGTCGACTGGATATATGCGTGTGAGTTACAGGGGGTGCGAACCCTTGTCCCAGAGGAGGGGGGTGGCTTATATAGAGTGCGCCAGGACCCCAACTCCCCTCCGTTACACAGGGTTCAATGTTCATAAAGGAGGAGCATTATTGGTAATGTCCGAAGTAAAGTGCTATAAATGAATATTAAAGCTATGACTTAAATCTCGACCGTTGTGGAGTGAGTGGCTTCACATCTTCTGGTGGTCGAGTGGTTGTTCATAGGGTCGAGTGATTTCAAGACTGTCGAGTAGAACATAGCCTTTGGGTCGAGTGGATGATGATTTCTCTTCGATTGCTTCTGGTTCTTTTAGAGATGTCCTTGGGGAGGGTATCTTGGACAGATACATGACCCTACACTAGGTACATAGCTTCGTCATTAGCCCCCGAATGGATCAGGGTTTGAGTGGGGAAGGAGTTGAGAACACTTCCGACTCATTCTTCGTGTTGTGAGTATAACTTGTTCTGGAGTCATGAACTAAGGAGACAACGTCAACTTCTTTTTCAGTCGCCTTGGTCCATTCTTGGTTTTTGTCGAGTAAATTTTCACGGTAGAATTCCGAATGATAATGCGGAGGATGTTTTCAGTCTGTTCTCCGCGGATTTCGCAGGATTCAAATTTTGGGAAGCACGCCGGACGGGTGAGGCCGTGGTAATCCGGATGGATTAGGAAGGTCGCCTCGATCTCCGCGCCACCTTTTTCGCCACGTATCGCGCGCACGACTGTTGCGGGATTTGTTTAGATCGTCTGGGCCTACCAGTCAGTCACTCGGGGAATGACCTTATAAAAGGTACCGGACCAGGTCTTCGCACCGCGCGCTCCCATTCTCTTTCTTCTTCCTCAGACCTCTCCGCCGCGCACGCCTCCGCTCTCTGCATCAAAACCTCGCTCAAACTCGATCCGCCGCCATGGGAAAAGAGAAGACGGTGGCGCTGGAGCGCGCGAAGAAGGCGGCCGCGAAGGCGAAGGGCAAGAGGACTAGTCGGGGCGGATCCTCGTCAAGATCTGGCCTGCCGCCGGGCTAGATCCAGGGCGATTGGATCCGCTTGATGATCAGCCAGGACGACCTCGACGACCTGGTGGAGGGGGGACTGATCCCCCACAAATCGGCGTGACTCCCGTGGAACGAGACCGAGCCGAAACCGCGGGAGGGTGAGTGCGTTCTCCTCGCCACCCACGTCGATCGCGGGTTTTCTCTGCCTCCCCATCCTTTCTTCCGTGGCTTTCTGAATTTCTTCGGGGCTCAACTTCACCACTTCACTCCAAACACCATAGTTTATCTGGCTGCCTTTGTGTCAATGTGTGAAAATTTCTTGGGCTGTCGACCGCACTGGGGTCTCTTCAAACACATCTTCACTTGCCACTCCCAGTCGGTCAAAAAGGCCAATCCGAGTGATGAGAGGACGCACGTGATCCAGATGTGCGGGGGTCTGGGGATCCAGATGAGGAACAAGAGCACCTTCCCAGCGATGATCCTTCCTGTCTCGATCCGGGGCTGGCAGTCGACTTGGTTTTACTGTAAGGACCAGCCGACTCCGGGCCAGTCGACTGGACTTCCTCCCTTTTCCCTAGCCCGAGTGGAGAAGCCCTCCTCCTTGAGGGTAGTCCCATAAGAGAAGGCGCAGGTTAAGTTGTTGGTCGAGCGGGTCGTCCAACTTGTCCACGACGGGGTGACTGGGATGGACCTGCTGGAGGTCTTTCTCAGTCGACGCATCCAACCGCTTCAGGCCCGTGACCATCCGATGTGGATGTACTCGGGGCTTGAGGACTCCACTCGGATCCACCCAGAGGACGTCAGCGAAGACACCTTGGAGAAGTGGCTGAAGGGAATCACCAGCAACAAAGACAATCCCTGGGGGTCTAGGAGTGTGATTCCATTCGACCACTCGTGCCAGCCGGAACATGTATGACTCTGCTTTGTCGAGTATCTTCTTGATTCTTTGTGTGACACCTTGTTGATGGTCGACTGAATTTCTTTTGATCGTTGTCCTTTCAGGCCCTCATTGACATGTACTCGATGCCCAATGGAGTGCAGGGGCAAGACGTCGAGGAAGGGGCGAGCAGGGGCAAGAGCGGCGAGTGGCACTCGGGTGCCGAGGAGGACGAGGAGAGCGATGACTCGACTGATGACGAAGAGGTCGACTCACCTCCTCGCAGAGAGAGAAGGTCCAAGCACGCTCATGACCCGGCGAGCACCCCAGACCTGGCGACCGCGCCGACTGGGCAGTCTCTGAAGCGCCCCCGGACGTCTTCCCCAGTGCCGATTGAGAAGGCTCCGAAGCAGCCCAAGGTTGTGCCACCTCCAGTGCCAAAAGCAACGAAAGCCGCCTCCTCCAAACTGCCAAAAGCTTTGCCCAGGATCAAAGTGACCGTCCCTACCATCTCCAGGTAATCATCTGACTTGTTCTTTTCGTCTACTTGAGCAACAGAACGTAACCGGCTAAGTGCGGGCCTTTGCAGTGATGCTACATCAGGAACCTCTTCTTACCAGTACCGAGACGAGGAGATGGAAGATGCGGTTACCTCCAACCCAGGTAAAAACTCTTATGATCTTGCTCTTGACTACTCGGTCGATTGAATTCTAGCGGTTCACTTTGGGGTCGACTGATCTTCTCCGTAGCTCCGCCCAACGTCATCGATCTCCCAGATGACGATGAAGATGTGGCTCGTAGGCCCAGGAAGAATAAAAAGGCGGCGGCTGGTAAGGCATCTCAGCAGGGACCAACGACAACACCAACCGTCCATCAATCTGAAGACGCGGGCGGGGCCTCTGTAACCTTCGTTGTACCCTTCTAGAGTGAGCGCCCCGCACCGTCGATTGTACCGGTGATTCCTTCAGTCGTCCCATCTCATGCCTCGAAGGTCCAAGCTGCTGCACCTGGGTCGTCTGCCCTCTTCTTCACCAGCTACCCTGTCCCGGAAAACCAGTCGGATGCGGCTGCAGAAGCCATCCGTCAGGCTAACATGATGATGGAGTGGATGAAGACGCTGCACGAGAATAGCCAGGCTGCTTACGACGCCAGCGCTGCTCTCAGGCCAATGTCCAGGTAAGTAAACTTTCAACTGACCTTGTTCTATCAGGATATGCTACCCGAAAAAATTTCTTCTATACAATCTCCTGTTGTTTGCGTTGAACCAGTGCACCTAGTGGGTGTTTTGTTGTCTTTGGTAGTTGCGTTCTTCCACTCGGTCTGGGCGAGTAGGATCTGAACCGGTGGGGGCACGCTAAGTGCACCCACTGGGTGTAATCCCCGAGACCCTAGTCGACTGCTGGCAGTCGACTAGGGTCTGAGTTCTTCCTTCCTTTCTTTTCTTCCACTCGACCCGGGCGGACCGGTCGAATGAGATCTGAACTGGTGGGGGCACGCTAAGTGCACCCACTGGGTGTAGTCCCCGAGACCGCAGTCGACTGCTGGCAGACGACTGGGGTTTGAGTTCTTCCTTCCTTTCTTTTCTTCCACTCGACCCGGGCGGACCGGTCGAATGAGATCTGAACCGGTGGGGGCACGCTAAGTGCACCCACTGGGTGTAGCCCCCAAGACCGCAGTCGACTGCTGGCAGTCGACTGGGGTCTGAACAATTTTTTTTGACTTGACCCGGGCGGACCGGTCGAGTTGGCGCTTAATCAGCGGGGGCACGCCAAGTGCACCTGCTGGGTGTAGCCCCCGAGACCGCAGTCGACTATGTGCAGTCGGCTGGGGTCTAAGCGAACTTCTTTAAGTTTAATCCACTCAGAAGTGAACAACCTTTGATCTTGTCGATTGACATGTGTTTTGCCTTCTGCAGAAGTCTTGTACTCTCATTTCCAAGTTTGCTGAACTTGAGGAGAAGCAGAGGCAACTCAACCTCGACTTGGAGTTGGCCCAGCAGAATCTGAAGAAAGCTCAAGAAGAAGCTGCTCGTATGGAAGGTAACTGCTTGTCGACTGTCTTTTTAAAACATTTCTTCGAGCTCTTGTCTGATCCGATTGCTTCTTTTGGAGAGAAAATGAAGTTGGCTCTGGAGAAGAAGGACTCGGATCTCGCCGCTGCACAGAAGGAAGCCCAAGATAAAACTGCCCTTGCAAACCAATAGGTGGCTTCAGTCGAAGCACTGGAAGGGGTGGTGACCAAGCTGAAGTCCTGTCTCAACGAGTCTAACCGAGAGGTGAGTCGTCTGAAGAAGGATGTTGGTGTCAAAACCGGCGGATCTCGGGTAGGGGTTCCCGAACTGTGCGTCTAAGGCGGATGGTAACAGGAGGCAGGGAACATGATGTTTTACCCAGGTTCGGGCCCTCTTGATGGAGGTAAAACCCTACATCCTGCTTGATTTATTCTTGATGATATGAGTATTACAAGAGTTGATCTACCACGAGATCGGAGAGGCTAAACCCTAGAATCTAGCCTATGGTATGATTGTATGTTGTCCTACGGACTAAAACCCTCCGGTTTATATAGACACCGGAGGGGGCTAGGGTTACACAAGGTCGGTTACAAAGGAGGAGATATACATATCCGTATTGCCTAGCTTGCCTTCCACGCCAAGTAGAGTCCCATACGGACACGAGACGAAGTCTTCAATCTTGTATCTTCATAGTCTAACAGTCCGACCAAAGGATATAGTCCGGTTGTCCGGAGACCCCCTAATCCAGGACTCCCACAGTAGCCCCTGAACCAGGCTTCAATGACGATGAGTCCGACGCGCAGTATTATCTTCGGCATTGCAAGGCGGGTTCCTCCTCCGAATACACCATGGAAAAATTTGAATACAAGGATAGTGTCCGACCCTGCAAAATAAGTTCCACATACCACCGTATAGAGAATAATATTTCCACAAATCCAATCTGCTGACTTGTTTTGGCAACATGACATTATGCCATGGCCCGGTGATTATTCGAACCGTTTCCTTTAACTAGCCCCGCACATAACGCGAGGCAGTTTTTTGACACGTCTTGTAAAAGCAGAGATCGTGTCCCCCTTATTACAGGATTCTCATCAATACGGGCGTGGGTAACCCAACCGCGCCTAGGACTCCTAGATTTTAGGCAAGTCCTAAACGACCACGAGGAGGACGCTTCATATTCACCCTCTTTATAAAGGGTCAATGTTTTTACTTTTTTCCTCCCGTGCTCAATCGAATCCTTCCCCCGCCTCGAGTTCTAACACCCAAAGCCCAGGTCAGGTGCTTCGGACCTTCAATCATGTCTGGATCCAGCCTCCAGGGCCGGTGGATGCCCTCCTCCATCATGGAAGAGGATATCAAGAAGTTGAGGGAGGCAAGATACTTGACCGCCAAAGTCTCGCATCGGCTGCCCGCCCGAGGGTAGGTCGTCCCTACTCCCGAACCCAACGAAGACGTCGTGTTCATCTCCCACTTCCTCCGAGGACTAGGCCTCACTCTGGATCCCTTCGTAAGGGGTTCGATATTCTATTACGGGCTTGATTTCCACGATCTAGCCCCAGATTCCTTTCTCCACATCTCGGCATTTATTGTCGTATGTGATGCCTTCCTCCACATTATCCCTCACTTCGGCCTGTGGCTCAAGACCGTTGATGTGAAGCCGAAGACGATCGAGGGGCAGTATGCAGCATGCGGAGGTGCATTAATAAGCAAGATTGTTGGAGCTCCATGGCCAAAAGGTTCCTTTCTAGAGGTGTCCGGATTATGGCAAAGGGAGTGGTTCTACATCACTGTCCCAGAAGTGCCAAGTGGGTAGCTCCCCCCGCCTTTCGCTCAGGCCCTCCACCACAATTAATGTCATGGATCAGCAAGGGGCTGAGCTGGGGTCCAGCCAAGGACGTGCCCATACTACAGAGCCGCATCCGGGATCTCTTCGAGGGAGATTTTAGTCTGGTTATGGTAGTGAAAGTCATGCTGGTTCGTCAAGTCCAGCCTTGCAAATGCCGGCCCCTCAGTTTATGGGAATTCAACCCAGAAGGACCGCACGCTATTCAAAATTTCCTCGACCTAACGCACGAGGAGATGTACAAGTCATTCTTCGGACCCCAGATAGAGTGTCCGGACACCTCCGAGGACGTGGGCCTGAGCAGCAACCACACCGCGGCCCAAGTAAGTAACCCTCTAGCTGAACACACTGCCTTTCTTTTATCAGGACATCATTCTAAAGGATCGCTCTTTGACCAGGACTGGAGAGCAAAGGCAAAGATGATCCGGTGTTCGGCTCCCCTTCCTGAAGGCTTGGACAATCCGGTGCTGGAAAAGATGCTCGAGCCAGCACCTTGCCTGGTGCCTGCAAAGGAAGATGAAGGGGGGGAATAAAGAGGGCCAAAGCGGGACTCCACCTCTATCTGTTCCAACCGAGGGAACGAGCGCATCCGTGAGGGAGGATAGCCAAGAGAAGTAGTCTGACATTCCTTCGCCCTGGGGGAGGAAGAGGACTAGCTCTGATGATCTGGAAACCAAGGTTTCCAAACGGGAGAAGAAAACTACACCAGAGGATCCTGTCTCGGAGGGTGCTTTTGCCGCACAAAGTTCGTGCATGGATCAGCCCTCTAACGGGTCATAAGTGATCAAAATTTACTTAATAGTAGAGATATTCTACCTTACTTCCGAGGAAAATAACCGAAGCGTTTATCTTGCAGTTCGGATCTTAGCCCTTCTTAACAGAGCTCGTCTTCAGGGGACCTTCTTCCGGAGATGATGGAGAGCGAAACGCCTCCCCCGGACTCCCCCGCTCAAGAAGCGGGTGATCTTGAAGTATCGTCACAGAGGGCCTCTCCGGATCCGGTGAGGCCAGAAGATAATCCCATAGTCACCCGAAGTCCCCCGCATCAGGCTGTTGAAGAGGGCGGACAAAAGAGTCCGACGTCATCTGGTATGCGGTCGGACGCATTGAGGGATCTGCTGAAGCGAGACCATCTCGGAAGAACACTGTGCGTTGATGTGTACAGTGATGGAAAGGATTTCGTCCGCCGAAAGCGGGTTGCATGACGCCTTTATGAGTCTACTAACGGGCTTTGAGGTACGTAAAATGATATAACTTGGTGATGGTACCGCACATTTTTTGGTGTGCCCGGTGTAGATAGTAGCCCCTGAGACTCTGGTTGTCACCGAGAACGGTGGAAAATAGAGGATCCTAGTCCTAGGTAATGACCATACCGCCTTTATGTGCAGGTGGTGGAAGCTCCGGTGGCTAGCCGGACTCATGAGTTTGCCGAACTAAAGCGGCAACTGGATGCGGCGGATGCCGACATCGAGCTTGTTAACAAGCGGCTTGACGAGGCACAGGGTAAGTGATATTTTCTGGTGAATGTCACATAGTAAGAGCAGCGTGATGCCAGTATCTTTAATATGTTGTGACTACAGATGGAGCTGCCACCGTGGAGACCCTTCGGGCGGAACTTGCCCGAGCCAAAGAACAAGCAAGGAGTAGTAATGCGGCTGCTTTGAAGGTGGCCGAAGAGTTAAGAGCCGAGAGAGCCGTGCATTGCGAGAGCAAAGAGAAAATGGCCAAGATGGCTATAGAGTTAAAAGATACTGCCGACCGTTGTCAGGTCCTTGAAGAAGAAAACCGAACGAAGGCGACGGACCTCGAAAAGGCCACGATGGCGATCAAAGACACCCGCTCTGCCATGAGAGCGAAGAAGGAGGAGCTGCGTGAAGCCAGTGATATTGTGGCTGGGAAGCCCTTTTTGCTGCGGAGGAAGTTTGGAGATCCGCGATACACCATTCTAGATCGGCTGTGGAGTTCGGCAGACGCATATCTGGATTTGACGGCGAGTGCTGTCGATGCGGCCGAATACTACCGAGATCAAACAAATCATGAAGTGGACAAGCTATTCTAGTCGCAATTTAACGTTCCAGAGCGTCCGCTTCCACTAACTGATCAGCTTGCCGAATGGGCCGAACTCAATAGATTCTCCGAACTTGCCATGAGGTCCGTCGTAGATCATCTGTGGCCGGAAAAACCGAAGCCGAACAACTATTTCAGCTTGGTGCAGCAGTTCCTTGGTGCGGTGCCGCGCATCAATGCGATGAAGAGGTCGGCGTGCATAGAAGGCTCGCGAATGGCCCTTGCCCGTGTCAAAGCATACTGGGCGGAGATGGATGCTACCACTGTTGCGGCGCAAGGTTCGGCCATAGGCCGAGTGGCTGCCGAGCACTATTTTGAAGAAGTTCTTGAGGGTGCTCGTTTGATAGAGGACCAGTGCTTGAAGAATATTATGTTTGAGTGACATGTATTCCCATTGTAAAAACAATGTTTTATTAATTTATCAATGTTGTATTTATACTTTTGCCCGAAAGTTTTGTGATGCCTCCTGTGCGGCCGTTTTATGTATACATGTACATAACCTGAAAGATTGCAGTCGTCGGCTTCAGCCCCCACGCATATAATGCGGGGGTGTTCATAGAAGACGTGTATTCACACTTAATCCAACATCTTGGTCCTACTAAGGAGGTGAGAGCGCATCGAACTAGGCAACCGGACTATAATGCTTTAACACTTTCACTTGGCCATAGGAGTTTGACAGTGGGGCTACTATATAGCCTCTGGTGGCGCCGCACTTACTCGAGTTCGGGGTGCGTACATGCCCGGCCGGGAAACGACCCTTCGTTAAGGCGGAGGAATTCTAGGATTCTGATAGGTCATCGAGTGGTTGACCAGTCTCGCGCTATATCATGACAGTCAGTTTTCGGCTTTCTCTACTGAGGTGCTTGTCCGGATGAACCAGGGCACGATCGCAGTAGTTCTCCTGGTGCCGCCTTAGCCGATAGAGCGGAACGTAAGGCAGCAAAACACAGGAGCCGGGCAAACCCAACATTTGACACAAGACATGATTCGGAGCTGATGCATATAAGGCCAAACTCGCGACGCCGAATAGTCCCTAAGGTATTCGATCTTTATGGTGTAAACCGGGCCCAAACAGTGTCCTTTGTAAGAAGCCCCTAGTGTCCAGGTACGTGCATTGTTCTGACGTGGCTACATGACAAGACGTCAGCATCCTTCTCAATTGTACTGAGAATCCGAGGGATGGGTATCAACAAGAGACAGTGAAAAAGGTTGACGCAGGGTCTTAATCTAAAAAGAATCCTTGGAATGGGTCCCTGCTACACGTCTGCGCCTATGTCTCCATTGCGCCGTATCCTGGACGAGTGTAGCACGATTGTCATCTGTAAAAGAGAGGAACTTAGGTGAAAAGTTGTCATGCAAAAGGTGGGTTTAAAGAAACCATCTACAGTTCAAGATGAGTAAAAATTGCCACTTGTCTACGTGCGTTGAGCCCACTGTATTTGTAATAGGGTGTGGCCATCAAACCTGTATGAATTTCATATAGCTGCGCCGGACTCGTCTAACCGTGTTCGTGGTCTTGACGACCTATCGAATGCTTTAGTTGGTGAGGCCGTTTTAGTGTGCGGCTGCCAAGGCAGCCGCACTCTCTTCGGCGCGCGGGAATCGCTCAATATTTCCATTTAATATAATGATGCCACGTGGACCGGGCATCTTAAGTGTGAGGGAAGCGTAATGCGGTATTGCATTAAAGCGAGCGAAAGCTTCGCGTCCAAGTAGTGCTTGATAGCCACCTTGGAACGGAGCAATGCGGAAGGTTAAATTTTCGCTACGGAAGTGATCGGGGAAGCCGAATATAACATCTAGTAGCAGGGAGCCCGTGCAATGAGCCCCTGGGTCTGGCGTTACGCCTCTGAAGGTAGTATCGTTGCGGCAAATTTTCAT
Source organism: Triticum dicoccoides (assembly GCF_002162155.2). Lineage (NCBI taxonomy): Eukaryota > Viridiplantae > Streptophyta > Magnoliopsida > Poales > Poaceae > Triticum > Triticum dicoccoides. Next base: position 720,698,141 of record NC_041392.1, read on the forward strand.
TGGGTCTATCCCCATTTTGTGGATTGTGTCCTGATATATCAGGTTCAAGCTGCTGCCGCCGTCCATCAGGACTCGTGTGAAGTGGTATCCGTCAATTATTGGATCTAATACCAAGGCAGCCCTGTGTTCCGGATACTTGCTGAGTAATCCTGATGGTCGAAGGTGATCGGTTGAGACGGCCAGTGGCATAACTCCGCGGTGATAGGCCCTTGGGCATGTCTGTTTGGGAGTGCCGCTTTGCTTCTCCCCTTTATCACGTGTAACACGTTTATTGTTTTGACTTTTGGTGGAAATTTTTTCTGTTCCCCAGTGTTTTTCTTGCGAGGCTCGTCCTCGTCTTCGCTTGGTGTATCCTGCGCCTTATGTTCGGCGTTGAGCTTGCCAGACTGCTTGAAGACCCAACATTCTCTGTGGGTATGATTTGCAGGTTTATCGGGGGTGCTATGGATCTGACATATTTGGTCCAGAATTTTGTTTAAGCTGGACAGTTCATCTCTGGCGCCTTTAGAGGGCGGCTTTTGCTGACCTGGCCGAGAGCTTCTGAACCCGGCGTTTACCGCTGTGCTCTTCGGGCTGTCTTCCTTATTCCGGCGCTTATTATTTTTGCTGCGTCGTGATTTCTCGTTTCCATCTCTAACTTCGGATGTACTTGGGTCACTGGTGCTGCATCGGGCTAGCCAGCTGTCCTCGCCCGCGCAAAAGCGGGTCATGAGGCTTGTTAATGCTGCCATTGTTCTCGGCTTTTCTTGGCCGAGGTGCCTGGCAAGCCATTCGTCTCGGACGTTGTGCTTAAAGGCTGCCAAGGCCTCGGTGTCCGGACAATCGACTATTTGGTTCTTTTTAGTAAGAAACCCGTTCCAAAGCTTTTGGGCTGACTCTCCGGGCTATTGAGTTATATGACTTAGATCGTCTACATCCGGTGGTCGGACATATGTCCCTTGAAAATTTGCCCGAAAGGCGTCTTCGAGCTCTTCCCATCTTCCAATGGAGCTTTCGGGGAGGCTTTTAAGCCAGTGCCGAGCTGGCGCTTTGAGCTTGAGGAGTAAGTACTTGATGGCGTGGAGATCATCCCCTCGAGCCATATGGATATGGAGGATATAGTCCTCAATCCAGACCCCAGGGTCTGTTGTTCCGTCGTATGCCTCTATGTTTATGGGTTTGAATCCTTCTGGAAATTCATGGTCCAGCACCTCATCAGTGAAACATAGGGGGTGTGCAGCACCCCTGTATCTGGGTGTACCGTGGTGTTCGGATGTTTGTTGATTGCATTGTATGCTGGAGCGCGCTTGCGTGGTCCGTAAATGGATCTGGTTGCACCGTCCTTTTGATGTGAGCCCTCGCGCGGGTCGTGCCTTGGCTTATGTGCGGCATTGTTCGCCGCTTTATGTTGGCCGTGAGGTCGTCTATCCGGCCGGATGGCCATTTTAATTTTTGGTTGCGGGGGATCTAAGGCCTCCTCATCGAATTCAAGTAGCAATTTCCGCTTCGGTTAGCTCTTAGTGTGGCGATTACTGCTGTACTTCGCTGCTGTGTTGAGTACTTCACTCCACTTTATTTTGAGTGTGTCTTGTGCAGCCTTGAGCCTTTGCTTCTGTTTTTTCAGACTCCTCGTACGTGGCAACAAGTCTTTGATGAGCATTATGTTGCTCCTGGCGCCTGTCCGGTGTGATGTCGTCCGGACTGTTATCTTCGACGGGGTTGGGTTGTTCGGCTTGATTTTCTGTGTTGCCATGGTCGGGCAATGGTTCACCCTGCTCTAACGCTGGGTCTATGTGATCGTTATTTCTGCCGGGGCGGGATTTGGGGCGGCGTTTACGCTGCCGCTTTGACTGCTTCTCGAGGGAACCACCCGTCGCTGCGTCCTTCCATTCCTCGTCGTTATTTTCTTTGGGTGTCTCCACCATGTATACGTCATGTGATGAAGTGGGCGTCCAGTGCCCTGTGGGCAGTGGTTCCTCTTCGACTCCTGCATCGTCGTCCATACCATCGATGTCTTCAGAGTTGAAGTCGAGCGTGTCGGTTAAGTCATCGACAGTGGCTACTAAGTGGGTGGTGGGTGGGCGGCGAATTTCTTCGTCATCCGCATCCCAATCCTGCCGAACATAGTTCGGCCAGGATCCTCCTGACAAGGAGAGATACCTTAATTAGTTCAGTATGTCGCCGAAGGGCGAGTGCTGGAAAATATCCGCGGAGGTAAACTCCATGATCGACGCCCAATCGGATCCGATAGGGACGGGCGCAGGCGGTTCGGAGTCCGTGGCCGGAGAAGGATCCGACATTTTGGTAACACGGCTCTCGTGAAGGGTAAGGTCGATATTCGGCTCGATCGCCGCTGAGGGTACGGCCTCCGTGACGGGGTCCATCCACCCGTCCATGGATGGCGCAACTGGCTCCGAATTGAGGCTCGAAGCGGCTGCCGGTGCGATCTCCTAAATACAGTCTGATGGTAGAGCTAAATCCTACTCATTGTGACCATGCGGCACACTAGGAAGGGGCTCGAATCCGTCGAAGATCAAGTCTCCGCAGATATCGGCCGTGTAGTTTAAGCTTCCAAACCTGACCTGATGGCCAGGGGCGTAACTTTTGATCTGCTCCAGATGGCCAAGCGAGTTGGCCCGCTGTGCGAAGCCGCTGAACACAAAGATCTGTCGGGGGAGAAAAGTCTCACCCTGGATTGTATCGCTATCGATGATCGTAGGAGCCATCAAGCCTAGCGGTGACTACACGGAGGAACTCTCAATGAAAGCACCAATGTCGGTGTCAAAACCGGCGGATCTCGGGTAGGGGGTCCCGAACTATGCGTCTAAGGCGGATGGTAACAGGAGGCAGGGAACACGATGTTTTACCCAGGTTCGGGCCCTCTTGATGGAGGTAAAACCTTACGTCTTGCTTGATTGATTCTTGAGGATATGAGTATTCCAAGAGTTGATCTACCACAAGATCGGAGAGGCTAAACCCTAGAAGCTAGCCTATGGTATGATTGTTTGTTGTCCTACGGACTAAAACCCTCCGGTTTATATAGACACCGGAGGGGGCTAGGGTTACACAAGGTCGGTTACAAAGGAGGAGATATACATATTCGTATTGCCTAGCTTGCCTTCCACGCCAAGTAGAGTCCCATCCGGACACGAGACGAAGTCTTCAATCTTGTATCTTCATAGTCTAACAGTCCGGCCGAAGGATATAGTCCGGCTGTCCGGAGACCCCCTAATCCAGGACTCCCACAGGCAGCAAGGAACGTATTATATTGTTGCCATCGAGGATAAAAAGATGGGGTTTATATCATATTGCTTGATTTTATCCCTCTACATCATGTCATCTTGCTTAACGCGTTACCCTGTGACATGCTGGATAGCGGTCGATGTGTGGAGTAATAGTGGTAGATGCAGAATCGTTTCGAACTACTTGACATGGATGTGATGCCTATATTCATGATCATTGCCTTAGATATCTTCATAACTATGCAGTTTTCTATCAATTGCTCGGCAGTAATTTGTTCACCCACCGCAATGCATGCTATTATGAGAGAAGCCACTAGTGAAACCTATGGCCTCAGGTCTCTTTCTTATTATATTGCATCTCTTTTATTATCGCATCTTGTTTACTATTTTGCAATCTTTAATTTCCAATATATATATAAAATACCAAAATATTTATCTTACTATCTCTATCAGATCTCACTTTCGCAAGTGACCGTGAAGGGATCGACAACCCCTTTATCACATTGGTTGCGAGGTTCTTGATTGTTTGTGTAGGTACTAGGTGACTTGAGCATTGTCTCCTACTGGATTGATACCTTTGTTCTCAAAAACTGAGGGAAATACTTACGCTACTTTGCTGCATCACCCTTTCCTCTTCAAGGGAAAACCAACACATGCTCAATAGGTAGCAATGCCTCATGTCCAAAGGCGAAGATGTGTTGAAGTCGCTTGGCGAAGATGCCAAGGTAGATGGTGAAGTCCTTGAGCGGTTGTTGGTGTTGAGCTCTTGACCTTCACGTTCTTGTTGGTGATGGTGTTGATGCCGATGTGACCTTGCCGGAGATGGTAGCTCAGAAGCATGTGTACTCGACCATTTTCTCGAATATGGAGGAGACCGCTTGTAGGCCTTGATGAGGGCTTTGAGCTCCTCCATTCGAGCATCCATCTTGGCGTTGATGTGCTTTTTCATGGCATCGAACTCGTAGTTGTTGTTGTAGACCAAAGGAGGTGTGTTGTGCCTATCCATCACAAGACTCGAGCAAACGTGAGTAGGAAATGAGATAAACAATACTAAGCTACATTTTCCCAAAGTTGAGGATGTATCTCGTTTCACTCAATGTGGAATGAATGAATAGTGGAATTGGTACCGGACTTGCCCACTCACACCTACAAAGTAAAGCTTTTGGTGGAGATTGGTGAGGATAGGGCACAAAATTTTGATGCAAATTGTTAGCAAAAGTCAATAATGTTGAAAGAGATTCACAAATTCACAAATGAAACAAGTAGACCAATACTAAGGAATGGCACACGGAAACGCCCACACGGATAGATAAATGGGGTCGTGCAACCAAGGAATGAGCACAAAATGTGGAGTCTGCGGAAAACTCTTGTGTTGTACAACCCAAGAGAGACGCTAGCACGATTTCTCAATAGGCGGATAGGACACTTGATGCAAAATGTATGGACTTTCTATCCCAAGTATGCTATGTATGTATGGTCCCCGGTGATCCTCTCAAGATGATCCAAGATGATCGGATATGACAATCTTATATGCAATGTGGTATGATGCTATGGCTATTGCTTACAAGATCTTTGTTCACTATTCAGCTTGAAAGCTTATTCGTCTTCTTTTTTTGTTATGGCCACTATGCGAAATGCTCAAACCAAGATATCAATTGTGCATATGCGGGAACAATCTTGTGACACAATAGATGATATGATGATATCAAGATGACATGGTATGTATGCAACAGGAGGTGTAGATCACTAATGCGCACAAGTAGCGTTGCCGGCAATACTCAATTGCTAGTCTCGATAGGCAAGTGACGCAAAATGGGCTAGGGATTATCAATGTAATTGCAAGGGGAATATACCATGGTGTCGTCGAGGTTACCGTCCTTATGTACTATGAAGACCTCGTGGCGATGATGAGTGGCAGTGTTTGTGATGTCGAACCGTTCCTAATTAGCCGAAACACCTTAGGAAATAGAAAAATCGCGAACTCTAAATCTCAAATGCAAATGTCAAATGATGGTAGCGGAAAGCGGTAGTGGTTTTGCACTCGGCAATGCGGAAGTGAAATGATGGGTTATGCGAGTCGAGGTTGAAGTGATCGTCCCTAAGTAGCCGAAACACCTTAGGAGACACACGCCACAACTCAAACAAGCTCAAACAAAATTGGTTAAGTCGGGGTGGCGGAAATGTATGGTGGTGGTTGATGACGGAGGAACCGTCCCTAAGTAGCCGAAACACCTTAGGAGACTCGAATCACTACTCAAGTAACCAATAATGCTATGGCAAACAAAATGGGTTAGCTTGCGGAAGTCTATGGTGGTAATGTAGATGATGTAGTGGAGGGCCTAGGCAAACTTGCCAAATTTTGGAACATTTGATGGAGTCGAATGATGATTGTGGTATTTTTGTGGGATGGGGGATGAAAATAGCTTCAAAACAAGCTAAAGAACGTCAGAATTGAAGTCCGGATGAATTAGTTATAGGCGAAACAAGAATCAGCCGAAGTCAAAATCTATAGGTGTCGGACGTCCGAGGGTTGTTAAAAGTCCAGTGGCTGGAGCGTGGGACGGATGTCCGGAAAAGACCAGAAATCCGAGGTTTACATTTTATTGCGTTGTTCAGGTCATCCGGTAAATGTCGGACATCCGGTGCTTTGGAAGGGTCCGGTCGTCCGGAAAAGTGTCGGACGTCCGGTGGATCTGGGTCAACTCCGAATTTCAGATCCGGGATGCGATTTTGGGCAGAAATTGATGATTTCAAGGGCAAAATTGAGGAGATTTTGTGGAAGGAAGTTGGGGAAACTTGTGGAGATGCTAGATCCACTCGAGACATGATACGTCTGTTCTGGATGTTTTATATGCATTAATATGCTATTTTAAATTGTTTGTGGGACTAACTTATTAACCTACAGCACAGTGCCAGTTTCTATTTTTTTTCTTATTTTTGAGCTTCGCAGAAAAGGAATACCAAACGGAATAAAATCTTCGCGATGATTTTTCTTGGACCAGAAGACACCCAAGGGACTTGGAGTCCAAGTCAGAAGAGCCACGAGGTGGTGGCAAGGGTGGGAGGCGCCCCCTACCTAGCCACCTCCTCGGGACTCCTCTGACCTAGCCCTTCCTCCTATATATTCGCATATGTTCCAGAAACACCAGAAGCATCCATGAAAACACTTTTCCACCGCCACAACCTTCTGTTCCCGTGAGACCCCATCTTGGGGCCTTTTCCAGCATCCTGTCGGAGGGGGATTCGATCACGGAGGGCATCTACATCAACTCTATTGCCCTTCCGATGAAGCTTGAGTAGTTTACCAGAGACCTACGGGTCCATAGCTAGTAGCTAGATGGCTTCTTCTCTCTCTTTCATTCTCAACACCATGTTCTCCTCGATGTTCCTAGAGATCTACCCGATGTAATCTTCTTTTGCGGTGTGTTTGTCGAGATCAGATGAATTATGGATTTATGATCAGCTTATCTATGAATATTATTTGAATCTTCTCTGAATTCTTATATGCACTATTTGGTATCTTTGTATTTCTCTTCAAATTAACGGTTTGGTTTGGCCAACTAGATTGGTCTTTCTTGCAATGGGAGAGTTGCTTAGCTTTGGATTCAATCTTGCATGATTTCACCCAGAGACAAAGTAGGGGTAGCGAGACACGTATTGAATTGTTGCCATCGAGGATAAAAAGATGGGGTTTATATCATATTGCATGACTTTATTCCTCTACATCATGTCATCTTAGTTAAAGTGGTACTCCGTTCTTTATGAACTTAATAATCTAGATGCATGCTGGATAGCGATCGTTGTGTGGAGTAATAGTTGTAGATGCAGGCAGGAGTCGGTGTACTTGACACGGACGTGATGCCTATATTGCATAATGATTGCCTTGGATATCGTCATAACTTTGCGCTTTTCTATCAATTGCTCAAGAGTAATTTGTTCACCCACCATATTATTTGCCTTCATGAGAGAAGCCTCTAGTGAAACCTATGGCCCCCGAGTCTATTTTCCATCATATTAGTTTCCGATCTACTATTTTGCAATCTTTTACTTTCAGATCTATAAACCAAAATACCCAAAAATATTTTATCTTTTGTTTAGTTTTATTTATCTATCTCTATCAGATCTCACCTTTGCAAGTGACCATGAAGGGATTGACAACCCCTTTATCGTGTTGGGTGCAAGTGTTTGATTGTTTGTGCGGGTATTATTGGTGATTTGCGCATTTTTCTCCTACTGGATTGATACCTTGGTTCTTAATTGAGGGAAATACTTATCTCTACTTTGTTGCATCACCCTTTCCTCTTCAAGGGAAAAACCAACGCAAGCTCAAATATTTGATGTCGCTTTAAGCTACGTCGGTATTTCCCCAAAGAGGAAGGGGTGATGCAGCAAAGCGGCGGTAGGTATTACCCTCAAATATGAAACCAAGGTTATCGAACCAGTAGGAGAACCAAGCAACACAACGTAAACAACACCTGCACACAGATAACAAATCCTTGCAACCCGACGTGTTAAAGGCGTTGTCAATCCCTTTCGGGGTATGGCGCCTCAAGATAGGCAAAGCGGACGTGAGATAAATTAGTAGTAGATTGATAGATCGAATGCCAAACAAAATAAATAAGGAAAAATTGCAGCAAGGTATTTTTGGGTCTTTGGTTCAGTAGATCTGAAAATAAATGCAAGATAAAAATAGATCGCAAAGGAAAATATATGAGAAAGAAGACCCGGGGGCATAGGTTTCACTGGTGGCTTCTCTCGAGAAAAATAGCAAACGGTGGGTAAACAAATTACTGTTGGGCAATTGGTAGAACCTCAAATAATTATGACGATATCCAGGTGATACGTCTCCAACGTATCTATAATTTTTGATTGCTCCATGCTATTATATTATCTGTTTTGGATGTTAATGGGCTTTATTTTACACTTTTATATCATTTTTGGGACTAACCTATTAACCGGAGGCCCAGCCCAAATTGCTGTTTTTGCCTATTTCAGTGTTTCACAGAAAAGGAATATCAAACGAAGTCCAAACGGAATGAAACCTTCGGGAACATGATTTTCTCAACAAACGTGATCCAGGAGACTTGGAGTGGGCGTCAAGAAACAATCAAGGAGGCCACAAGGCAAGGGGCGCGCCCTCCACCCTCGTGGGCCCCTCGTTGCTCCACCGACCTACTTCTTCCTCCTATATAAGTCCACGTACCCCGCAAACATCCAGGAGCACCACGAGAACCTAATTACACCGCCGCAACCTTCTGTACCCGAGAGATCCCATCTTGGGGCCTTTTCCGGAGCTCCGCCGGAGGGGGCATTGATCACGGAGGGCCTCTACATCAACTCCATGACATCTCCGGTGATGTGTGAGTAGTTTACTTCAAACCTTCGGGTCCATAGCTAGTAGCTAGATGGCTTCTTCTCTCTCTTTGTACAAAGTTCTCCTTGATTCTCTTGGAGATCTATTCGATGTAATCTTCTTTTGCGGTGTGTTTGTTGAGATCCGATGAATTGTGAGTTTATGATCCAGATTATCTATGAACAAAATTTGATTCTTCTCTGAATTCTTTTATGTATGATTGGTTTATCTTTGCAAGTCTCTTCGAATTATGAGTTTGGTTTGGCCTACTAGATTGATCTTTCTTGCAATGGGAGAAGTGCTTGTCTTTGGGTTCAATCTTGCGGTGCTCGATTTTAGTGACAGTAGGGGAAATGACACGTATTGTATTGTTGCCATCGAGGATAAAAAGATGGGGTTTATATCATATTGCCTGAGTTTATCCCTCTACATCATGTCATCTTGCTTAAGGCGTTACTCTGTTCTTATGAACTTAATACTCTAGATGCATGCTGGATAGCAGTCGATGTGTGGAGTAATAGTAGTATATGCAGAATTGTTTCAGTCTACTTGTCATGGATGTGATGCCTATATACATGATCATGCCTAGATATTCTCATAATTATTCGCTTTTCTATCAATTGCTCGACGGTAGTTTGTTTACCCACCATAATACTTATGCTATCTTGAGAGAAGCCACTAGTGAAACCTATGGTCCCCGGGTCTATCTTCCATCATATTAATCTACTGTTATTTCCATTACCATTTATTTTGCAATCTTTACTTTCAATCTATATCATAAAAATACCAACAATATTTATCTTATTATTATTATCTCTATCAGATCTCACTCTTGCAAGTGGCCATGAAGGGATTGACAACCCCTTTATCGCGTTGGTTGCGAGGTTCTTTATTTTGTGTAGGTACGAGGTGACTCGCGCGTGGTCTCCTATTGGATTGATACCTTGGTTCTCAAAAATTGAGGTAAATACTTACGCTGCTTTACTGCATCACCAGTTCCTCTTCAAGGGAAAACCAACGTAGTGATCAAGAGGTAGCAAGAAGGATTTCTGGCGCTGTTACCGGGGAGATCTACGCCAAGTCAAGACATACCAAGTACCCATCACAACTCTTATCCTCCGCATTACATTATTTGCCATTTGCCTCTCGTTTTCCTCTCCCCCACTTCACCCTTGCCGTTTTATTCGCCCTCTTTTAATTTCGCCCTCTCTTTTCTAGTTCATCTCTTTTCACTTGCCTCTTGTTGCTTGTTGCCCTTATGGCTTTACCAAAAGGTGTTTATCTTCACCTTAAAAGGTTGGAAGAAATCGAAAACAGCGTTAGGAGTTTTATGTCCTTGTAGTTTGAGCATAATAATTTCTTTAGAAATGAGCTTAAGGAACAAAAAGGTTTTATTGGTTTCATGAATAAATAGCTCAATGATATGTCTAAGGAATTTTATGGTTTAAAATCTCAGTTTTCTCATCTTGAAAAATTAATTTCCCAAATTTCTGATAAGCAGGCCACTTTAGTTAATAAGATGGCCGCTAAACCGGAAGAGTTAGATAACAAAGATGAAGATATAAAAGCTATTGATGTGTCCCCTATTAAATCTTTGTTTTGCAATATGAATCTTGATAATGATTGGATTGGAGATGAGTCAACTTTACTTAGAAGGCGTCCCAAAAATTTGGAGTTTTTAGATCTTGATGCTAAAATTGATAAAAGTGGGATTGAAGAGGTTAAAACTTTAGATAGCAATGAACCCACTATCTTGGATTTCAAGGAATTTAATTATGATAATTGCGCTTTGATAGATTGTATTTCCTTGTTGCAATCCGTGCTAAATTCTCCTCATGCTTATAGTCAAAATAAAGCTTTTACTGAACATATCGTTGATGATTTGATGCAATCTTATGAAGAAAAACTTGAGTTGGAAGTTTCTATCCCTAGAAAACTTTATGATGAGTGGGAACCTACAATAAAAATTAAAATTAAATATCATGAGTGTTATGCTTTGTGTGATTTGGGTGCTAGTGTTTCCATCATTCCAAAAAACTTTGTGTGAGTTGCTAGGTTTCCGTGATTTTGATGATTGTTCTTTAAACTTGCATCCTGCGGATTCCACCATTAATAAACCTATGGGAATAATTAATTATGTTATTATTGTTGCAAATAGGAATTATGTGCTCGTAGATTTCATTGTTCTCATATAGATTGCAATCCTTCATGTCCTATTATTCTTGGTAAACCTTTCCTTAGAACGATTGGTGCAATTATTGATAAGAAGGAAGGGAATATTAAATTCCAATTTCCGTTAAGGAAAGGCATGAAACACTTCCCTAGAATAAAATTTAAATTACCATATGAATCTATTATGAGAGCCACTTATGTATTGCCTACCAAAGATGGCAATACCTAGATCTATCTTCGCTTTTATGCCTAGCTAGGGGCGTTAAACGATAGCGCTTGTTGGGAGGCAACCCAATTTTATTTTTATTCATTGATTTTTGCTCCTGTTTAGTAATAAAAAATGTATCTATACTCTGTTTTGGTTGTGTTTTTTGTGTTTAATTAGTGTTTGTGCCAAGTATAACCGTTGGGAAGACTTGGGGAAAGTCTTTTTGATCTTGCTGTAAAAAACAGAAACTTTAGCGCTCACGAGAATTGCTGCCATTTTTATTTGGAAAGTAATATTTAGTTAATTATTTTTGCAGATGATTAATAGATAAATTACTCACATTCAGAAATTTATTTTAGAATTTTTGGGGTCCCATAAGTTTGCGTTAGCTACAGATTACTACAGACTGTTCTGTTTTTGACAGATTCTGTTTTTTGTGTGTTCTTTGCTTATTTTGATGAATCTATGGCTAGTTAAAGATTTTATAAACCATAGAGAAGTTGGAATACAGTAGGTTTAACACCAATATAAATGAAGATTGAATTCATTACAGTACCTTGAAGCAATGTTTTTTTTTCTTTCGCTAACGGAGCTCACGAGATTTTCTATTTTGAGTTTTGTGTTGTCAAGTTTTCAAGTTTTGGATAAAGATTTGATGGATTGTGGAACAAGGAGTGGAAAAAGCCTAAGCTTGGGGATTCCCATGGAACCCCAAGGTAAAATTCAAAGACACCAAAAAGCCTAAGCTTGGGGATGCCCCGGAAGACATCCCCTCTTTCGTCTTCATCTATCGGTAACTTTACTTGGAGCTATATTTTTATTCGCCACATGATATGTGTTTTGCTTGCAGCGTCTTGTATGATTTGAGTCTTTGCTTTTTAGTTTACCACAACCATAATTGCTGTACACACCTTTTGAGAGAGACTCACATGATTTGAAATTTATTAGAATACTCTATGTGCTTCACTTATATCTTTTTGAGCTATATAGTTTTTGCTCTAGTGCTTCACTTATATCTTTTAGAGCACGTCGGTGGTTTTATTTTATAGAAATAATTGATCTCTCATTCTTCACTTATATTATTTTGAGATTCCTTTAGAACAACATGGAAATTTGCTTTTAGGAATAATATAAAAACTTTCATAGAACTGCATTGAATACTATGAGAAGTTTGATACTTGATAATTGTTTTGAGATATGGAGATTGTGATATTAGAGTCAAGATTGTTGAGCAGTTGTGAATTTGAGAAATACTTGTGTTGAAGTTTGTGATTCCCGTAGCATGCATGTATGGTGAACCGTTATGTGATGAAGTCGGAGCATGATTTATTTATTGATTGTCTTCCTTATGAGTGGCGGTCAGGGACGAGCGATGGTCTTTTCCTACCAATCTATCCCCCTAGGAGCATGCGCTTAATACTTTGTTTCGATAAATAATAGATTTTTGCAAAAAGTATATGAGTTCTTTATGACTAATGTTGAGTCCATGTATTATATGCATTCTCACCCTTCCACCATTACTAGCCTCTCTAGTATCGCGCAACTTTCGCCGGTACTATAAACCCACCATATACCTTCCTCAAAACAGCCACCATACCTACCTATTATGGCATTTCCATAGCCATTCCGAGGTATATTGCCATGCAAGTTTCCACCGTTCCGTTATTATGACACGCTTCATCATTGTCATATTGCTTGCATGATCATGTAGTTGACATCGTATTTGTGGCAAAGCCACCGTTCATAATTCTTCATACATGTCACTCATCCATCATTGCACATCCCGGTACACCGCCGGGGGCATTCACATAGATTCATATTTTGTTCCAATTCTTGAGTTGTAAGTAAATTAAAGTGTGATGATCTTCATTATTAGAGCATTCTGCCAGTGAGGAAAGGATGATGGAGACTATGATTCACCCATAAGTCAGGATGAGACTCTGGACGAAAAAACAGAGGCCAAAACAAAAAAAGAAAGAAGACCCAAATAAAAAAATAACAAGAGAAAAAGAGAGAAGGGACAATGTTACTATCCTTTTTCCACACTTGTGCTTCAAAGTAGCACCATGATCTTCATGATAGAGAGTCTCCTATGTTATCACTTTTATATACTAGTGGGAATTTTACATTATAGAACTTGGCTTGTATATTCCAATGATGGGCTTCCTCAAAATTGCCCTAGGTCTTCATGAGCAAGCAAGTTGGATGCACACCCACTTAGTTCTTTTGTTGAGCTTTCATACACTTATAGCTCTAGTGCATCCGTTGCATGGCAATCCCTACTCACTCACGTTGATATTTATTGATGGGCATCTCCATAGCCCGTTGATACGCCTAGTTGATGTGAGACTATCTTCTCCTTTTTTGTCTTCTCCACAACCACCATTCTATTCCACATATAGTGCTATATCCATGGCTCATGCTCATATATTGCATGAAGATTGAAAAAGTTTGAGAACATCAAAAGTATGAAACAATTGCTTGGCTTATCATCGGGGTTGTGCATGATTTAAATATTTTGTGTGGTGAAGATAGAGCATAGCCAGACTATATGATTTTGTAGGGATAACTTTCTTTGGCCATGTTATTTTGAGAAGACATGATTGCTTAGTTCATATACTTGAAGTATTATTATTTCTATGTCAACATTAAACTTTTATCTTGAATCTTTTGGATCTGAACATTCATGCCACAATAAAGAAAAATTACATTGAGAAATATGTTAGAAAGCATTCCACATCAAAATTCTTTATTATCATTTATCTACTCGAGGACGAGCAGGAATTAAGCTTGGGGATGCTTGATACGTCTCCAACGTATCTATAATATTTGATTGCTCCATGCTATTATATTATTTGTTTTGGATGTTAATGGGCTTTATTTTACACTTTTATATCATTTTTGGGACTAACCTATTAACCGGAAGCCCAGCCCAAATTGCAGTTTTTTTTGCCTATTTCAGTGTTTCGCAGAAAAGGAATATCAAACGAAGTCCAAACGGAATGAAATCTTCGGGAACGTGATTTTCTCAACGAACGTGATCCGGGAGACTTGGAGTGGGCATCAAGAAACAATCAAGGAGGCCACGGGGCAGGGGGCGCGCCTACCCCCTGGGCGCGCCCTCCACCCTCATGGGCCCCTCGTTGCTCCACCGACCTACTTCTTCCTCCTATATAAGTCCACGTACCCCGCAAACATCCAGGAGCACCACGAAAACCTAATTCCACCACCGCAACCTTCTGTACCCGAGAGATCCCATCTTGGGGCCTTTTCCGGAGCTCCACCGGAGGGGGCATTGATCACGGAGGGCCTCTACATCAACTCCATGGCATCTCCGGTGATGTGTGAGTAGTTTACTTCAGACCTTCGGGTCCATAGCTAGTAGGTAGATGGCTTCTTCTCTATCTTTGGATCTCAATACAAAGTTCTCCTTGATTCTCTCGGAGATCTATTCGATGTAATCTTCTTTTGCGGTGTGTTTTCGAGATCCGATGAATTGTGTGTTTATGATCAAGATTATCTATGAACAATATTTGATTCTTCTCTGAATTCTTTTATGTATGATTGGTTTATCTTTGCAAGTCTCTTCGAATTATCAGTTTGGTTTGGCCTACATTGATCTTTCTTGCAATGGGAGAAGTGCTTAGCTTTGGGTTCAATCTTGCGGTGCTCGATCCCAATGATAGTAGGGGAAACGACACGTATTGTATTGTTGCCATCGAGGATAAAAAGATGGGGTTTATATCATATTGCCTGAGTTTATCCCTCTAATCATGTCATCTTGCTTAAGGTGTTACTCTGTTCTTATGAACTTAATACTCTAGATGCATGCTGGATAGCGGTCGATGTGTGGAGTAATAGTAGTAGATGCAGAATCGTTTCGGTCTACTTGTCACGGACGTGATGCCTATATACATGATCATGCCTAGATATTCTCATAATTATTCGCTTTTCTATCAACTACTCGACAGTAATTTGTTTACCCACCGTAATACTTATGCTATCTTGAGAGAAGCCACTAGTGAAACGTATGGCCCCCGGGTCTATCTTCCATCATATTAATCTACCGTTATTTCCATTACTATTTATTTTGCAATCTTTACTTTCAATCTATATCATAAAAATACCAAAAATATTTATCTTATTATTATTATCTCTATCAGATCTCACTCTTGCAAGTGGTCATGAAGGTATTGACAATCCCTTTATCGCGTTGGTTGTGAGTTTCTTATTTGTTTGTGTAGGTACGAGGTGACTCGCGCATGGTCTCCTACTGGATTGATACCTTGGTTCTCAAAAACCGAGGGAAATACTTACGCTACTTTACTGCATCACCCTTTCCTCTTCAAGGCAAAACCAACGCAGTGCTCAACAGGTAGCATCAGGCAATGATCATTATATAGGCATCATGTCCAAGATTAGTAGACCGACTCCTGCCTACATCTACTACTATTACTCCACACATCGACCGTTATCCGGCATGCATCTAGTGTATTAAGTTCATGGAGAAACGGAGTAATGCAATAAGAATGATGACATGATGTAGACAAGATCTTTCTATGTAGAGATAGACCCCATCGTTTTATCCATAGTAGCAACGATACATACATGTCATTTCCCTTTCTGTCACTGGGATCAAGTACCGTAAGATTGGACCCACTACAAAGCACCTCTTCCCATTGCAAGATAAATAGATCAAGTTGGCCAAACAAAACCCAAATATCGAAGAAGAAATACGAGGCTATAAGAAATCATGCATATAAGAGATCAAAGAAACTCAAATAACTTTCATGGATATAAAAAGATAGGTCCGATCATAAACTCAAAGTTCATCGATCCCAACAAACACACCGCAAAAGATTTACATTATATGGATCTCCAAGAGACCATTGTATTGAGAATCAAGAGAGAGAGAGAGATGAAGCCATCTAGCTACTAACTACGGACCCAAAGGTCTACAAAGAATGACTCACGCATCATCGGAGAGGCACCAATGGAGGTGGTGAACCCCATCTGAGATGGTGTCTAGATTAGATCTGGTGGTTCTGGACTCTGCAGCGGTTGGATGAATATTTCGTCGACTCCCCTAGGGTTCTGGGATTTTTGGGGTATTTATAAAGCAAAGAGGCGGTCTGGGGGCACCCGAGGTGGGCACAACCCACGAGGGCATGCCTGGGCCTTCTAGCGCACCTTGGTGGGTTGTTCCCCCCTTGAGGCACCCCCCTAGGCGCAGCTAGGGCCCGTTGTGTTCCTTTTGGCCCATAAAAATTCTCTGTAAAGTTTCATGGCATTTCACTTCGTCTGATATTGATTTTCTGTGATGTACAAAACACAGAAAAAACAAGAATTGGCACTTGGCACTATGTCAATAGGTTAGTACCAAAAAATGATATAAAATTATTATAAAACATCCAAGATTGATAATATAACAACATGGAACAATCAAACATTAGAGATACGTTGGAGACATATCAACAACCCAATTTTATTTTTGTTCTTTCTTTTTTTGGTTCTGTTTTTCAATAAATAATTCATCTAGCCTCTGGTTAGATGTGTTTTTGTGCTTTTATTAGTGTTTGTGCCAAGTAAGACCTTTGCGATGCCTTACGGTGATAGTTGTTTTGATCTTGCTGAAAAACAGAAACTTCTGCGCCCAGGAAAATAAATTCCATTTTTTAGAGAAGTGTGATTTATATTTGATTCTTTTTTCACAAGACTGGTACACAAATTTCCCAGGTTGTCCTAATTTTTCATAAGTTTTGGAGTTACAGAAGTATTCGAAGTTTACAGATTGCTACACATTGTTCTGTTTTTGACAGATTCTGTTTTTCTATATGTTGTTTGCTTATTTTGATGAATCTATGGGTTGTATCGGGGGGTATGAACCGTGCAAAAGTTGGATACACTAGATATTACACCAATATAAATAAAGAATGAGTTCACAACAGTACCAAAAGTGGTGATTTATTTTTTCATAATAATGGAGCTTATGAGATTTTCTGTTGAGTTTTGTGTTGTGAAGTTTTCAAGTTTTGGGTAAAGATTTGATGGACTATGGAATAAGGAGTGGCAAGAGCCTAAGCTTGGGGATGCCAAAGGCACCCCAAGGTAATATTCAAGGACAACCAAGAGCCTAAGCTTTGGGATGCCCCGGATGGCATCCCCTCTTTCGTCTTCGTCTATCGGTAAATTTACTTGAGGATATATTTTTATTCACCACATGATATGTGTTTTGCTTGTAGCGTCTTGTATGATATGAGTCTTTACTTTTTAGTTTTCCACAATCATCCTTGTTGTACACACCTTTTTAGAGGGACACACATGAATCGTGATTTATTAGAATACTCTATGTGCTTCACTTGAATCTTTTGACCTAGGCAATTTTGCTCTAGTCCTTCACTTATATATTTTTAGAGCACGACGGTGGTTTTATTTTGTAGAAATCATTGAACTCTCATGCTTAACTTATATTATTTTGAGAGTCTCTCTAAACAGCATGGTAATTTTCTTTGGTTATGAATTTAGTCCTAATATAATATGCATCCAATACGGATATAATAAAAACTTTCATATAAAGTGCATTGAATACTATGAGAAGTTTGATTCCTTATGATTGTTTTGAGATATAAATATGGTGATATTAGTCACTCTAGTGAGTAATTGTTGGTTGGAGAAATACTTGTGTTAAGGTTTGTGATTCCCGTAGCATGCACGTATGGTGAACCATTATGTAACGAAGTTGGAGTATGATTTATTTATTGATTGTATTCCTTATGAGTGGCGGTCGGGGACGAGGGATGGTATTTTCCTACCAATCTATCCCTCTAGGAGCATGCACATAGTACTTTGTTTCGATGACTAATAGATTTTTGCAATAAGTATGTGAGTACTTTATGAGTAATGTTGAGTCCATGGATTATACGCACTCTCACCCTTCCACCATTGCTAGACTCTCTAATACCGCGCAACTTTTGTCGGTGCCATACACCCACCTATTACCTTCCACAAAACAGCCACCATACCTACCTATTATGGCATTTCCATAGCCATTCCAAGATATATTGCCATGCAACTTCCATCGTTTCATTTTATTATGACACATACCATCATTGTCATATTGCTTTGCATGATCATCTAGTTGACATAGTATTTGTGGGAAAGCCACCTTTCATAATTTTTTCATACATGTCACTCTTGAGTCATTGCACATCCCGGTACACCGTCGGAGGCATTCATATAGAGTCATATTTTGTTCGAAGTATCGAGTTGTAATTCTTGAGTTGTAAGTAAATAAAAGTGTGATGATCTTCATTATTAGAGCATTGTCCCATGTGAGGAGAAAAATAAAAGAGGCCAAAGAAGCCAACAGAAAAAGAGGCCAAAGAAGCCAAACAAAAAAATGAGAGAAAATAGAGAAGGGGGAATGTTACTATCCTTTTTCCACACTTGTGCTTCAAAGTAGCACCATGATCTTCATGATAGAGAGTCTCCTATATTGTCACTTTCATATACTAGTGGGAATTCTTTATTATATAACTTGGATTGTATATTCCAATGATGGGCTTCCTCAAATTGCCCTAGGACTTCATGAGCAAGCAAGTTGGATGCACACCCACATAGTTTTGTTTTGATCTTTCATAAACTTATAGCTCTAGTGCATCTGTTGCATGGCAATCCCTACTCACTCACATCGATATCTATTGATGGGCATCCCCATAGCCCATTGATACGCCTAGTTGATGTGAGACTATATCCTTCTTCTCTTTTGTCACCTCCACAACCACCATATTCTATTCCACCTATAGTGCTATGTCCATGGCTCACGCTCATGTATTGCGTGAAACTTGAAAAGGTTTGAGAGCATCAAAACTATGAAACAATTTCTTGGCTTTTCATCGGGGTTGTGCATGATTTGAATATTTTGTGTGATGAAGATGGAGCATAGAGAGACTATATGCTTTTGTTGGGATAGCTTTCTTTGGCCATGTTATTTTGAGAAGACATAATCTCCTTGCTAGTATGCTTGAAGTATGCTACCTCTTGAGCACTGTGTTGGTTTTCCTTTGAATATGAAAGGGTGATGCATCAAAGTAGCGTAAGTATTTCCCTCTGTTTTTTAGAACCAAGGTATCAATCCAGTAGGAGGCCACACACAAGTCCCTCGTACCTGCACAAACAAATAAGAACCTCGCAACCAACGCGATAAAGGGGTTGTCAATCCCTTCACGGTCACTTACGAGAGTGAGATCTGATAGAGATGATAAGATAATATTTTTGGTATTTTTATGATAAAGATTGAAAGTAAAGATTGCAAAATAAAATAGATTGGAAACTTATATGATAATAGATAGACTCGGGGGGGGGGGGCATAGGTTTCACTAGTGGCTTCTCTCAAGATAGCATATGTATTACGGTGGGTGAACAAATTACTGTCGAGCAATTGATAGAAAAGCGAATAATTATGAGAATATCTAGGCATGCTCATGTATATAAGCATCATGTCCGTGATAAGTAGACCGACTCCTGCCTGCATCTACTACTATTACTCCACACATCGACCACTATCCAACATGCATCTAGAGTATTAAGTTCATAAGAACAGAGTAACGCATTAGGTAAGATGACATGATGTAGAGGGATAAACTCAAGAAATATGATATAAACCCCATATTTTTATCCTCGATGGCAACAATACAGTACGTGTCGTTTCCCTTTCTGTCACTGGGATCGAGCACCGCAAGATTGAACCCAAAGCTGAGCACTTCTCCCATTGCAAGAAAGATAAATCTAGTAGGCCAAACCAAACTGATAATTCGAAGAGACTTGCAAAGATAACCAATCATACATAAAAGATTTCAGAGAAGAATCAAATATTGTTCATAGATAGACTTGATCATAAACCCACAATTCATCGGATCTCGACAAACACACCACAAAAAGAGTTACATCGAATAGATCTCCAAGAAGATTGAGGAGAACTTTGTATTGAGATCCAAAGAGAGAGAAGAAGCCATCCAGCTAATAACTATGGACCCGAAGGTCTGAAGTAAACTACTCACACATCATCGGAGAGGCCATGGAGTTGATGTAGAGGCCCTTCATGATCGATGCCCTCTCCGGCGGAGTTCCGGAAAAGGCCCCAAGATGGGATCTCTTTGGTACAGAAGGTTGCGGCGGTGGAAATAGGGTTTCGTGGTGCTCCTGGTTGTTTTCAGGGTATATGAGTATATATAGGAGGAAGAAGTAGGTCGATTGAGCCACGAGGGGCCCACGAGGGGGGAGGGCGCGCCCAGGGGGGTAGGCGCGCCCCCTACCTCGTGGACTCCTCGTTTGTTTCTTGATGTCCACTTCCTCTGGATCACGTTTGTTCCAAAAATAACTCTCCCGAAGGTTTTATTCCGTTTGGATTCCGTTTGATATTCCTTTTCTGTGAAACACTGAAATAGGCAAAAAAACAACAATTTCTACTGGGCCTTGCGTTAGTAGGTTAGTCCCAAAAATAATATAAAAGTGTAAAATAAAGCCCATTAACATCCAAAACAGATAATATAATAGCATGGAAAAATCAAAAATTATAGATACGTTGGAGACGTATCAAGCATCGCCAATCTTAATTCCTGCTTGTCCTCGAGTAGGTAAATGGTAAAAACAGAATTTTTTATGTGGAATGCTACCTAGCATAATTCTCAATGTAATTCTTTTTATTGTGGCATGAATATTCAGATCCGAAAGATTCAAGACAAAACTTTAATATTGACATGAAAATAATAATACTTCAAGCGTACTAACTAAGAAATTATGTTTTCTCAAAATAACTTGGCGAAAGAAAGTTATCCCTACAAAATCATATAGTCTGGCTATGCTCTATCTTCACCACACAAAGTATTTCAATCATGCACAACCCCGATAAGAATCCAAGCAATTATTTCATACTTTTGATGTTCTCAAACTTTTTAATCTTCACGCAATACATGAGCGTGAGCCATGGACATAGCACTATATGTGGAATAGAATGGTGGTTGTGGAGAAGACAAAAAGGAGAAGATAGTCTCACATCAACTAGGCGTATCAATGGGCTATGGAGATGCACATCAACAGATATCAATGTGAGTGAGTAGGGATTGCCATGCAATGAATGCACTAGAGCTATAAGTGTATGAAAGCTCAAAAAGAAACTAAGTGGGTATGCATCGAACTTGCTCGCTCACGAAGACCTAGGGCATTTGAGGAAGCCCATCATTGGAATGTACAAACCAAGTTCTATAATGTAAAATTCCCACTAGTATATGAAAGTGATAACATATGAGACTCTCTATCATGAAGATCATGGTGCTACTTTGAAGCATAAGTGTGGAAAAAGGATAGTAAAATTGTCCCTTCTCTCTTTTTCTCTCATTTTTTTTATTTGGGCCTTCTTTTTTTATGGCCTCTTTTTTTTCATCCAGAGTCTCATCTCGACTTGTGGGGGAATCATAGTCTCCATCATCCTTTCCTCACTTGGGACAATGCTCTAATAATGATGATCATCACACTTTATTTACTTACAACTCAAGAATTACAACTCGATACTTAGAACAAAATATGACTCTATGTGAATGCCTCCGGTGGTGTACTGGCATTGCGATGAATCAAGAGTGACATGTATGAAAAATTGTGAACGGTGGCTTTGCCACAAATACGATGTCAACTACACGATCATGCAAAGCAATATGACAATGATGAAGCGTGTCATAACAAACGGAAAGGTGGAAAGTTGCCTGGCAATATATCTCGGAATGGCTATGGAAATGCCATAATAGATAGGTATGGTGGCTGTTTTGATGAAGGTATATGGTGGGTTTATGGTACCGGCGAAAGTTGCGCGGTACTAGAGAGGCTAGCAATGGTGGAAGGATGAGAGTTTGTATAATCCATGGACTCAACATTAGTCATAAAGAACTCATATACTTATTGCAAAAATTTATTAGTTATCGAAACAAAGTACTACGCGCATGCTCCTAGGGGGATAGATTGGTAGGAAAAGACCATCACTCGTCGCCGACCGCCACTCATAAGGAAGACAGTCAATAAATAAATCATGCTTCGACTTCATCACATAACGGTTCACCATACGTGCATGCTACGGGAATCACAAACTTTAGAACACGTATTTCTCAAATTCACAACTACTCAACTAGCATACTCTAATATCACCATCTCCATATCTCAAAACAACCATCAAGTATCAAACTTCTCATAGTATTCAATGCACTTTTTATGATAGTTTTTATTATACGATCTTGGATGCCTATCATATTAGGACTAAATTCACAACCAAAGCAAATTGCCATGCTGTTTTAAAGGACTCTCAAAATAATATAAGTGAAGCATTAGGTATCAATAATTTCTATAAAATAAGACTACCGCCGTGCTCTAAAACATATAAGCGAAGCACTACAGCAAAATTATCTAGCTCAAAAGATATAAGTGACGCACATAGAGTATTCTAATAAATTCCGATTCATGTGTGTCTCTCCCAAAAGGTGTGTAAAGCAAGGATGATTGTGGTAAACTAAAAAGCAAAGACTCAAATCATACAAGATGCTCCATGCAAAACACATATCATGTGGTGAATAAAAATATAGCCCCAAGTAAAGTTACCGATGGACGAAGACGAAAGAGGGGATGCCTTCCGGGGCATCCCCAAGCTTAGGCTTTTGGTTTTCCTTATATTTTACCTTGGGGTGCCTTGGTCATCCCCAAGCTTAGGCTCTTGCCACTCCTTGTTCCATAATCCATCGAATCTTTACCCAAAACTTGAAAACTTCACAACACAAAACTTAAAAGAAAATCTCGTGAGCTCCGTTAGTAAAAGAAAACAAACCACCACTTCAAGGTACTGTAATGAACTCATTATTTATTTATATTGGTGTTAAACCTAATGCATTCCAACTTTTCTATGGTTCATAAACTCTATAACTATCCATAGATTCATCAAAATAAGCAAACAACACACGAAAAACAGAATCACTTATGGAACCCCAAAAATTCTAAAATAAATTGCTGGACGTGAGGAATTTATCTATTAATCATCTTCAAAAATAATTAACTAAATATCACTCTCCAGTAAAAAATGGCAGCAAATCTCGTGAGTACTAAAGTTTCTGTTTTTTACAGCAAGATCATAAAGACTTTCCCCATGTCTTCCCAAAGGATCTACTTGGCACAAACACTAATTAAAAGCATAAAACCAAATCTAAACAGAGGCTAGATGAATTATTTATTACTAAACAGAACCAAAAATCAAGGAAAAAAATTAAATAGGGTTGCCTCCCAACAAGCGATATTCTTTAACGCCCCTTGCTAGGCATAAAAGCAAGGATAGATCTAGGTATTGTCATATTTGGTATGCAACCCATATGTGGCCCTCATAATAGATTCATAAGGTAATTTAATTTTCTTTCTAGGAAAGTGTTCCATGCCCTTCCTTAATGGAAATTGGAATCTAATATTCCCTTCTTTCATGTCAATAATTGCACCAATTGTTCGAAGGAAAGGTCTACCAAGAATAATAGGACATGAAGGATTGCAATCAATATCAAGAACAATGAAATATACAGGCACATAATTCATATTTGCAACAATAAGAACATCATTATTTCTTCCCATAGGTTTCTTAATGGTGGAATCCGCAAGATGCAATTTTAAAGAACAATCATCAAATTCACAGAAACCTAGCAAATCAGACAAAGTTTTAGGAATCGTGGAAACACTAGCACCCAAGTCACATAAAGCATAGCATTATTTTAATAGTAGGTTCCCACTCATCATGAAGTTTTCTAGATATAGAAACTTCCAATTCAAGCTTTTCTTCATAAGATTGCATTAAAGCATCAAAGAGATGTTTAGTAAAAGCTTTATTTTGACTATAAGCATGCGGAGAATTTAGCATGGATTGCAACAAGGAAATACAATCTATTAAAGAACAATTATCATAATTAAATTCCTTGAAATCCAAGATAGTGGGTTCATTGCTTTTTAAAGTTTTGACCTCTCCCATCCCACTTTTATCAATTTTTGCATCAAGATGTAAAAATTTCGAATCATTGGGATGCCTTCTAACTAAGGTTGACTCATCCCCAGTCCCATAATTATCAAGATTTATATTGCAAAACAAAGATTTAATAGGGGACACATCAATAACTTTTATATCTTCATCCTTATTACCATCAAGTTCTTCCGGTTTGGCGGCCATCTTATTAACTAAGGTCGCCTGCTTATCCGAAATTTGGGCTATTAAGTTTTCAATATGAACGAACTAAGATTTCAAACCATAAAATTCTTTAGAAATATCATCGAGCTCTTTATTCATGTACCCTATAAAACTTTTTTGTTCTTTAAGCTCATTTCTGAAGAACTTATTATGGTCAGACTGCAAGGACATAAAACTTCTAACGTTGTTTTCAATTTCTTCCAACCTTCTAAGGTGAAGATCAAAAATTTTTGGTAAGGCCATCATGGCAAACAATCGAACACACTATGACAGCCTGATTTTTTGCCCTTTCTTTTTCTTTTGTTTTTCTGAGGTTTTTGCTTGAGTTTTCTTTTTTCCGTGGCTTTGTGGTCTGGAAACTGAAGAAGATGCCCTCTTCTTTGTTTCCAGAGTGGTTTGTCATTCCCAAATCCTTCCCTAGACCCTATTATTTTCATCCTAGCCCAAATCCCAATATTCTTTTTATTGGGAATATTCCTTTTCTATTAAAGGAATAACTCAAATTGCCCTAGATTGTGAAGCAACCTTTATTTCCATCACTCCTAAAATTCCCAAATAATTCTCATAAATTGTTTGGATCATATCTTTCTCAAATATGGCAAAATATTTCATTTGTCATGTTTATCATCATGCTCAAATAATTCATTTCCTATTCTGCCCTAAATGGCACATTGTGAAGCAAGTGCTATTTTCCTTTTCCCAATTGACCTACTCCTTGGACACCTTTTCCTGTCCATATAATTGCCCCATGCCAAAATGCAACCTCATTTTCCTAGTAATTATATAATTATGATTTTCCAAAGTTTCTATCCAGAAAGAAGCTTTGTGAAGGAGGTGCAAGCTAGGCATGTCCAAATGAGTTGCCATTTTGCATGATCCCTCATATCATCATATCATAGCCCTCCACCAAAGCAGAGCTCATGTCATGCCTCCATATGAGCTCATCTTCAATTCTTTGATTCTATCCAAAATTTCAGTTTGTGAAGCAAGTATATTTTATCTTGCTCCATTATGGCTGCCAATTTTTCTAGGCCTTTTGCTATCCATATAACCTACCCCCACCCATTTTGGGCATGGTTCATCAAGCCATTTTTACTCTAGAATGTTTTTCAAGTTTCTGTCCAAAGGAGATGTTTGTGAAGCAAGTACCACTTTGGCTTATCCATTTGGTATGAAAGTTTTACAGCATCTTACTATGACCAAATCATTAGGCCTTGCCAAATTTGAGCTCAAGTGGCATCACCATGTGAGTGCATCATCCAAACCTCATTTCTGGACCAGATTTGGCAGTTGTAAAGCAACTATATTAAATCTTGATCCTAATCCCCTCAAAGTTACCAGGGTGAAAGTCCTTACCCTAAACCTAACAGACAACTCCGTTGCTTCCAAACCCCTTCCTGTTGATCAGCAGTGCTTGGTCAAGTTTACTGCAGTAAACTTCAGGTGTTAACTACCATTTAACCATGTCACTTTTAACCAAACTACCATCGCAGTTGCAACCTCCCTAGGAAGGACAAGCCCCCGGACATTGTTTGGCCGGCTGTGTGCCACTGTGTGCACCAGTGCGCGCGGTGACCACCTCTCTGGCATTCCATGGACGCGAGCTGGATGGTTTCTTGCTCGGGCCCCTCCCCCTCTCGTCGGCTCCGTGCGCGTGAGCGTGTCCAGCAGATAGCCCTCGTCGTCGCCCACTCCCTGGACCCCCCCTCCATCCGCTTGCTCACCGACGCTCGCCTCCACGTGACCACGGGTGAACAGTGGCCATTTGGCTCTGTTCGTCGCCGTCTTCTTCATCCCCATGCTCCGTGGGCTCCCTCTGCCCCGTGGGCTCCTCCCTGCATCTCCCCGTCGCCTTCCCCTGAGCTCGAGCGTGTGCACACGCGTCCGCGGCGCCGGCCACGCGTCCGCGGTGACGCCAGCGCGACACTCCCTCGCCCGGCTATAAATAGCCATCCCCGGCCTCGTTCGATCTCACCACCCGCCTCGCCTCGCTCCTCTACTCCTCCCTAGTGCCTTGCCCAATCTCGAGGAGCTCCCGTTCCACTCCTCTGTCCGCCATTGCCGCCATCGGGCCTTGCTCAAATTCGAGCTAGGACGAGCCCCTCTCCTCCTCTTTTCCACTCCAGAACTCCCCCTCCACTCCTGCAAGACCACCCTGACCCTCAGCTCGTCGCCGAAGCGCCCGTGGGGCCGTGCCCGACGCCAACCAGAGACGCCGTCCGCCCCGTCTTCGGTTGTCGCCTCACAGTCCCTCCTCGGCATCCCCAACCGGTCCATGTGGGTGCGGCGCCTCACCATGGTCCCGCTGTTGCCCTCCCCTTGGCCGGAGTTGGCCGGAGCCGCGAGGCCATCGCCGGGGCCGGCGCCCGTCCCTTTTTTCTGCGCCCGCATCGAGGGTAAGAAGAGGAGGAGTGGCAGGAGGGAGTTGACCGAGCACATGGACCCCGCGGCCCCACTAGTAAGTGACCTGGGGGGTTGACCCCACTGACGCTGACTTGGCAAGTGGAGACGTATTCGGGCGTGTGCGTTTTCATCTCCAGAAAGCGTATCACCTGAAGTGCGCTTCCTCTTTGGGTAAGCATATTTCGTTTGTTCTTCGGGTGCAAATGCGCTTTCCTCTCTAGAAAGCGTATTTTCCGAAATCTGCTTCTGCCTTATCCACTCAGGGGCTTGTTTGTGACGATATTTTTGCAGATTAGTCCCTGAACTTCCTCACCTCACAACTTTTTACTCGTAACTCCAAATGAGGTGATTCCAAAGCCCATGTCTTCGTTTCATCAAACCCGTTCTATTGGTTTCATTTTCACTGTGGTTTGATGATACGTCTCCAACATATCTATAAGTTTTGATTGCTCCATGCTATATTTCTTCTGTTTTGGACATTGTTGGGCTTTATTATCCACTTTTATATTATTTTTGGGACTAACCTACTAACCGGAGGCCCGGCCCAGAATTGATGTTTTTTTGCCTATTTTAGGGTTTCGAAGAAAAGGAATATCAAACGGAGTCCAAATGGAATGAGACCTTTGGGAACGCGATTTTTGGAATGAATAAGATCCAGGAGACTTGGACCCTACATCAAGCAACCAACAGGGAGGCCACGAGATAGGGGGCGCGCCTACCCCCCCAGGCGCGCCCTCCACCCTCGTGGGCCCCCTGTTGCTCCACCGACATACTTCTTCCTCCTATATATACCTACGTACCCCCAAACGGTCAGGTACGGAGCCAAAACCCTAATTCCACCGCCGTAACTTTCTGTATCCATGAGATCTCATCTTGGGGCCTGTTCCGGAGCTCCGCCGGAGGGGGCATCGATCACGGAGGGCTTCTACATCAACACCATAGCCTCTCCGATGAATTGTGAGTAGTTTACCTTAGAACTTCGGGTCCATATTTATTAGCTAGATGGCTTCTTATCTCTTTCTGGATCTCAATACAAAGTTCTCCCCCTCTCTTGTGGAGATATATTCGATGTAATCTTCTGTTTGCAGTGTGTTTGTTGAGACCGATGAATTGTGGGTTTATGATCAAGTTTATCTATGAACAATATTTGAATCTTCTATGAATTCTTTTATGTATGATTGGTTATCTTTGCAAGTCTCTTCGAATTATCATTTTGGTTTGGTCTACTAGATTGATCTTTCTTGCAATGGGAGAAGTGCTTAGCTTTTGGTTCAATCTTGCGGTGTCCTTTCCCAGTGAAGGTAGGGGCAGCAAGGCACGTATTGTATTTTTGCCATCGAGGATAACAAGTTGGGGTTTTCACCATATTGCATGAGTTTATCCCTCTACATTATGTCATCTTGCTTAAGGCGTTACTCTGTTCTTATGAACTTAATACTCATGCTGGATAGCGGTCGATGTGTGGAGTAATAGTAGTAGATGCAGGCAGGAGTCGGTCTACTTGTCTCGGACGTGATGCCTATATACATGATCATACCTAGATATTCTCATAACTATGCTCAATTCTGTCAATTGCTCAACAGTAATTTGTTCACCCACCGTAAAATACCTATGCTCTTGAGAGAAGCCACTAGTGAAACCTATGGCCCCCGGGTCTATCTTCATCATATTAAATCTTCCAACACTTTGCTTTTTTACTTTGATTTTATTTTACTTTGCATCTTTATCATAAAAATACCAAAAATATTATCTTATCATATCTATTAGATCTCACTCTCGTAAGTGACCGTGTAGGGACTAACAACCCCTTATCGCGTTGGTTGTGAGGATTTATTTGTTTTGTGCAGGTGCGAGGGACTCGCGCGTAGCCTCCTACTGGATTGATACCTTGGTTCTCAAAAACTGAGGAAAATACTTACGCTACATTGTTGCACCACCCTTTCCTTTTCAAGGGAAAACCAACGCAAGTGCTCAAGAGGTAGCAAGAAGGATTTCTGGCGCCGTTGCCTGGGAGGTCTACGCAAAAGTCAACATACCAAGTACCCATCACAAACCCTTATCTCCTGCATTATATTATTTTCCATTTGACTCTCGTTTTCCTCTCCCCCACTTCACCCTTGCCGTTTTATTCGCCCTGTCTCTCTCTCTATCCTCCCTCTCTTTCTCTATTTACCTCTTTTTGCCCGTTTCTCCTTTCCTTGTGTGTTGGATTGCTTGCTTGTCACGATGGCTCAAGATAACACTAAATTGTGTGACTTTACCAATACCAACAACAATGATTTTATTAGCACTCCGATTGCTCCTCTTACCGATGCCGAATCTTGTGAAATTAATGCTGGCTTGCTGAATCTTGTCATGAAAGATCTGTTTTCTGGCCTTCCTAGTGAAGATGCCGCTACCCATCTAAATAGCTTCGTTGATTTGTGTGATATGCAAAATAAGAAAGATGTGGACAATGATATTGTTAAATTGAAGCTATTTCCTTTTTCGCTTAGAGATCGTGCTAAACTTGGTTTTCGTCTTTCCCTAAAAATAGTATTGATTCGTGGAATAAGTGCAAAGATGCTTTTATCCCTAAGTGTTTTCCTCCTACTAAGATCATCTCTCTTAGAAACGATATTATGAATTTTAGGCAACTTGATCATGAACATGTTGCACAAGCTTGGGAGAGGATGAAATTAATGATACGTAATTGCCCAACACATGGTTTAAATTTGTGGATGATTATACAAAAAATTTATGCCGGGTTGAATTTTGCTTTTAGAAATCTTTTAGATTCGGCCGCGGGAGGCACTTTTATGGAAATCACTTTAGGAGAAGCTACTAAACTCCTAGATAATATTATGGTTAATTATTCTCAATGGCACACTGAAAGATCTACTAATAAGAAAGTGCATGCGATAGAAGAAATTAATCTTTTGAGTGGAAAGATGGATGAACTTATGAAATTATTTGCTAATAAAAGTGTTTCTTCTGATCCTAATGATATGCCTTTGTCTACTTTGATTGAGAATAATAATGAATTTATGGATGTGAATTTTGTTGGTAGGAACAATTTTGGTAACAACGCATATAGAGGAAACTTTAATCCTAGGCTTTATCCTAGTAATTCCTCTAATAATTATGGTAATTCCTAGAACAATTCTTATGGAAATTTTAATAAGATTCCCTCTGATTTTGAATCTAATATTAAATAATTTATTACTTCTCAAAAGAATTTCAATGCTTTGATTGAAGAAAAATTGCGTAAGATTGATGAGTTGGATGGGAACATTGATAGAATTTCTCTTGATGTTTATTCTTTGAAACTTAGATCTATTACACCTAAGCATGATATCAATGAGTCTCTCAAATCCATGAGAATTTCCATTGATGAGTGCAAAGAAAGAACCGCTAGGATGCGTGCTAAGAAAGATTCGTTTATAAGAGCGTGTTCTTCTAGTTTCCATGATAATAAAGATGAAGATCTAAAAGTTATTGATGTGTCCCCTATTAAATCCTTGTTTTGCAATATGAATCTTGATAATTATGGGACTGAATATGATCCAACTTTACCTATAAGGCATTCCAAAAATTCGGAGTTTTTAGATCTTGAAGCTAAATTGATAAAAGTGGGATTGAAGAGATCAAAACTCTAGATGTTAATGAACCTACTATTCTGGATTTCAAGGAATTTAATTATGATAATTGCTCTTTGATAGATTGTATTTTCTTGTTGCAATCCGTGTTAAATTCTCCTCATGCTTATAGTCAAAATAAAGCTTTTACCAAACATATCGTTGATGCTTTGATGCAATCTTATGAAGAAAAACTTGAGTTGGAAGTTTTTGTCCCTACAAAACTTTATGATGAGTGGGAACCAACTATTAAAATTAAAATTAAAGATCATGAATGCTATGCTTTGTGTGATTTGGGTGCTAGTGTTTCCACGATTCCAAAAACTTTGTGTGATTTGTTAGGTTTCCGTGATTTTGATGATTGCTCTCTAAAGTTGCACCTTGTGGATTCCACTATTAAGAAACCTATGGGAAGAATTAATGATGTTCTTATTGTTGCAAATAGGAATTATGTGCACGTAGATTTTATTTTTCTTGACATAGATTGCAATCCTTCATGTCCTATTATTTTTGGCAGACCTTTCCTTAGAACGATTGGTGCAATTATTGATATGAAGGAAGGAAATATTAGATTCCAATTTCCGTTAAGGAAAGGCATGGAACACTTTCCTAGAAATAAAATTAGATGACCTTATGAATATATTATGAGAGGCACTTATGGATTGCCTACCAAAGATGGCAACACCTAGATCTATCCTTGCTTTTTATGCCTAGCTAGGGGCGTTAAACGATAGCGCTTGTTGGGAGGCAACCCAATTTTATTTTTATTCCTTGATTTTTGATCCGGTTTAGTAATAAATAATTTATCTAGCCTCTGTTTTGGTTGTGTTTTCTTTGTTAATTAGTGTTTGCGCCAAGTAGAACCGTTGGGAAGACTTGGGGAAAGTCTTGTTAATCTTGCTGTAAAAAACAGAAACTTTAGCGCTCACGAGAACTGCTGCCATTATTATTTGTAAAGTGATATTTATTTAATTATTTTTTCAGATGATTAATGGATAAATTCCTCACGTCCAGAAATTTATTTTAGAATTTTTGGGGTTCCAGATCTTGCGCTAGCTACAGATTACTACAGACTGTTCTGTTTTTGACAGATTCTGTTTTTCGTGTGTTGTTTGCTTATTTTGATGAATCTGTGGCTAGTAAAATAGTTTATAAACCATAGAGAAGTTGGAATACAGTAGGTTTAACACCAATATAAATAAATAATGAGTTCATTACAGCACCTTCAAGTGGTGTTTTGTTTCCTTTCGCTAACGGAGCTCACGAGATTTTCTACTTTAAGTTTTGTGTTGTGAAGTTTTCAAGTTTTGGGTAAAGATTTGATGAATTATGGAACAAGGAGTGGAAAGAGCCTAAGCTTGGGCATGCCCATGGCACCCCCAATATAATCTAAGGACACCTAAAAGCCAAAGCTTGGGGATGCCCCGGAAGGCATCCCCTCTTTCGTCTACTTCTATCGGTAACTTTATTTGGAGCTATATTTTTATTCACCACATGATATGTGTTTTGCTTGGAGCGTCTTGTATGATTTCAGTCTTTGATTTTTAGTTTACCACAATCATCTTTGCTGTACACACCTTTTAAGAGAGACACACATGATTCGGAAATTATTAGAATACTCTATGTGCTTCACTTATATCTTTTGAGTTATATAGTTTTGCTCTAGTACTTCACTTATATCTTTTAGAGCACGGTGGTGGATTTGTTTTATAGAAACTATTGATCTCTCATGCTTCACTTAGATTATTTTAAGAGTCTTAAATAGCATGGTAATTTGCTTAAATAATCCTATTATGCTAGGTATACAAGATTAATAATAAAATTCTCTTATGAGTGTGTTGAATACTATGAGAAGTTTGATACTTGATAATTGTTTTGAGATATGGAGATCGTGATATTAAAGTTGTGCTAGTTGGGTAGTTGTGAATTTGAGAAATACTTGTGTTAAATTTTGTGATTCCCGTAGCATGCACGTATGGTGAACCGTTATGTGATGAAGTCGGAGCATGATTTATTTATTGATTGTCTTCCTTCTGAGTGGCGGTCGGGGACGAGCGATGGTCTTTTCCTACCAATCTATCCCCCTAGGAGCATGCGCATAATATTATGCTTTGATACCTTGTAGATTTTTGCAATAAGTATATGAGTTCTTTATGACTAATGTTGAGTCCATGGATTATACGCACTCTCACCCTTCCACCATTGCTAGCCTCTCTAATACAGCACACCTTTCGCCGGTATCATACACCCACCTTACACCTTCCTCAAAACAGCCACCATACCTACCTATCATGGCATTTCCATCGCCATTCCGAGATATATTGCCATGCAACTTTCCACCGTTCCGTTTACTATGACACGCTCCATCATTGTCATATTGCTTTGCATGATCATGTAGTTGACATTGTATTTGTGGCAAAGCCACCGTTCATAATTCTTTCATACCTGTCACTCTTGAGTCATTGCATATCCCGGTACACCACCAGAGGCATTCATATAGAGTCATATCTTGTTCTAAGTATCGAGTTGTAATTCTTGAGTTGTAAGAAAATAAAAGTGTGATGATCATCATTATTAGAGCATTGTCCCAGTGAGGAAAGGATGATGGAGACTATGATTCCCCCACAAGTCGGGATGAGACTCCGGACGAAAAATAAAAAAATAGAAAATAAAAATAGGCCATAAAAAAGAGAAAAGGCCCAAATAAAAAGTGAGAAAAAAAGAGAGAAGGGACAATGCTACTATCCTTTTACCACACTTGTGCTTCAAAGTAGCACCATGATCTTCATGATAGAGAGTCTCCTTTGTTATCACTTTCATATACTAGTGGGAATTTTTCATTATAGAACTTGGCTTGCATATTCCAATGATGGGCTTCCTCAAAATGCCCTAGGTCTTCGTGAGCAAGCAAGTTGGATGCACACCCACTTAGTTTCTTTTTGAGATTTCATATACTTATAGCTCTGGTGCATCCGTTGCATGGCAATCCCTATGTCGGTGTCAAAACCGGCAGATCTCGGGAGGGGGTCCCGAACTATGCGTCTAAGGATCGATGGTAACAGGAGACAGGGGACACGATGTTTACCCAGGTTCGGGGCCTCTTGATGGAGGTAATATCCTACGTCCTTCTTGATTGATATTGATGGATATGAGTGTTACAAGAGTTGATCTACCTCGAGATCGTATGTTGTGGTCTAAACCCTACAACTATGATGAGTAATGTCATAATCCTCTATTGACTAGCCTGGCCTCGGCTTATATAACATACCAGAGGCATAGGATAACAGGAGTCCTAGTCGAATACGTCGGTGGAGAGGAGTCCTTGTCTTGATCAGCAAGTCTTGTGGAATCTTCCTCGTATATGTCTTCAGCTGTCTGAACTGTCCCATGAGTAAACGGCCTTGGGGGTCCTCGGCCCAATCCAACTGATCGGGAGACGATGTGGTGAGTACCCCCTAGTCCAGGACACGGTCAGTAGCCCCCTGAACCCGTCTTCAAGTCGGGGACGCTCCTCGGTTCTTCCGAACTATTCTTCTTCTTCGATCGTCGGTCTTGAAAACTGGTTCAACAAATCTTCACATCTTCTATCTTGAGGATTGCCGAGCTAAATCTGAAGATCTCACATGTCGGGTATCCGAGGAGCCCTTTAATTCTTCGGCCTTTATCAATGCCTTGTTATTTTTATGCCACACCTCGGGTTTGAAGTTGTTCCCGGGCGGCAGTGTCCTCTTGCGTCCGAGCTCCAACGCTGGACTATATTCGAGGTATCTTTTGCAGACGAGCACCAACGCCGGACCGCTTCTGAGCTCCAATGCCGGAATGTATCCGAGCTCCAACGCCGGACTATGTCCAAGCTCCAACGCCGGACTATATCCGAGGTGTCATAGATCACCTTGGTTCAAAAAAGTTGAAAGAGTTTAGCCGAGCTTAATATCGGGAATGCCCTCTATGGAGCCAGCCAATGGCGCCCGAGCTTTAATTCGGACTGCTTCCGAGGTGGTGCACCACCCCGACCGTGGGCCGATTTTTTGTCAATATTTTTGATTGGTGCAATTTATTCTCTGCCGGGATATATAGCCAGTAGCCCTCATGGTGTGTATCGGTCTAAAACCCGAGATGCACCTAAAGGATGACATGAGACCGCTGATCCCAGTAGCTGCTGAGACTCAGGTTGATTTGCAAAATCGGTCTGAGGATCAACTCCTAGCTCGGCAGAATACTTCGGAACACAAAAAGCGGTGTGCAGAGTCCTCGAGACTCAGGTTGTGTGCGGCCGACCAACCTGAGGATCACAATCTCCTCAAAAATTATATTGCACTGAAATTTTCTGCACTGGATTGCCAATGCAGTAGCCCCCGAGACACTGGTCGGGTGGCAACACCAGATCAATGTGCCCCTTTAATATTAGTAAATGATAAGCCCGGAGCCCAGTAGCCCCCGAGCCTTAATGCGGGCACGGGTGGCCGAATTAAGCATCGATATCCAGAGTAAAATCACAAATTATGTGTAATGATTCTATGTATCCAAGTACTTTACATCATTAATGCTCAGATCCGCATTGTACAAAACTTTGTTGACCGACCATCGGCTTCCACCTCCTCGGCCAGTAGCCGAGGAGTGTTTGTCCTACTTTATAAAGCCTTTATGAGCGCAAAGATTTACGACAAACAAGGCAATCTGGCTATACGGTTTTATAAACAAAGGTATGCATAGAGATATGTTATATTATTGTTTAACATAAGAAATGTCTTCCGAAGAAAATAGTCCCGCTATCGGTTCCTTTCTTTGGGTTGTCATGCTAAGCATGATCATGAAACCTCAGCTCTAATGTAAGAGCAAAATACTGAGGATTTTGTTTGGGAGGCCACTTACTAGCCCCCGGTAGTGTTCGGCGACAGTCGAGGTCGAGCCGTAAACACTTCGGCCAATTTTATGGCCCGTCATTTAACACAGTCATCGGATCGCTGACTAGTTTACGCTTATTGTGACAGTCAGTTTTCGGCTTTCTCCACTGAGGTGCTTAACCATGTGAGCTGGAAGCACAATCGCAGTGGTTCTCCCTTTGCACACCTAGCCGAACAAAGCAGAACGTAGGAGGCAAGCGCAGCAGCCGGGCAACCCAACTATTGACCGAAGACACAATTCGAAATCGATGCATATATAACAATATCTGAGAATGTTTTTGCCGAATCTCTAAAGGTGTCCGGTGTTGCACTGTGAGACTTGTGCTAAAAACACACAAATAGTTTGAAAGTGCCATAAGCTTGGAAAACCAAAAAACGTCAGTAAAAACTTGACGTCCGAACAAGATCAAGTGTCTGGTGCCAATCCAAAAATTGGAAAGAAAAAATTGTGCTTCTGTCGTGCTTTAACATGACACATCCGATCTCAAGACTTCATGCGGGTCAGCCTACGGCTTCAAGCTCCTCATCCCAAAGGCGGAGTACTTCTCCAAGGTCAGTTTAGCAAACTAAACTCAAGCGGCTTTCAGAGAGAAGACATCCTATCTGGCTATTGACCATAAAATCGAGTCGAAAAAGGAGCGGTAGAAAAAGACTTTGCAATGACCAAGAAGAGAACACATTTACTATAAAACAGCTCATATAAATTTTAAGAGCCCCCAAGTGACTTGGGTAAAAGAATTTTATGTATAATGATTGTATGTACCGAAGTACTTATATCATATATGTGTTCACCCGAACTTTAAACGCGTCTTAACCGACCGGCGGCTTCTCCCTCTTCGGCCAAGGGCCGAAAAGTGTCATGTACTCCACCTGTCGAGAGTATTGACGGTGTTTCCGATGACCAGGCAATCAGGCCATAAGGCTGTAACAGACAAAGCGCGCTCAGGGAACTTATGCTATATTACTAACGAAGTGTAAGAAGCAGCTTCGAAGAAAATAGTACCCCCACCGATACCTTTCTTTGGTTCTCATTATTACTATGAGACTTGTGCAATAGATTTTTTATACTCATGAGTTCCGTTGTGTGCCGACCATGATTGAAAACAATAAGAGCGCTAGCTTTCGGCTTCACCTAGTCTGAGGTCAGAGCACGGATGACCCGGTCGTGACAATCATAGAGGTTCTCCCTTTACTCCCTAGCCGAACAATCGGGAACGTAGGGGTAAACACAGGAGCGAGGCAACCTAGCTTGCAAATCGCTTAGGTCCCTCATATGGAATACACGAATAAGGAATGAAGCCGTGCAAGTATAATCATATGCAAGAGGAAAAGCTCCATCAAGGGAGCCCCCAAATAAACGGGGTATTTGAATATGCCCGTCACAAACAAAGTTTTGTCAAGGAACTTTGTCACAAACAACCTTGTGCCGAAAAGTATAATGCTTGGTCGAACCGAACAAAATTTAAAACTAAAAGTTTTTGAGCATGAAAGCAACTTAGCTGGTTAATGTGCTCGGTGTTGGTGACGCGATTCGGGCTTGTGGCGGGACGAAGACGCCCATTGATCTGTGACAGATCCGACAAGGTTCGCAGTCCTCGGCATGGCCGAGGTCCCAGCCCCTGGGCCCGAGGTGTCCAGGCAAGGAGTTTGGCACTCCCGAGTAGTGACCACCTAACGTAGTCAAAATCGATTACCTGCACACATAAAACAGTGCGGTCCAGTAAATAATAATAATATATATAATCCTTGCATAATTGCTTTACGCAAAAATAATTTATTTAAAGAAATGTGGCCTGGCGCCGAAGCAATGTCGATGCAGGGCGTCAGCGTGACGCAGTGAAGGCGTGACAAAGCCTAAATTTTCCAGGGCGGTCCGAGCTCCGAATGCGGCATTTGCCGAACTATGTACGGAAACCGACCGAACCACCATGCAACCGTTTTTAATGTGGCCGCCATTTGATAGACCTGTGTACAGATGATGGAACAAACCAAAGTAATAATTTCTTAAGAAAAATAAACCCAACAAGAAAAAATTGTTAGGATTAATAGCACCTAGTTTATTTGTTGTAGCATTCCGAAGAAAAGCGACTCCCAACATCGGGAATCGATCCGCACACCCATTATCTGATGGGCGATAGAGCGATGGCCTGGTGATGTTGGCAAAGCTTGGCTTGCCGAGGCGAAGCCCTCGGCCCAACTAACGTGACGAAGCTGGTCGGCTGGTGACGCCAAAGTCACCGGAGTATGTTGATGAAGAAACAGCCAAGTCCCCGGTCTAGCCGAGGTGACGGAGCAGGCCGGTGAGGAGTTATTGTAGCTGCTATGTCAGCCGAGGTATGTAAGTAGTTCGGCGTGATGGACATTGGCTCGAAGAAGCAATAGTGTGGCCATGCCGACCCAGGTCGTAACTTGTGACGCAACCAACGCTGATTTGATGAAGTGACCATGCGGCGATGCCGGTGTGCCTGCTCCGTGTAATCCGTGGGGCGGTGATGTTGGTGATGATTTATCCTTGGCGATTCCGAACTCTTATTCGGCTCGCCGAGGCGAGGATCCGAAGAAGTTGAGCTCAGCTTAAAAAGCGACGAAATGTCTAGTGCAGGTCGGCAGTCGTGGAGCTATATTGCCGGACTGGTTTGACACCAGCGTGATGGCGAAGATTACCTCAGAGGAGGATTAAAATTTTATTGGCGCGTGTTAAAAACAACGCAAAATACCTTAGAAGAAAATTCATTTTAAAAAGGTTGTCAAATATCACATTCATAAAGAAACGTGAATTCGGGTCGGATCCGTATTCGCGCAGGAAACATATATGAAAAGTGATGCACTCATCGGAAGGTTCCCAGAGTTTGGACGGTCGGATCGAGCTGAAATTTTGAAGGGTGGTAGATATGGGAATTATGCAGCAGATGAATGGTTGGATCTTGCAAAGGACTTCCGATCTGGGCTCTGGAGACCACGCCCTAAACTCGTCCAGATTCCCGTCTTAATTTGACAGGGCTCCGGTATATCGTATATTGTCAGAGATTCCTCCATTAGAACTCGACGAAATTTTCCAGGGTTGTTGTAGACTCGATTCCGCACAATTCCACAAAAGCGATCGTTAAAACCACACTCGAGGAGGCGGTGGCGGCGGATACGCGTTCATTGTCCAGAAAACAGCACAGTCGCCCGAGGGTAATGTTGACGTTGAGCCCCCGAGCTCTATGGACGATTCCTCCATGATCTTGATAGAGATCGGAGTTGGTGTTGATGAAGGCGCTCGTCCAAACATGACGACTGGAGGCAGGGCACAGTCCTCGGTCAAGCCAAGGTGACCAGTCGAGCCGGTGACGAAGATGTCGACGTCGCAGTTAATCTGCAGACGAGCCATCGATCCTTTTACCAATCACACAACAGAACTCTCAATGAAAACACCATTATCGGTGTCAAAACCGGCAGATCTCGGGTAGGGGGTCCCGAACTATGTGTTTAAGGATCGATGGTAACAGGAGACAGGGGACAGGGGACACGATGTTTACCCAGGTTCGGGCCCTCTTGATGGAAGTAATACCCTACGTCCTGTTTGATTGATATTGATGAATATGAGTGTTACAAGAGTTGATCTACCTCGAGATCATATGTTGTCGTCTAAACCCTACAACTACGATGAGTAATGTCATAATCCTCTATTGACTAGCCTGGCCTCGGCTTATATAACATACCGGAGGCCTAGGATAACAAGAGTCCTAGTCGAATACGTCGGTGGAGAGGAGTCCTTATCTTGATCACCAAGTCTTATGGAATCTTCCTCGTATGTCTTCGGCTATCCGAACTGGCCCATGAGTAAACAGCCATGGGGGTCCTCAGCCCAATCCAACTGATCGGGAGACGATGTGATGAGTACCCCCTAGTCCAGGACACCGTCACCCTACTCACTCACATTGATATCTATTGATGGGCATCTCCATAGCCCGTTAATACGCCTAGTTGATGTGAGACTATCTTCTCCCTTTTTTGTCTTCTCGACAACCACCATTCTATTCCACCTAAAGTGATATGTCCATGGCTTACGCTCATGTATTGCGTGAAGATTGAAAAAGTTTTGAGAATGTCAAAAGTATGAAACAATTGCTTGGCTTGTCATCGGGGTTGTGTATGATTTAAATATTTTGTGTGGTGAAGATAGAGCATATCCAGACTATATGATTTTGTAGGGACAACTTTCTTTGGCCATGTTATTTTGAGAAGACATAATTGCTTAGTTAGTATGCTTGAGGTATTATTATTTTTATGTCAATATTAAACTTTTTTCTTGAATCATTCGAATCTGAATATTCATACCACAATTACGAAAAATTACATTGAAATTATGCCAAGTAGCATTACACATCAAAAATTCTGTTTTTATCATTTACCTACTCGAGGACGAGCAGGAATTAAGCTTAGGGATGCTTGACACGTCTCCAATGTATCTATAATTTTTTATTGCTCCATGCTATATTATCTTCTGTTTTGGAAATTATTGGGCTTTATTATCCACTTTTATATTATTTTTGGGACTAACCTACTAACCGGAGGCCCAGCCCAGAATTGTTGTTTTTTTTGCCTATTTTAGGGTTTCAAAGAAAAGGAATATCAAACAGAGTCCAAACGGAATGAAACCTTCGGGAACGTAATTTTTGGAACGAACAAGATCGAGGAGACTTGGACCCTATGTCAAGCAACCAACAGGGAGGCCACGAGGTAGGGGGCGCAACTACCCCCCCAGGCGCGCCCTCCACACTTGTGGGCCCCTGTTGCTCCACCGACGTACTTTTTCCTCCTATATATACCTACGTACCCCCAAATGATCAGATACGGAGCCAAAACCCTAATTCCACCGCCATAACTTTCTGTATCCACGAGATCCCATCTTGGGGCCTGTTCCGGAGCTCCGCGGGAGGGGGCATCGATCACGGAGGGCTTCTACATGAACACCATAGCCTCTCCGATGAAGTGTGAGTAGTTTACCTCAGACCTTCAGATCCATAGTTATTAGCTAGATGGCTTCTTCTCTCTTTTTGGATCTCAATACAAAGCTGTCCGCCTCTCTTGTGGAGATCTATTCGATGTAATCTTCTTTTTGCGGTGTGTTTGTTGAGACCGATAAATTGTGGGTTCATGATCAAGTTTATCTATGAACAATATTTGAATCTTCTCCGAATTCTTTTATGTATGATTGGTTATCTTTGCAAGTCTCTTCGAATTATCAGTTTGGTTTGGCCTACTAGATTGATCTTTCTTGCTATGGGAGAAGTGCTTAGCTTTGGGTTCAATCTTGCGGTGTCCTTTCCCAGTGACAGTTGGGGCAGCAAGGCACGTATTATATTGTTGCCATCGAGGATAACAAGTTGGGGTTTTCATCATATTGCATGAGTTTATCCCTCTACATCATGTCATCTTGCTTAAGGCGTTACTCTATTCTTATGAACTTAATACTCTAGATGCATGCTGGATAGCGGTCAATGTATGGAGTAATAGTAGTAGATACAGGCAGGAGTCGGTCTACTTGTCTCGGATGTGATGCCTATATACATGATCATACCTAGATATTCTCATAACTATGCTCAATTCTGTGAATTACTCAACAGTAATTTGTTCACCCACCGTAAAATACCTATGCTTTTGAGAGAAGCCACTAGTGAAACCTATGGCCCCCGGGTCTATATTCATCATATTAAATCTTCCAATACTTTGCTTTTATTTTACTTTGCATCTTTATCATAAAAATACCAAAAATATTATCTTATCATATCTATCAGATCTCACTCTCGTAAGTGACCATGTAGGGATTGACAACCCCTTATCGCGTTGGTTGCGAGGATTTATTTGTTTTGTGCAGGTGCGAGGGACTCGCGCGTAGCCTCCTACTGGATTGATACCTTGGTTCTCCAAAACTGAGGGAAATACTTATGCTACTTTGCTGCACCACCCTTTCCTCTTCAAGGGAAAACCAACACAAGTGCTCAAGAGGTAGCATTTGACACTGTGAAAATGACCTTTTTGCCCTTGCACGTAAACAGCCGCTCCGAGAGAGAACTGTTTCCGGTAAATCTTTCCGCGGCTTCACCGCACTTCTCCCGGTGCCTTCTTCATCCCCAGGCAAGCCACAATACCCACTTGCATGATAGTCATGCAGTAGCCTTTGTTTTCAACTTCAATATTTATTAAATGATTGCTTGTTTAAAATATGGTTATCGTTGTTTCAGTAATGCTTCTAGGTTAGTGCTTACTTTCTTGCTATGTTGTTATGCACCTGGTTATCATGCCCTGCTAGTTGCTAGTATTCCATTCATATGCTTATGCTTGCTAGTAGTACATGTTGATATTGGTGATGGTCTTCGATGCATGACTGCCGTCTGTCCCGAGTACCATTGTTATGCATGTTCCATTGCATCCAGTTGGTTAAATGATTGCATGGTAGCATTGTTGATATATCTTGCATGATATATATTGTTGATGCTAGTGGTCATGCTAGGTTTCAATGAGTAGTGTTGTACTTGTGATCTTCATGCTCGTCATTATACTATGTTCAGTTGGATATGATTCATTGTGGATATGGTGGATAATTATGTTCCACCCCGTGCTTATGTTGATATCATGTTTATGCATTATCGCATCATGTTATTTTATCATGGCTTAGCATATTGCATTCAAGTTTAACCGGATTAAACTGAACTTGAACAACTGTTGGCTGAGTCATAGTGCCACCATATCGAAACTGACCAGTGCAACCACGCTTACCTTTATGGGAAGGTCCTAACTGGGTCTATTGTCGTGTCTCTCGCCAGTGCCTCCAACTAGGGAAGGTTATGGGTGTGCTTACCCTGATCAGGTAGGCAGGCATAACCTTGTGTGCCCGTAGATTTGATGATAAGCGCTTTTGTCCCTGTTTGGGACGGGTCACGACGGTGGCCGTTGTGTCTTTGGTAGACACGGGGCCACCCATGACTTATCCCAAAGGGGAGTTGGTCGGAGTGGTCGAGAGAGTGTCATGGCAGTAGATCGGTTTTGTCGGAACGTCGTTGGTCCACCCGAATGGGAGTGCGAGGCCATGGGTTTCGTGGTGTGGGTACAGTGTACTAAGCTCCGTAGAGTGTATATTAAATCTATCGATAGCCGCGCCCACGGATAAGGGCCCATTTCATAGTTGGTCACACTATGTGTCAACAGTGTTAATAATAACTTGATTAATGACAACCCCGGTTCGATGATGAGATAAGTTGGTTGCGATCGCCGGAATGATCACCGTTTGAGACCAAGTGTTGGTCATGGTTGTGATCGCCGGAATGATCACCGTGGTATCGAGGATACCGAGTTGTTGGATATTCGTGATGTTGTGTGAGAATCGTGGGTAAAGATCAAGCTCCTTGTGGTCATTTAATGATTACTAGGGTATTGTTTATAACAAGCTTGATTTAATCCTGAGATAATCGTGTGATGTCCGAGGTTGGTAAGTGATGCATGTGATGGTTATGTAGTAACCCGAGCGGAATAAATAGTGCATATAGTGTCATCATGTTGCATGCTAGTATCGTCAGATTCATATGTTCATGCCATGCTCATGTTGTTCTAGCTGTATAATGTTCAGGTTGCTCATGTCATGTTGTCATGAGGATCTCATGTTAATTCCTTCTTAACCTGTAAATTGCCATGTTGTTGTTTGTCTTGAATGCTTCTGGTTATTGTGAGCTTGCAAGTACATTCAATGTACTGACCTGGCGTGTCATGCCAGTATGCAGGTCGTGCCAGGATTGCTTGCTTGTTTGGTGTTGTTCCTGTGTTCGCGAGCTAGGATAAGCGTTCTAGCCAGAGTCCCTGCGGTGTGGAGTTCACCATTGTCGTTGTAGTTCCGCTGCTAGAAGTTTTTCTGCTGCTTCGAGTTGTTTTGCTGCTTGCATAGAGCAACTGAGGATGGCGTAGTGTCGCCGTGTCGATGTTATTCATTGTAATATCGGAGACCTTGTATTCCTATACGTGTAATAATAGAAAGCTGGTTTGTTCTATGCTAAGCAGTGCCGTATTCCAGAAGACTTCTCCTCGATCTCTGGGCTGGAATACGGGGCGTTCCGGTTTCTCTGAGCCTGGGTGCCACACACACAAACGAGCAAAAGGCAAACAAAAAGAGACGGACTAGAAAAGGGAAGGGGAACGGAAAGAGAGGGCGAATAAAATGGAAAGGGTGAAGTGGGGGAGTGGAAAACGAGAGGCAAATGGCAAATAATGTAATGCGAGGGATAAGAGTTTGTGATGGGTACTTGGTATGTCTTGACTTGTGCGTAGACTCCCCGGCAACGGCGCCAGAAATCCTTCTTGCTACCTCTTGAGCATAGCGTTGGTTTTCCCTTGAAGAGGAAAGGATGATGAAGCAAAGTAGCGTAAGTATTTCCCTCAGTTTTTGAGAACCAAAGTATCAATCTAGTAGGAGGCCACACGCAAGTCCCTCGTACCTAAACAAACAAATAAGAACCTCACAACCAACGCGATAAAGGGGTTGTCAATCCCTTCACGGTCACTTACGAGAGTGAGATCTGATAGAGATGATAAGATAATATTTTTGGTATTTTTATGATAAATATTGAAAGTAAAGATTGCAAAATAAAATAGATTGGAAACTTATATGATAAAAGATAGACCCGGGGGCCGTAGGTTTCACTACTGGCTTCTCTCAAGATAACATAAGTATTACGGTGGGTGAACAAATTACTGTCGAGCAATTGATAGAAAAGTGAATAATTATGAGAATATCTAGGCATGATCATGTATATAGGCATCACGCCCGTGACAAGTAGACCGACTCCTGCCTG
Source organism: Triticum dicoccoides (assembly GCF_002162155.2). Taxonomy (NCBI): domain Eukaryota; kingdom Viridiplantae; phylum Streptophyta; class Magnoliopsida; order Poales; family Poaceae; genus Triticum; species Triticum dicoccoides. Next base: position 720,742,099 of record NC_041392.1, read on the forward strand.
CATCTACTACTATTACTCCACACATCCACCGCTATCCAGCATGCATCTAGAGTATTAAATTCATAAGATTTATCAGAAGCTAGATGCTCTATTGAAAATTTTCTTTAATCTTATGTATAAAGGTTCAAATGAATCTGACAAGGAAGATGCAGGTCATTCTGATTCACCATTGTGTCGTGTAGAGGCACATACTGATCTGAGTGATTCCGAAGTTCCACGACATATGCGTAGGCCTTCCCGTACCTTATCCCGTGATAGTTTTGACCTGTCATCTCCTATTTGTCGAGAGAGCTTTATGACCAAGAATTGGAAAGCAAATGGCGATGCATCCCGTGGTCTACGATTGACGATGAAGCTCAAGGAATTTAACAAGTATGCCAAGGTTAACATCTTTGAAGTGCTCATGGAAAACTTATTGATTTTTAACAGATTATACACTATAATCTAGTTGGTATCTATTTGTTTTGCACTATTTGAATGCTTGGCTGAAATGATATAATATACCATAAGGTTAGAAAATTACTTGTACAAAACCAAATAACCATCTAGATAAAAAATTAACAATAAATATCGTTGGTTTGTATCTCGATAACTATTTCTCTGTGTGAATGCTTTGATGGTGTGTTATCTCCATCATTTATAAATAGTCACCTTGCTTTCTCACCCAACCTAAGGTTTGAGGCATGTCCTTCCTGTGGTTCTCAGTTGTTCAAATTTCTTAAATAAACCTGCAACAATTGATAGTGCATGTAGGTTGAGTTTTATTTTTGATAGACTTGTGTCTTGATGCATTGATAGAAAGAGGAGTTTTTACAAGTCCTAAGAACGGCAACACCCAATGATTACAACATGTCACCTCTAATCGGTAGGCACATTCGGCTCCAGAGGCAAAGCTACTAGACCCCTCCCGCATGTCGGTGCCCATTTCCTAGTCCCTGACTTGATCGTGTCGAGGAGGCGAGCTAGGATAAGTTGCACTGTCAAAGATGGTTGTGTTGTGATGCTTATAGATGCACCATTGCCCGGTTGTATTCACTTAATACTATGTTTGCAGGTAGACAGTGAGTTAAACAAAGAAATAGAACAATGGAATGACATGCTTAGGACTGATGTTGTAAAATTGTGTCATGACAACAATTTTAACACAGGCTTCTTTGAAGGGATAGATAATAGTGTTGCTGTTGATGCTTATGAGTTGAAGGTGATCCTATTCTACCTAGCCTGCCTGGCAACAAACTATCTATTGTAGCAACTAAGCATATGAATTTCTGTTTTCAGGTCCGTCTTGAGCACCTTCTTGAGAGGATATCATTGATTTCTGATGCTGCAAGTACAGAACGTCCTTCTCAGATCACAGATCACATGTATATTGGTGGTGCTCTAGCTGCTCAGTCGACATACACACTTCAACACCTTGGCATCACCCATGTATTGTGCTTGTGTGCGAATGAAATTGGACAGTCGGAATCTCAGAAGCCTTGCCTTTTTGACTATCGAAACTTCTCAGTAAGTACATATAACAATTTTGTGAATAAACTTTGGAAGATCATTTACATGCAACAAATGGTTGAACTCCACTTTACAGTTTTCTCGGCCATAATAAGGAACTAATTTTCTTGCTTCCTTTGGGACACTTTGTGTTTCTTTTCTACAGATAAATGATGATGAAAATGCGGAAATCACTGATGTCTTCCAAGATGCATGTGATTTCATTGATTTTGTTGAGCACCTACGCGGCAAAGTTCTAGTGCATTGTTTTGAAGGAAAAAGTCGAAGTGCAACTGTTGTTCTTGCTTACCTAATGCTTAGAAAGTAAGAGTGCATAATAAATGTTTTTATTTCCAGTTACCGATGAGGCATTAGACTACCCATAGTGGGGAATAACTTAGATTAGTAACATTCATATCTTACTAGTCTATGTTACTACCTTTATAGTGGGGAGTAACATATGTGGGATGTCATACAACCCTTCATTTATTAAGTTATAGACTCATCCTGTCTTGATATGCGTGATGTTACCGATAGTATGAGTAACTAGCTATGTTACTCAATTCATCTCTCTCCTCATTAAATCATTGCCACATAAGCAAATTTGCTGAGTTAGACTCGATGTTACTGCTGAAGTTACTCCTACTATGGACAGTCTTATATATCAATATCCGGTTAAGAAATTGATGAAAACCATCAATGACCAAATTATTCTTAACATAATCAATACAAGCTTTGCTTGGGATACAAATATGTGTGAAACATCATAAGAATGATAGTGTCTCAAATTTCAGTTTACTACTCTGTTGGTTTCATTGACTTAATTTCTTTCATGTTTGTTTAGAAATTGTACTCTTCTAGAAGCATGGAACATGCTGAAGAAGGTGCACCGACGTGCGCACCCCAATGACGGATTTGCCAAAGTCTTGCTGGATCTTGACAAGAAGCTGCACGGTAAAACCTCCATGGAGTGGCAGCACAAGAGGCCTGCAATGAAAGTGTGCCCCATTTGTGGTAAGAATGCTGGCCTCAGCAGTAGCTCACTCAAGCTGCACCTACAGAAGGCGCACCGAAAGATATCGTCGGGAAGCGTAGACTCGGCAATGTCCTTGGAGATACAGAAGGCGATAGAGGCATTGAAGACAGGGTGAAGTCGATAGCCCCAATGGAGAAGAAGGGTTTGGATGGGTTTTCTCATAGCAAACTGCACATACATACATCTATACCCTAACTTTTGATTCATGCACCACACATCTAGAAAACTCTTGTTGTACATTATAATGATATCAAGTTTCTGATTGTTATTATTGCATAATTCTCAACGTATAATACTTGTTCAAATAGCATGAGTTTTTCCTTGGAAAACTGCAAGAGCTTAATCTTTTTTAGTGAAGTAGCAACTTATTTTAGCCATATTTTCTAGAAATTTTGAAACATATTCGGGATATCCTACATATTATTTAGGATTACAATATACTAGAGGCAATAGAAGATTCACTTCGTCTTCGGGTTACAACCCGCCTAAACACATCAACGGGTGTAGATCTCTACATAGCCCACGTGCCTGTGTACACCGCGATGGGCTTGCCCATTGGCGGATGTTATATGACCAGTTCGCCCAATGAAATATGTCGCAAAAAGAATATGCTAGGTGGGGATTCGAACTAGCGGACACCTCTCGCCGATAGCCAATGTAACTAACAAGTGCTTGTGACTATTTAGGCGGCGTAACATTGAAAGAAGCTAAGAGCAGCAACAAATCGTGAAAACAAAGTTGAAACATTTTTCTGAAAAAAGGGATCATTTCTTAGAACGCAAATATTTTGGAAAATTTGTGGAAAAAAATAAATTCGTACATTTTTTTGAAACTCTTGAACTTCTTTTCAAATCTGATCATTTCTGAAACACGGATATTTATTGAAACACGAACAAATTTCATAAAATATGACGTACATTAGCAAACATTTTCATTTAAAACACAACTATTTTCTAAACTTTGATCATTTTCCAAAAACATGAAGATTTTTTGGAAAGAATGAACAATTTTCGAAAACAACAAGTATTGTAGAAAACTTTCTTTCAAAAAGCAAACCTTTTTTGGAAATTCTAAAAAAAATGAAAATACAAAAAAAAACTTAACTTCCCGAACAATTATTAAAACACTAACATTTTCAATTTTGAACAAATTTCGAAACAAGAACATAAATTTAAAGTTTAAAAAAATCAATATGCGAACAAAATTTTGAAAACATGAACAGGTTTTGTAAAATTGAAAAAAAACTTTTTGAAAAATTGGATATATGAAAAAATAAAGCAGACAAATAAACTTGAAAGATAAATTAATGGGAAATAAAAATGAAAAAGGAAGAAAAGAAAAACGAAAAAAGAAACAGAAAATAAAGAAAAACTACAAAATAAAAAACCAAAAACCTGCAAAATCTGCAAGGTAGGCAAACTATTTTTACAACATTAATGCAAAAAAATTGAGGAAAACTTCAAGAATAGGTAGCATTTTTCTTAATCCTAAAAAATAAATTAATGCAAAACAATTGAGAAAAAATTCACGAATAGGTAGACTTTTCTTTACAAAATCTATAAAAAAATTAAAAACAAAAAAGGTGTAACGCCCTCGATGCGGCTATATCTCCCACGTGTCGAAGCACGACTTAGATGCATAACCGCATTGAAAGCAATGTCGTAAGTGAGGTAATCTTCGCAAACAACCCATGTACATAAATAAAGAGGAAAGATACATAGTTGGCTTACACTCGCCACGTCACACAAATACATAAATAAGTCATTACATTCATCCATTACACTCAAGGTCCGACTACGGAACCAAAATAAAGATTAACCCCCAAATGCGACAAAGTCCCCGATCGCTCCAACTGGGCACCACTACTGATCATCTGGGAAAAACACGTAGTAACGCCGAGAGTCTTCATCAAACTCCCACTTGAGCTCGGTCATATCATCTGGAACGGTATCATCGGTCCATGCATCTGGTTTTGCAAGTAATCTGTGAGTCACGGGGACTCAGCAATCTCACACCCTCACGATCAAGACTATTTAAGCTTATAGGTAAGGTAAAGGTATGATGTGGAGCTGCAGCAAGCGACTAGCATATATGGTGGCTAACATATTCGCAAAAGAGAGCGAGAAGAGAAGGCAAAGGCATAAGCGACAAACTATGATCAAGAAGTGAACCTAGAACAACCTACGTCAAGCATTACTCCAACACCGTGTTCACTTCCCGGACTCCCCCGAGAAGAGACCTCACGGTTACACACGCGGTTGATGCATTTTAATTTAGTTAAGTTTCAGGTTATCTACAACCGGACATTAACAAATTCCCATCTGCCCATAACCGCGGGCACAGCTTTCGAAAGTTCAAATCCCTACAGGGGAGTCCCAACTTAGCCCATCACAAGCTCTCACGGTCAATGAAGGATATTCCTTCTCCCAAGACAATCCGATCAGACTCGGCATCCCGGTTACAAGACATCCTCGACAATGGTAAAACTAAACCAGCAAAGCCACCCGAATGTGCCGACAAATCCCGATAGGAGCTGCACATATCTCGTTCTTAGGGCACACCGGATTGTCCAAGGTTCCGGTAGGCCAGCCCAGAGTTGCGCCTGGTGGCCACCGGCAGCTAACAGGTTGGACCAACACTCAGAGGAGCACTGGCCCGGGGGTTTAAATAAAGATGACCCTTGAGTCCGCGGAACCCAAGGGAAAAAGAGGCTAGGTGGCGAATGGTAAAATCAACATTGGGCCATGCTGGAAGAGTTTTATTCAAGGCGAACTGTCAAGGGGTTCCCATTATAACCCAACCGTGTAAGGAACGCAAAATCCGGGAACATAACACCGATATGACGGAAACTAGGGCGGCAAGAGTGGAACAAAACACCAGGCATAAGGCCGAGCCTTCCACCCTTTACCAAGTATATAGGTACATTAAGATAAACAAGATAATGCTGTGATATCCCAACAATAAACATGTTCCAACAAGAAACGATCTCCAATCTTCACATGCAACTAGCAACGCTATAAGAGGGGCTGAGCAAAGCGGTAACATAGCCAAACAACGGTTTGCTAGGACATGGTTTGTTAGAGGTTTGACATGGCAATATGGGAGGCATGATAGGCAAGTGATAGGCATCGTAGCATAGGCATAGCAAAAGAGTGAGCATCTAGCAAGCAAAGATAGAAGTGATTTCGAGGGTATGGTCATCTTGCCTGCAAAGTTCTCAGAGTTGCCTTGATCCTCGTAAGTGTACTCAACGGGCTCCTCATTCACGTACTCGTCTCCTGGCTCTACCCAAACAAGAACAACAAGCAAAAGGGAACACAATCAACCACGTGCAATGCTCAAGCAACATGATGCAAACATGGTATGATATGCGGGATGCGATATGTGATGCATATGCATGATTTGCAAATGAATGATAGAACCTGGCCTCAACGTGGAAATTCAAGTGTGCCACTGGAAAGGGGAGTTGATTTCGGTCGAAATCGACATAAAGATCACCGGAATCGGATGCACGGTTTGGAAATGGCAAGCAAAACAAATATGACACCGGACTGCGATAAACAGCAAGTAGCCATCTAAATGCATCAAAAACAACATGCTACAGCACTCCAACATGACAACAAAATACATGGAAGGGATCCACTCATGATGCTTGACAAAAGATGAACACTGAGCTACGGCAATCACTCATTAACAGGTTCAAACAAGCATGGCAAAAGTGCAAAAGATAACAGGTTTCAGACTTTGTGAAATTAACAGCATGTCAGGAATTTAACATCAGGAAGCAATGTTTAGAGCATGATAACTACATGCTACAGGAACATATCATGGCAAAGCAAGTCATGGCATGAAGCTACTCAAAGCATATAACAAAAGTCCCTTAGTGACCATGAGCCAAAAGGGATCAGAAAATACAATTGCAAGCATGTGAACATAGCAAAAACATAAACATATTCAGACTAAGTAAAAAACTGGAGCATGCAAACAGATTAACAAGTAGGCATGTTTACGAGCTTGATGCACTCACTACAGAGCATTGCATGACAAACTAAGCATACATCCATCAAGAAGACATAGCATAGAAGCTAGACATGGCAAGAACAACAACATAGCATGCACGGATCACAAGCAACAACCTCGGCAAAATCGCTAAACATGTTGACAATCTGCCAGGAACATTTTATAGAAAAAGTAGAGCTCGATTGACTCAAGCTAGGTTGCTCCATAAATGCAAACAAAGACATGGATGGATAGAGCACCATAATATTAACAAAACGTCCTTACTGATCATCCTCAAAAGAGGCACGGATCACTAGGAAACAACATGAACATATGGCATAAAAACAATATCAGGACAAGGACTTAGTGAAATTCTAAGTCCCTGAAAACAGCATCATTGAGTAAGCTACTATGCATGCTTGTTCTAGTCACCACAAAGATCACAAAAATACATGGCATACACCCCTATAAATATGGAATGGCATTCATCAAAACAAATGTAGAGCTCGGGATCATAGCATGCACACATTAATCATGGTAAAAATGACAAAAAACTATTTGTTGAAATAGATCTGACATAATCATCATATAGCCCTCTTCCAATAGCATTTCGGGCATCAAGATGATCTCAAATGAAAATGATGCAATGAGATGAAATGATGTACTCGTCGAGACGAACATTTTGATATGCTACACGCACGAATCGGAACTACAGATGCAGAGTTATGGCATGTTAAAGATTGCATAAAAATTAGGGTTCGGAGGGAAAAGTCAACCGAGGCAAACGGATCTGGATCTGGATCTCGCAGCACGTGAACCGAGGCGGCCGGGACAGTGCTCGCCCAAGTGCTTGCCGGCGTCGTCGAGCGGAGGCGGCCGGAGGGAGCTGCGGGGACGAGGTTGGCCGATGGTGGCGCGGCTCGCCGGCGGCGTGGCGGAGACGAGGGCGGCCGGTGGTGGCGTCGTGAGGTCTGGCCGGCGAGGGTCGGTGCGGTGGCGGCTGGCAATGGCGT